>NC_136942.1:110000-277500 GCF_949987615.1 Pollachius pollachius | reverse complement strand
TGTGTGTGTGCCCCTGTGGGTGTGTGTGTGTGCCTCTGTGGGTGTGTGTGTGCCCGTGTCCGTCTGTGTGTGTTTGTGTGGCAGCGGGCTCACCTACCAGTCGGATATAGTTGTTGAGCAGAGGCTCTGCTTGTGTGTGTGTGCGTGCGTGCGTGCGTGCGTGTGTGGCTGTGGGAGCCTACCAGTCTGATGTAGTTGTTGAGCAGAGGCAGCGGTAGAAGGGACTCCAGAGCCAGCTCATCCAGACACATCTCCGACAGGCCTGTCATCGTGCCCACGCACGCACGCACGCACGCACACACGCACACACAAGCCCAGAGGGAATAAGTTCAAAGAAGGCGCATACAAAAATCGACTTATGGAGCACACACTCACAGCCAGAGGATATTGGCTCAAAGAAGGCACTCACACAAAAAATAGACTCTATACACACGCACACACACACACACACACACACACACACACAGCCAACCGGAAGCAGTACAGCTGAGCCCTATAGTTGTACAACTGAGTCACACAGCAGCCCAGCCCTATAGGAATGACGTCTCCCACCCAAAGCCTCTTCACATCTGGCCTGTGGATGGGCCTGTCTCTGGTGGTCTGTCGGCAGGCTCAACATACAGCTGGGACCTCGGCATCCCACCTGCAGGTCCCATCGATCAGGTGGGACACATTCACGGGAGGTGTTTCACATGTGATAGCAGCACAAGTGCTTGTCCGTTAGTTTGCCAGTGATTTTCAATCCCTTTTCTCCCCCAATGCGCCTTTGTGAACTTCACGAATGACACAGGTGTGACCCCGATTCCCATTCATGGTCGGTTGAGAATCCGGGAAATACAGAAGACCGTAAAGACGTTACATCGTCCAGGAAACAGACCACCACTCAGGCCCATAAATAATGAATAGTGGGGTTCACATATTGCATACGCCCATTTCCTCCTCCATTTTTTATATGTATGGCCAAAGCCCATAAAAGTGGCGGCTATGGGGGAGGCCAGGCCGTGAGTGCGTCGTCAGACTGCGCGGCGCGGTTGCCAGGTCTGTACCTTTGAGGCGGATGGTGATGCGGTGGCCTTGAGGCTTTCGGACCAGGTCCCATGGAGAGGGGGATAGATCCTGACCTGGCATCCACACCGTGTCACCTGGAAGAACACGTTCAGAGATACGCATGAGCGTGCACACACACACAACCAAATGGGCTGCATATATATAGCGCTTTTATCTAAAGCGATCAACAACATTGCCTGACATTCACCCATTCATGCACACATTCACACACCGCCGGCGGAGTCAGCCACGCAGGGCTGCAGATAGAGCGAGGTGCCTCGCTCAAGGTCACCTCGACACTCTAGGAGGAGCCGGGATCGAACCCTAACCTTCAGGTCACCAGCCGACCCGCTATCTCCTGAGCTGCTGCCGCCTTCCACACACACACACAAAGAAAAGCCCCCCCACCTGTATAAAATATCCACGTGCATGTCTCATGAATAATGATAGTACGGTGATGTTTTGTGGAGTTTATGTAAGAGCGTCCCAGGACGGCTGCAGAGAGGGAGTCCATTCTTATCCCAGCTCAGGGGGTCACCCCAACACAGGCGCCCCCCCCAGTGTGGCCAGGAGACAGAACCCATGACCCACATGGGGCCCCTCCCTCAGCGGGGCCCCTCGTACCGATCAGCACGGAGGAGATGCTCCGGGGCCCCAGGCCCAGCAGGGGGTACTGCGGGTCGGGCCCGGCCGAGCACACCTGCTCCAGGTGGGAGGAGAGGGCGTGGCCCAGGGCGTGGCCCAGCTGCTCCCAGGACGTGAGCCGGTCCACGTGGAGCCGGCCCAAGACCACCGCGCTGGGGGACCCCGGGGCCCGGGGCCCGTCCAGGGGACAGAGGGGCTCGGGACAGCCACCGCCTGTAGAGCTCTGCAGACACAGCAGCACCCTGTAGGAGTCTGGAGCGGGACGGACAGACGGAGGCAGACGGACAGACAGGGACGGGTAGAGACAGATGGACGGTCAGAGATAAACAGAGAGAGAGCCAGACGGCCAGGTGGAGACGGATGGAGGTGAGAGATTCAGAGAGGGGAAAGAGACGGGGTGTCAGCAAGCGTTCACTTTAGACATATTCAGTGACACATTAAAGAGTTGTTCATCCGACCAGCTAACATCATCTTACTCCTGACTGATAGTTTACTAAATATTTGACCCTTTTCCTAAAACAAGAATTATGTAAATGCTAGGTTATAGATCCTCACATGAACCGTTCAAACCAAAAGCCCCTCCCAGCGGGGGGAGCCACTCACAGAGGGTCTCCAGCAGGTCTTTGCAGTCGTCGGTGGCGACGTCGTGGATGGTCCGGTTACACTTGTCTCTCCTCTCAATGTCCTGCTCAGTGTAGCTACACAGTACCTCCAGACACTCCTGCACACACACACACACACACTGCTGATCCAAGGTAGTGTTTATTCAGGGCCATTCCCTGGAAACTATTTAATCAGTTAATCAGTTCATGTAGTAGCTAATCAGAACATGTGGTAACCAATCAGATCACGTGGTAACCAATCTGAACATGTGGTAACCAATCAGATCACGTGGTAACCAATCTGAACATGTAGTAACCAATCAGAACATGTAGAAATCAATCCGAACATGTAGTAACCAATCAGAACATGTCGTAACCAATCAGAACGTGTCATAACCAATAAGAACACGCAGTAACCAATCAGATCATGTAGGAATCAATCAAATCATGTAATTACCAATCAGAACACGTAGTAACCAATCAGGTTATGTAGTAACCAATCAGAAGATGCCAATCAGATCATGTAGTAACCAATCAGAACACGTAGTAATCAATCAGATTATGTAGCAACCAATCAGAAGATGCCAATCAGATCACGTGGTAACCAATCAGAGGCCCCTCACCTTGCCCTAACCAATCAGAGGCTGCGTTACCACCCAGTGTGTGAGGGCCGTGCCCCTCACCTTGCCCTACCCTCACCTTAAGCCCCCTGGAGGCCGCGCTGTGCGCCGCGGTCCAGCCGTCCGCGTTCGCCTGGTTCAGTAGGTCAGCGGGGAGCGCCAGAATGCAGGGGTCGAAGGTCACGGCCGTGGGCTCGCCGGGCAGCGGACGGCAGAGCAGGAGACGCAGGGTCTCCACGTGGCCAGAGTGCACAGCCGCGTGGAGTACGGTGCAGCCGTCCTGCACGCACACACACACACACACAGCTAAATAAAGGGCTCCCCACATGTTAGGTGCCAAGGCACCATGGCAACCAGACCGTTATGGTAACCATAGAAATACAGCAAGACTACATATTAGTGAGCTGATGCCATCCTAAGAGCCCCAAAGACAAACATCACATCTGCCATTCTTTGGTAATCCAAAAATTGTGTATCGTGTATATAGTTTTGAGTTAGAACAACTCAAGTTGTGTTATGATATGTACCGTTAGAAAATGTCTGGTAGAAGGGCTGATGACAGGACCTCCCTGAAACTAAAGTCCAGTCTTTTAATTAGAGGAACGGGTATCTGTGACTTCTGCATTACAAAATTAGACTTCTGTATCACGCACCAGAACTGACATAAGTAACATGTCTTTAAAAACATTTATGAACGAGATCGATCCCCTAGCCTGGCTACTGCCAGACCAAGCTCAGTCGTAGGGTGATCCTGGTCTGGGGAGGCTGCTGTCGTTTCCTTCAGCACCAGAGGTGGGATCAACGGGCCTCGTTCAACCGACTCTGTACGCAATTGGCTGCTCGCCGTCGCTTCCCTGTCGTCATTGTGTTAAACCAGCCAATAGCGTGCCAGGGGGAAAAGCCAGCTTGGTGATTGGCTCCCGCAAAAGCGTATCGAAAGCAGAAAGAAATGTATTGCTCCTCTCCAGACCCTTCTGCAGGGCGGACGTAAACCGCCGGCAGAACGGGCTGGGTGTACCCGGGCCCCCTACAGCGCTGTCATTCCTTGGTATTCCTCTGGGTGTGTCCGGTGCACCTTGTTAACCCTAACCCTTACGGTGGTGGTATGGGAGCGGTCGGCCCCACAGCTCAGCAGGAGCCTGACGCAGTCGGGGCTGCCGGCCTGGCTGGCCAGGTAGAGGGGGGTGTGGCCCCGGGGGCCTTCAGGGTCCACTGAGGCCCTGGCACCAAGCAGAGCCTCTACACAGCTACGGGAAGAGGGGGGGAGTGTCAGGGAACACACACCAACAACAAGGTACCCTCCCCCACACGGCCTTCCAGCTGCCCTTGATAGTGAGGAGCCAAGCAACAAGTTCAGGAAGTGATGCACAACATTTCACCAAAAACGTAAAATAAGCATCTCTTTAAGCTTGATATTTTAGTTACGACCAGGCCAATAACTTGACATCTTCTATTGAGCAATTCTCCATGTCTTTGACACGTTATAAAAATGAATAATGATAATACTGTGATGTTTTGTGTGGCATTTATGTAAGCACATCCCAGAACAGCTGCAGAAAGGGAGTCCATTCTGTTGACCAACATGACGCCCTGAGTTAGACGCTTCTTATTTTAGCTCAGGGAAATCACCCCAATACAGTCGACACTTTCATAACAGCAGCCATTACAATCCTGCAAGTGTGGCCAGGAGACAGAAACCCTGATACACATGGGGACTACTTAGTGAAATAGAATGTGGCCGTTATAATATGATCATATGGCTATATTTAATATCAAGTATTACATTCATAAGTAGATGGCTATATTTAATATCAAGTATCACATTCATAAGTAGATTTCTATATTTAATATAAATGAAGTATTAAATCCCAAAGTAGTTTCATATATAGAATATAATCATAAAATGTAGTATCCATAGCAAGCCGACCAGAATCATACGATATGTACTACATTTGTATTCCTGGAGATGACAGCTTTCTGTGTGTGTGTGTGTGTGTGTGTGTGTGTGTGTGTGTGTGTGTGTGTGTGTGTGTGTGTGTGTGTGTGTGTGTGTGTTCCCAGCTCACCTGCGGTGGCCATGTGCAGCGGCGAGGTGAAGAGGTGTGAATCCATTTTCATCTGTGAAGTCAGCAGACGCTCCCGAGAGCAGCAGCAGCTGTAAACACTCTGAGAGGGACAGAGACGGGGACGGGGACGGGGACAGAGATGGAGACGGAGATGGAGACGGAGAGAGACACAGAGAGAGACAGAGACAGCGAGACAGACAGAGAGACAGACACATAGAGACAAACACAGAGAGACAGACAAAGAGACAGACAGACAGACACAGAGAGAGACACAGAGACAGACAGACACAGAGGCAGGAGACAGACAGAGACAGACATACAGAGACAGACAGATACAGACACAGAGACAGACAGACAGACACAGAGAGACACAGAGACAGACAGACACAGAGACAGGAGACAGACAGAGACAGACACACAGATACAGAGACAGACAGACAGACACAGAGACAGACAGAGACAGAGACAGACACAGAGACAGACACAGAGACACAGATACAGAGACAGACAGACAGACAGACAGAGACAGACAGAGACAGACAAACAGACAGATACAGAGACAGACAGAGAGACAGAGACAGAAACAGACAGACACAGAGACAGACAGACAGACAGAGACAGACAGAGACAGACGCAGAGACAGACACAGAGACACAGATACAGAGACAGACAGACAGACAGACAGAGACAGACAGAGACAGACAAACAGACAGATACAGAGACAGACAGACAGACAGACACAGAGACAGACAGACAGACAGACAGACAGACAGAGACAGACACAGAGACAGACACAGATACAGACACAGAGACAGACAGACAGAGACAGAGACAGACAGACAGACACAGAGACAGACAGACAGACAGACAGACAGACAGACAGACAGACAGAGACAGACACAGAGACAGACACAGATACAGACACAGAGACAGACAGACAGAGACAGAGACAGACAGACAGACACAGAGACAGACAGACAGACAGACAGAGACAGACAGAGACAGACGCAGAGACAGACACAGAGACACAGATACAGAGACAGACAGACAGACAGAGACAGACAGAGACAGACACAGAGACAGACACAGATACAGACACAGAGACAGACAGACAGAGACAGAGACAGACAGACAGACACAGAGACAGACAGACAGACAGAGACAGAATGAGTACGGTGAGTGTGTGCAGACCCTTGTGTGTTTAAGGACTGGGAGCCTGGGTCAGTCATGAATCAAACAAACCCACCAGGACGCTGAGACCCCCTGCAGGTACCTGGGTGTCCAGCGAGGGCGGCAGCAGCGAGGGCGGAGTCCTGCGGCGCCGCGGGGGCTCGGGGGCGGGGCTCGGGCTCCGGGGGGCGGGGCTCGGGCTCCGGGGGGCGGGGCTGGGGCTCCGGGGCTCCGGGGGCGGGGTCATTGTGGTCAGGGTGGGCGGGGTCGTAGGGGTCGTGTGCGTCGGGGGGGTCGTGTCGGGGGGTCTCGGTCGGGTCGGGGGGGTTAAGCAGCATTGACAATAGAGTGACGTTTCCCTGGGAAGCAGCTTGCAGAAGGAGGGCGGGGCTCCGGCTGTCCAGGTCAGCAGGGCCGCTGCCGGGGGCCCGCCGCCGGCAGGACGCTACGGAGGGACACCAGCCTGCAGGGGGAGGAGAGGAGGAGGGGGAGGAGAGGGAGGAGGAGGAGGAGGAGGAGGAGGAGGAGAGGGAGGAGGAGGAGGAGGAGGAGGAGGAGGAGGAGGAGGAGAGGGAGGGAGGAGGAGGAGAGGGAGGGAGGAGGAGGAGGAGGAGGAGGAGGAGGAGAGGATGAGGATGAGGAGGAGGAGGAGGAGAGGGAGGAGGAGGAGGAGAAGGAGGAGGAGGAGGGGGGGAGGAGGGGGAGGAGGAGGAGGAGAGGGAGGGGGGGAGGAGAGGGAGAAGAGGGAGGAGGAGGAGGAGAGGGAGGGGGAGGAGGAGGAGGAGGAGGGGGAGGGGGGAGGGGGAGGAGGAGGAGAGGGAGGAGGAGGAGGAGGAGGAGGAGAGGGAGGAGGAGGAGGAGGAGGGGGAGGAGGAGGAGGAGGAGAGGGAGGAGGAGGAGGAGGAGGGGTTAGACGAGGAGGAGGAGGAGAGGGAGAGAGAGAGAGAGAGAGACGGGCGGGCGGGCGAGGAAGACAGGTGAGAGAACACAAACACCTGACGTCCACACTCGTCCGTACGGATCAATCATTTGGCCGTTCCATACATTTGAAGGTGATTGATTGGTAAACATAATGTGCACATTATAAGGGACAATTTTGGTATGAATATAAATAAGTTATATTTTCTTAGATTGTATCATTGGCAGCAAATTGGGGCATCATTTGGTTTGAAAGCGGAGATCTAGATTTATAATAAACCATGACACTTTATACAGTCCTTAGTATCAACACATCATCCATGCGATAATACAATCCATTTGCAGCATGTGCAATGAAATGGCAAATGAAACAGACAAAACACAGTTAAAAAAAAGCAGAGAAATGGAAGCCTGAAAGTAAGCTTTAGCCTAGTTAGAGCTAGTTCTTGTTCTCAGTTCTAATCTCTCCAAGCTAACAGCTAGTGGGATCATTAGTGAAAGAAAACAGTTTAGTAAAACAAATGCAGTCATTAGATTAGATAGCTAGCTCAATGTAGCTCAATGTAGCTCAATGTAGCCTCAATGTAGCCTCTATTAGTTTGTTAATTGGAAATGAGCTGTTTAAAAGTGCGTCGAAAGAAAAGGTGCTTAGGAGTGGACAGGCATTCGGATTAGCCACGAGACACCAAGCAGCCATGGCGCAGACCAAATCAACTCAACCGAGAAGTTAATAGTGCGAGTTACCATCTTTCACAACATCATCTCAATTAACAAAAACTAACGGTCAACAGTGAGACGGACATCCCAACACACCGCACACCACAAGATCCACGTGTGACCGTTGGGCTTCTACAACACCACAACCACGAGCCAAACAGGAGCGGCTGGGTCGGGGGTGAGGGTGAATGGAAGATGGAGAGGAAGGGTGCGGGAAGTCAGAGAGGGAGGGGGGGGGCGCAGCATGCTATTGAACAGTGTGAATGGAAAGGGGAAGAGAGAGCCTCTGGCATCAGCTTCAGAAGGTAGGGGGGACTGCCAGCGGAAGATGGGGGGTTGGGGTCTTTTTCAGCCAAAGTAATCAGGAGAAGAGAAGTGGAGAATCTGGAGGGCTTCCAGGGAGCGAGGAGGTGATGGCCGGCGTGTTGCCCAACATGTGCAGGTGCATGTTGATATATGGATGCTGAGATGACTAAACTGACAGCGGCGCCAAGAGAGAGACGGGATTAGCCGCCAGCACGGGGCAGAGCGAGGGCGATCGAGAGCGAGAGCGAAAGACAGAGAGAGATAGATAGAGAGAGACAGAGAGAGACAGAGAGAGACAGAGAGAGACAGAGACAGAGAGAGCGAGAGACAGAGAGAGACAGAGACAGAGAGAGACAGAGAGGGAGAGGGAGAGGGAGAGAGAGAGAGTGACAGAGACAGAGAGAGACAGAGAGGGAGAGGGAGAGGGAGAGAGAGAGAGAGAGACAGAGACAGAGAGAGACAGAGAGGGAGAGGGAGAGGGAGAGAGAGAGAGACAGAGACAGAGACAGAGAGGGAGAGGGAGAGGGAGAGGGAGAGAGAGAGAGAGAGACAGAGACAGAGAGACAGAGAGGGAGAGGGAGAGAGAGGTCTCGTCTCCGGAGGTCGATGGAGGCCGTGTCAGTGAGCGACAGTAATGATCTGTGTACTATTCTGCTCTACATTCCAGTGCTGGGACAAGATTACCATGCGGTGTTAACACCTTGCCGGAAAAAAAATCCAATGTCTACCCGTTGCTAAGCTACCCAATGCTAGGCTACCCGATGCTAGGCTAGCCAATGCTAAGCTACCCAATGCTAGACTACCCAATGCTAGGCTACCCAATGCTAGGCTACCTGATGCTATGCTACCCAATGCTAGGCTACCCAATGCTATGCTACACCGTTGCTAGGCTACAATAGGACCTTGGGAAGAGAGCTGAACGGAAGAAAGAGTGAGCTGAGGGGAGGCGGGGGAGGGAGCACAGAGCCCCCTTACCTGATGCTGGTGCCAGAGGGCAGTCTGCTGGGGCGCTACTGGAGGAGGGGGGGCGGTGTATGGAGGGACTACTGACAGCGGGGGGGCAGACGATGGAGGGGGGACACTCTACACATGCTGACGCTGGCTGCCGCCGGGGCCCGCCTCCCGCGGCCGGGGGCGGGAGGGCACCCACCTGAGAGGCCGGCAGGGCGGGGGCCAGGTCCATGGCGGGTTTTGGAGGCAGCTGGGGCGTGGCCGGCTTGAGCCCCGCCCCGGGCGAGCGGCCGCTGTCCCCCGCCGCTTTGATGGGCGGGGGGGGGGTCTGGGACAGGCCCGGCTTTTTGGGCGGGATGGGGGGCGGGTTCCCGCGGTCGATGCGCGCCACGGTGGGCGACTTGAGGCCGATGGGATGTCCGAGCCGGCCGGGGAACGGACCACCCTCCGAGGCCGAGTGCGGCAGGCCGGCCCGCCCGGCGCCCCCCGCCGGCGGGCTGGTGAAGCGCGAGAGGACCTGCGTGACGGTGTGGCGCGCCTGCTGCTTGGCCACCAGGTGGTCCCGGTGGGTGGGCGAGAGGTCCCGGGACGGGGGGCTCTGCGAGGCGCTGCCGTTTTGGTCCTGTTCCTGGAACTTGTAGCGAGCGGCCTGCACACGGGGGCTCACACCGGAGGGCGCGCCGTGGGGCAGCGCGCCCTCCGCGCCGTTCTCCGTCTGGGCCAGCCCCCCCGAGCTGCTGTGCACCATCCCCCGTGCCCCCGACCGGGGCAGGCTGAGGCCCGCGTACCCCCCACAGCCCGCGCCGGGTTTGACCGGGATGCTGAGGGGGGTCTTCTTGGGACCCTCCGGCTCAGCGGGGGGCGGGTCCGTCTGGCAGGACGCAGTCCTGGAGCTGATGGGCTCTGTCGCCACGCCGACAGAGCAGAGCGGCATGGGGGGAAACGTAGCGGCGGCCTGTGGCTCGGCGGCCTGTGGCTCGGCGGCCTGTGGCTCGGCGGCCTGTGGCTCGGCGGCCTGTGGCTCGGCGGCCTGTGGCTCGGCGGCCTGTGGCTGAGTCCTGAGCTGCTCCAGCTGCCGGCGGAGGCCCAGGCACTCCGTCTCCTCGCGGCCCAGCCGGGCGCGGAGCTGCTCCCGCTCTGTGTCCAGCTCCGACAGCTGCTTCTCCATCTTGGCCTCCATCTGCTGGCCGCTCTGCCGCGCGGCCGCCAGCTCCTCCCCCAGCCGCGCCGAGGCCCCGCCCTCCTCGTCCAGGCGCGCCTGCAGCTGGTCGGAGCGCTGTGCCTCCTCCACCACGCGCGTGGCCAGCTGCTTGCACTCGCGCACCAGCATCATGACCATGTGCTTGTTCTTCTCCCGCTCGTCCTTCAGCTGCGCCGTCAGCTTGCGGTGGTCTAGCTCCAGGCTCTGAAGCTGCTGCTTCTCCATCTCCAGCTGGGGAGGGCACACGGGTCAGACAGGGCTAGGCGTGAAAGACGCGGCACGCCGTGCGCACACGCACGGCACCAAACAAAAGATTTGCGTCTTCCTCATTAAATTGCTTGAGAATCTGTGCCGCGCGTGCGCGCACACACACACACACACACACACACACACACACACGAGAAAAACGTGCAAAAAGGAAATGTGAGAGAAAAGAGCACTTGCTAATGTGGATAAAACATGCCAATTACAAATTCTTGTTTTAATTTCAGTTGCTTTAACCGGCTAAACAATCGAATCCTCTGAGAAATATACAAAGAGAACGTCTGTATAAAAAAAAAAGAGAGAGGTTCTCTTGGGCTTAATTGAGAAAAGAAGACAGCATTCCTTCTCAGCTCTGTCCCAGCGGGCCGTGCAGTGCCTGACGCTGCATGTCCGTATTGGACATTCTGTAACCTTTATTGGATTGTAAATGTGGTTCATCGTGTGTTTCCCATTAACTGCTCTGAGATATTCCACCCAGTTGAAGAGATTTGGACATTTCCGAATAACAAATCATCATTCTTCCTCAGCCTTTGTACTAATTAAAAATGATATTCATGCGGTTATAAGAATAGATTGCTGCATATGGCAGAGTTTGGGTTGTTACAGGGATTGGGAAACTGCGGCCGTCTATTCACAGGGCTTGCTGTCTTTATGCGGTTGAATTTCATTGACTCATCGTAGCTCCAGTGTCTAAATCTGGAGCACTGAGACTATTGTTAGCTCGGCATGGCTAAAACACTCTGATAACGAGGCCTAAATCTGGGCCTGGGTTTTCAACAGAGCTGACCTATATCCTGATCACACCCGCTAAATAAGAAACACTTTTGGGGACAACTGAGCTACATGGGAGACCGTTTCTGGTCCGGCAACTGGCAAGTCTCTCCAAACATCAGCCCCTTGCTAGCCTGCCAGGTGGACAGTAAGCCATTGGCCAACAGCCTGCTGTAGGTCACCAGGCAGTAGCAGGGACTGTGAATAAGGGCCTCCTCAGCTGGGTATAACACAAAGCATAAGAGGGGTTCTGCTACCATAGAGGAGCTGCTGAATCAAGTCAGGGATGCCTGATGATCAACCCAGAAAGGCCTTGGACACAGGGACAGAGGGACAGAGGGACACAGGGACACAGGGACACAGGGACAGAGGGACACAGGGACAGAGGCATGAGCCTCTTTTGTCACCACAATGTTTTACTGCCCTAACCCTAACTGATCCACCAGGGTCACCAACTCCAAAGCAGAAGAAGAACGATGCCACCTGCAGGCAAGGACTACCACCCAGGGTTAGGGTTAGCCTAACCCTAACCCTAACCCTAACCCAAGGACTACCACCCAGGGCCTCTAGGATCCCTGGGGAGGCGAGGAAGAGCTCGACAATGGCTCAACAACATGGTCGAACACACACCACCACCACCACCACCACCACCACCTCCACCACCACCACCAGCAGCTAGCTCTGCGGATCCATTGCTTTCCACAGGGTTCTGAAGCTAATAGACTACAGCTGGCTGAAGGAGTGTGTCTCCCCACGGCCTCAGTAGCCGGCCTGCAGCGGACCACCCCCCCCTGGAGGTCCAAACACATGACCACAGTGGTTCTCGGGGTAGCACCAGAACCGGGGCTCTCCCGGATGTGTTCGAGAGTGAAAGGAGGTGAGTGTGGGCGAGCAGCTTTACGGTTAAAATTAGCGCAGAGATTCTTTTTGCCCTGGCTGGCATGTGTATTCGCTCCCATACCAAAACGTAGCCATGTGTTTACTGATGAAACCCCAAACCATACCTCCCGTGTGTGTGTGTGTGTGTGTGTGTGTGTGTGTGTGTGTGTGTGTGTGTGTGTGTGTGTGTGTGTGTGTGTGTGTGTGTGTGATAGGTCATTAGGCAAAGCGGTTCTGTAAACCATTTTGCAATGCGATGGCCTGTCGCCATGACAACAGCAGAATCGTTGTGCATTCTAGGGATCAGTTGATGAAGATGGTGGTGGGAGTTGGTGGTCAGATCGCTGCTGAATACTTCTTCTTTCAATGTCCTGATTGGACCATCTTGGTCAGGTGAAAGAAAGTGGCAGGTAACAAATCAGTGGCAGTTAATAAAGATCTTCAGCCAAGACCAACAGAATGTTGATGTACCAGATACATCGAGGCACAGGGCTGTAGTCAGAGACCCCTCCACACAATCAGCCTCTAGCTCACAGATCAACTTTCTGATGTGTTTCAGACATCGCATTTGGCATATTTTGAGAGACAGAGATGGGAGAGAGCAAAGGAGGGAGGGAGGGAGAGGGAGAAAGAAATGGACATCTGGCTGCATGAATAACCAGGGTCCCATAATCCTGACACACTAATACACATTATTTACATCCTAAAAAGCCCACCAGCTGTGGCACCAATGCACCTGGCCGAGTAGATGTAGGGTTTGTCAGAGGCCATCTCTCATTGGAAACTCTACGTTGATGACACTGTCTTTTTAACATCCCTGCCCTGCAATGAGACTATGGAACAGTGAAACATCCGTCAGGCCTCAGCAGGGGGCGTCAGCCGGATTCAAAGACCCTCACTGTGCGGTCACAGCAAAACATTCATGTGCAGCAAAAGCAGCCGTTCATATTCAACGAGAGCTGGTGGCAGCTGACAGAGAGCGGCGGTCACCATGGAAGCAGGACCGATGTCTGCTTCCAGAGCGACGAGGAGAATTTATCAACTTTTAAAACACAAATTAGCTGTGTCTGGGGCCGAGGCAGACACCAATAGCAGAGCTGGATTGTATTTTCTCCAACGCTTGTTTCTAGCGAACATGAAGGTGAAGCTATATGTTGTGGTCCCCGATTTCCCGAGCGGTAATCAGTGGGTCGGTCCAGTGGGACACAAACCTGATCTTCCTTTCTGTTTTGGTACTGAGAACAAGAGAGAACGAGGTCAAATCTCTTGGATGTGGAAACATATTAGAGCCAACGATATGAAACAATTATAAGATTAGATTAGACTTTGGTTCAAAATAGGTTGCCATGGTAACAAGAGGCGAAATTAAATTGTTTGGAAATTCTGTTTGTTTGCTACATAGTAAACAAGGGAATCGTGTGAAATTGTTTACTTGATGGTGTTTTCTGTGCTGCCATTAGCTCCCTTACAAACTGATATTGGGGCCAACCAAACAACGTGTCTGTCAGTTGGTAGCTTCTAGCCAGCGTCCAGAGCACCAATGAAGCTATCTCTGAATCTCTCACAAAAACACACACACACACACACACACACACACACACACACACACGAGGATGACAGTGGGATACTTTTGGTTGTATCAAACAGGACTGGGATGAACCGGTTAATCAAGCTGGTGTTACAGAACAGAGGTTCGCAACAACTATGTTGGTTGACTATGAGAGGCAAATTGTGTGTTAAAGGTAGTAACAGGGGTGTTGGGTGACGTCACTTCTGTTGGTATTGAAGCGAGATCCCAAACAAACAGCCAGCTCAGCCCCCCCTTCCGTGTTTCGTGCATCCAGTAAGAACTATCATGAACGCAGCACAAAACCCCACAACACCCGCCCCTTGTCGGTGATTGGTTGGAATACTATTTATTTTGGTTTTGATTGGTTGGTAGTACCATTTGATTTTGGGTGCGATCTCGGAGCACAGGCTGCCTACAGAGACGTGTTTTTTTGACGGCCTACTTACGGGGCAGGCAGCTGGCGGATCGAGAGGAACGATCAGATGAATGTTATCATTTATGTTTTGGCCTAGCGTCGCTGATACAACCTTTATCAAGGAGATCAAAATTGAAACAATTGTCACATTTGAACGGAAGCCTTGACCGTCTGCAATGAAAAACATGGATTTTGGCGACGCAATTTAAAGGGGGGGATTTACGTTGGCCTTCGTACTTAGCCTTTATATGCACACTCCCACACACACACACACACACACACACTCTCTCTGGTTCTTTCTTACCCTCTTCTGCCGGGTCTCGGCGGCGGCCAGCTGGGCCGACATGCGCTCCTGCATCTTCCTGCAGTGGGCCATGACCGCCTCCAGCACCGACACCGGGCTGGCCCCCAGGGGCCGCCGGTCCTTGTCTGGCCCCGGGGCCCGGCCCTCAAAGTCCCTCTGCAGCGCGAGGAAGGGGTCCGTCAGGCTGTACTGTCCGTAGCGCTCCTGGAGGAACACTTCCTTCCTCCGCGCCTGTGAAGTAAGGATGGTGGGGGGGGGGGGAGAGAATCCAATTACTTCCCGTGTTGTCACTCAGTTCGATGCCATAGGGAAGAAATAAAGAAAGAAATAAAACGCCCAGGTCCAGAATCAATGTCATAGTGCCCTGCCTCAGAGACCCAACCAGTGGAGACCTGGCGCCGCCAGGGGTGGGACAACATCACACGCAACCGAATCGTCGCAGGGGTGGGATTCATCATGTTAGCAAGACGTTGGGCGTGTGCTGGAAGCCATTTTATTTCATCTGTGGTACACTGCCTTCAGTAGCCAAGATGAAGAAGCCTTGGTCAGACCAGCCATGCAAGCCATGGTTAGCCTAGCGTATGCAAGCCATGGTTAGCCTAGCATAAGCAAGCCATGGTTAGCCTAGCATAAGCAAGCCATGGTTAGCCTAGCACATGCAAGCCATGGTTAGTCTAGCACATGCAAGCCATGGTTAGCCTAGCACATCTGACTGACTGCTAAGCTGTGTTATCCAATCTCAATATCTCAATGCTGAGGGCTTCCTTGTCCCTGAATCCACACATATTGAGATGCGTACAATGCATTGTGCAGATTGTGTGACACACACACACACACGTGTCTTTAAATACATAAACAAAGGCAGGTGCACACAAATGTGACATGGACAACTATTTTGGTAGATGTCTTTAGTCCTGCGCTGACATGAAGGAGTGTGTTCACAAACAGGGGGGGGTAAGTCATTACATGGAGGGGGGGCTTAATAAGAAAGTGGCAGTATTATGGGATGGAAGGGGGGGAGGGGGCAGAGAGAGTAAAACACAAGGAGCTACGTTGCCAAAAAAGGAAATAGTTCTCACACACACACACACACACACACACACACACACACACACACACACACACAAAAATAGAAGAGTGACCAAACTACACAAGCACCGCACACTAAACTAAAACTAAACTAAAGCCATTAGCATATGTATGCACACGCCTCGGTTTCATTACCACTATGGCTCAACGTTAACCTCATTACTCTAGTGGCAGACTGTGAGTTAATGATAAACATGTACCACAGGCCGAGAGACCAGGAAAATGAAAGAGACAGAGCCAGGGACGGAAGACACACACACACACACGGTGACAGCACAAAGAACTGTAGCAGTTGAAACCTAGGCTACCTTGTGGTCTGACCGAGCTAGGCTACAAATGACTACTGGTTCCGGCAAAAATGTTTACAACAAAGCTAATTGAGGAGGTTTGGCCAGCACTCCAGCTCCCATGATGCAGTGGGGCAGCCCGGGAGCAGAAGGCTTGCATCAGAGGGATGTTGGAAAGCGTCCTGACGTTCTGGGACTACTCTGGAAGGCGTTGGTGCCAACACGTGAGCCCGCCTTGTTCAGCTCTCTCCTCACCTTGTGCTATCTCCTTCGATAAATATTTACACAGAACAGCAAGCTTGGATCTTCTCAATCCTACCTCCATGGCTAATGCTTACGGCTAGCGATCCCTAGTGAGGTTTCCTTCTACCTCTCGTGCAAAATGTTGGCTGCTTGGCCAATGGAGAGGTCGTTATATATATTTAGCATTAAAATAAAATATGTAACATCAAGTTTGATATACATTTTCGATCTCATACAGTTCAAGCTATTAGGTCCTTTAAGTTAGCTTTTTTCTGATTCACTTACACACTTTAAAATATGTAACAATTTAAATGGCAGAATGCTTTGCTAATCAAAAAGAGTAATTTGAGTGCAATAGCCCTTGTTAAAGTAATCAACGTGCCATTGATCCGTCATCGCTCCCATATGTACCAGTGTTCCCTGATTACTGTCAATATTCCTCGGTGGGCAGGTCAGGGGATGCCAGCCATCACAGGTCACTCCATCGTCAATTGAAAAAACACAGAATCTACCCGAGCAACCTTATGGATTCCATTGACCCAAATGATATTGATTCCTCTGTTGATCGCCAGCACTAGCAATAGAATAGACCAACATGCAAGACCACCTTTTTTCTATATGGTATGGGAAGTATACAAGTATGGATTAAGTATAGATTCCTCATGATTAAAAGCAACAAAATTATTTCAATGAGTAAAATAATCTTTCTGAACAAAAAAGTAAAAAAATATCATGAATACAGGGACCGTTGCCAAAAGCAGTGACAGAGAGAGGAATAGAAAAACGGCCACACTGTCGATCCTTCCAAGCTGTGTAGGCTAAAGAATCACTAACGTGATAAGCATCTTCACACTCTATTCATTTCTGCAGGAATATTAAATCAGAGTCCAATTGCTTAGTGAGCCTCAATAACTAAATCAGCAGACCAGGACGAAGGGAGAGCTCATATTAATATGATTATGTATCATTAAATGGTGGTCTATTAGTTAACCCCTTCTGCCCCAAATGGTAACTTTTAAAACAGGAAGTTGAATGCCAAACCCAAGCACTCTTCATAATGTGCAATATTGTGACAACACGTAACACACTAAACCCTAAGCCAAAATCTTCTGACCTCAATGCTTCAGCCCTCTTCTATAGTGCAGTCGTCAGGCTCAATCCTGGCGAGGGGATTATCCCAATGGTTGCCGCGACTGTGATGATGACCAGGAAATCATATGTTAACCTACACCCCCTCCAGGCCCGCCCCTAAGACTGTCCTCTCCTGCTGTATAGTTAATATTGCTCCCTACTATTAAGGAAATCCTCTGAAGTGCATAATGATATGATATCATTTTAACATCCTTATGATGGACAGGAGGATTACCAATGGAGTAACAAGAGGAATACGGCATGTTAATAATACCATGTTCCCAGCCTACTTTCCTTCCAGGCCGCAGAAGAACAGTATCAACTCGACTTGGTACAAGTCTTCTGCTGGCAGTGAGAGATAGAGAGACTATAAGGGACATTCCCAGATATGATATCGTGTTCCACCCCCTTGGTACCGGACCAACATCCAGCAGCACAGACTAGTTTCACAACTCAAGAGAAGAGGAGGAACGAGATAAGGAGAACAGAGAGACTTTTCAGCCTGATCCCTTGAAACCACTCCTCGGGAGCCATCCACACAGGAAGCGGATCACCATGATGCCGTAATGTGAGCCCGCTCGGCATCATGCACTCAGGGTTACGGAATTAAGAAGTTAATGCCCAGCCGCTGAAGGTGTCTCGCTAAATACCGCAGGCGTTCAGGCAGTCACACCGCATTGGTGTCTGGGCCACGCTTTCTTTGGGAAGGGAGCTTTAGCGGATTCCAAACGATTTTCTTGGTCCCGTTGCTTTTCTCCGGGATGTGTTTGGACCGCTATTCACAGGACTGAATGTGCTCGGGGGAAACAGATGATTTCCACAGAGGGACGCAACAGATATTCCATGTGCAAGGTCGGGAAGTGGCAGCTTAAGATCGAATGTCTGCAGCTAACAGTTTACGTTTGACCTTCATTAGGTCTGCGTGTATCCAAAAAGGTCTGCCCTTTGATGGCATACTGTAGTCATGCAGCAGGGTAGGTGGTTTAAGCCATCATTAAGTCGTGAAAATAACCAACCATGAAGAGAAAGAAGCGTTAACAAACAGGATGTCTTGGACGCCGAGGGGGCTGAAACCCACTGTGGATCTCAGGCATCCTCCCATCCCAAATGGACTATGGGACGGACGGAAGGTATTGTGCAGATGACGAAATACGTGGTACAGTGTCATGGCTGCAGCACTGAGAGTTAAAGAGAATGGTGCAAGGCCAAGACCCAGCGCAACAACTAACATGTCAATACAGCAAATCCTCCTTCAGCAAAATACTCAAGACAGAAACCAGGGATCAATATGAGATGGCCATCAAACTGTAGACCAGTAACTCTTAGAAGATCCACAGTCCATCCACTAATTGTTTGCCTGACTTCATTTAGCTAAAGCTATATTGTGAGTAAGCCTGGCCAAAGCTATGCAGTTCCGCTATTAACTATATTGTGAATAACCTTTGCCAAAGACAAGCAGCTTTGTTAGGATCTATAGCATGATTCCATGTTGTCCAACCACAACTAAATAATTCCCTGACAAGTAAACAAAGGGGGTGAGGTTGCCGTTTAAAATCCTATGCAGAACTAACTCTGTGTGGAGTATTTTTACAAAGCCGCCCCCTCTGATCACCAGATTCAATTATTCCATTGGTTTGATTGCAATTAGTATAATTCCGGTTCCACTAGTAACAACTATCAAATCTTTCATGGATCACCATTTCTCACATGCTGTTATTGTATGAACAACTGTTAACCTTCAGCATACATGCGTATGGTGTATGGCCAGGTTACAAATCACACACGCACATGTTTTCACATAAATAACATGAATAGGTGTTCCCGTATTGACGACCCAAGAAATCCCAGATAATGACTGGGAAAGAGAGAGAGCGAGGGAAGGACAGAGGCATGCAGCCCTTTGTAGAATCCGAAGGACTTCACACTGCGGGAGGGATCAATAAATACATCAGGATCTGATTGAATAAAGGCCATGGAGGGAGAGAGCATCACAGTCAGTGGAGGCGGAGAGGAGGAATGGAGTAGCGGCTTGAATGATCTGAACAAGTCTGAAACGATAGGTTCAAATCGAAGGCATCAAGCCAGCGAAAGAGAGGGGAGACAGAGACACGGAGAGAGCCTTAAAAAGCAAAAAAACTGACGACCCAGACACAGCAGGGAGAAAGAACAATGAGCGAGAGAGCCAGAGCCAGAAAGCCAGAGCGAGGGGGACTAGAGAGAGCCAGAAGACGGATGGATGGAAGGAGTTCTGGACCGGAACGGACAACAGTAAACCCAAAGTGAATAATGACCATGACTATGACAACGTTTAGCCTCAAGGCAAACCTCCTTTTATAGCTGCCATGTGTGAACTACGGCGTGGACCAAAAAGGACGTCTCGCACGGTTTATACAGAGATTTGCTGCTTGTCTCACACCTCTTTGAATAAACAGGTTAAAGCCAATATAATTCTACAGTTAAATTTTCTATGGTAATTCTTTGACCTACGGTATGACCATCAGGGTCCCACAGACAACAGAATGCAGTGGCCACTCGTAGTCATGGAAAGACCTCAGTATGCTTGAGGTATGCTGTAGTATTATTAGACTGTCTTACAATATAATACCAGCATGACTTTATAACAAGCAAGTTTGTTCCCATCAGCTGGAATAGATGAGTTTGCTCGATTAGCTGAAGGTAGAAATTAGTAGGGTAGTAATAATCTGTTTAGCTGAATAATCACTCTTTGAGGTAATGCATAGCCCTCTACTGTCGGGTCAAGAACTCTGGGAAAACACACTGAACCACAACTATTAGTAGTATTAGTAATTCTCTCAACCTCTCGAGTCAAGTCAACCGTGTAATCAGAGCATCATTGAAAATGACTATATACCTCAATGTTGGCTATTCACAAAGGCAGGGAAGAGCCAAATGGTGGGACGTTTGGCCAACAGTTGTGTTTATTTGAATCTCTTAACTAAGAGTGGTTTAATGCTGGGGGTGAAGCATAGCCAACCAGGGGGCCAGCTGTATCAGCAGAAAGCAAAGCGTTGACATTACAATAAATGACATTAGCCAGCAGGCCCTACATCTTTACATAACATGCTACCACTGCCAGTGTAATCCAAGTCAGCCTCAACTGCAATTGTGGTATAACACTCTGGGCTAGCATGGCAGATCCAATGTGCTGGACAATGATCAGGTTAACTGAGGTTTTACAATGTAAATAAGGGGGAAAAGCATGTGTACCAGGCAGCCAGGGTATTTTATGGTTTTACTAGGAACAGAACGCTTATATTGAAACTGCAGGAACAGCGCCGTCCCTGGTGAAGCATGGTAAATGGTAATTGCCATTTCTGATTGGCTCAAATGAGGTTGAGAAAGTGCAATTACTTTCTGCGATGCGTTTGATTATTAAACCAAAAAGGGACATCTTCCATATTATTTCAAATACATTGTACTGAAATTAAAAAGGTATCTACATTTTGTAAAGTGAATCTTTTACTTAAACTGGCTTGTTGGTTAAACGTATAATATCGATGCTATGATATAGATAGGAATCTTACCAGCGACAAAGTAGGAGAGAGAAGGGAAGCTGCAATGTTGTCTCTAATGCTAACTCCTGGTCCAGAAATGACATCACCAAACCAGGCAAATTAATCGTGAATGTCAGAAGCCACTGAGAAAGTTGTTTTCCTGCACTCAGTAAGCAATTAACGAGCAAGAGATACACTTGACCCGTTCTATGTGTGCAACACACGCTGTGTGACATCCAGGCTACTTGCAGGCATATTGGAGAGTGGCAGTTGGATCTCAGGTTATAATGCACATTTAAACCAGAGGTTCAACACTTTTAACAGTAGTGGTGTGAAGTCTGACACCCATGACCCTATGTTGTCCATTCATCACTAGCTTGTTCTAGGCAGCATGTGACAGGTGGCCTCATATGCACTATTTACGTTCAGTGAACATTTGCATGTTACTGTGCAGACTGGAAACTGGAAGGCTTTGAGTGGCTGAGGAGAGGTATTTTTACCCAGAATGCCTTGTGCTTGCAGCTCTCCTCATGTTTAATGAGTTCAAGCTGACGGTTTGAAATGAAAGTTTGATGAAGCCCCCGATACCACATGTCCAAACAATACACAATCTCTAGGGGGGGCTTCACGGCTTCTGTATGAAAACAAGGCCAACCCCTGACAAGAATTACTCAATGAGGAGAGAGTCGCATTTCATTTTAACTGCACTTGGAAGGTAAACACACACACAAAATATAATTCCCTTAAACACTCTGATATAACAAGACACATGCAGACCACAATATCAACCAGTGACATTAGCCGTCAACAGTTCATTCAACAATTGTAAGTTTCTCAAACACACACACACACACACACACACAGACAGAACCCCCCTGGGTAGAGCGGAGGGGCTGTTCCGGGCCAGTGGAGTCAGCTTCTTGGTTCTATTTTGGTCTTAATGCCACAGGACACTGAGGCAGAGCCCCCGCCTGAATACACCACACTCGCCCCTGGGGCCACAACACTAAACTTGCCCCCATCTGATAGGGCTAGTGTGTGTGTGCGTGCGTGTGTGCGTGTCTTATGGAGTCATGTTTATGGAGCATGGTTGGATTGTAAACTAGTTTACCATTTGTGTGTGGGTGAAACCCATTACATTGTGCGTGTGTGTGTGTGCATAAATTATATAGATACACATGTTACATAACACACACACACCCACTCTGTGTGGGTGAGTGCGAGTGCACGTTTGTCGTGGTGGAGCGATGTGCTTGTATATCCATTGTGTCAGCATTTTTCTATCAGGATCATTTAACTAAGCCGGAAATAAACTCTGCAAGCACATATTAAGAGCAAACACATTATCATAGATGCATGCCAAAATAATCACACGGTTTTCATGCTGTAATTGGTGAAATAAACTCCCAACACACACACACACACACACACACACACACACACACACACGTTCCCGTCATCAGGCTTGTATTCAGGAGTTCATCTCTTGCAGCCCTCTATAGTCCAGATAAACGCACGTAGAAATAAAGAGCACCCCTTGTAGAAATGTGTAACAAGAGTCAGAAGCCCTCCTGCCGGTAATACACCCAATATTAACCAAGCAGGGAATGTGTCTCATGTGGCTCCCAGCCTGCCGGGAACCCATACCCCAGTACTAGCAGCACTGTTACCGGCAGTAGCAGTGCTGCTGTTAAGTACAGTACAGTAGTTCTGTTCAGAGATGCACCCGGGGGGGAGGGGTGGGGGGAGAAGAGGGGATGGATACCAAACGATGGTGCGGTAGAATAACTCCATCACATGGACTTCAGTTCAGTGTATCCTTCCGCCCACTGCTAAAGCGGGTTGGGCTGTGTGGGTGTAAATGTCACAGAGCTCTTGTCGGAACATTTGGTGAGATGCTCTCCATCTTTATGCCACAGACACACACAGGCCGATGCAACCTACATCGCCGTTACCATCGGCAACCCTGAAGAGAGTTTGATAACCGTCCGGAGCTCACAATAAGCCACATAAAATCAAATATTACCTAGGCTAGGTATTCATATATATATATATGAATACCTGGCCTTGGTAGTATTTATGTATTATGTATGTGTATATATATATATACATATAGACATACATAAATAAATACAAATATATATGTATAAAATATATATAACTTAAGTTTGGTCTACTGAAAACCAAATGATCAAAAAAAAAATCCCAACCCTTCCTAACTTACACATGACAAATGTATAAAACCCTGCACCGGACTATAAATAGCTATAAACACAAACTTATGCGTTATGTTGGCAACGCACCCTTGAACAGAATTCACAGGGTTCTTTAGCTGTACATTCCACGTCACGTTGTGATTGTAGTTCTGCTCCTTTGTCCCCCTGCCTCCCACCCACTCTGCCTTTGGTGTAAATAACAGGCCTTCGTATGAGAGAACCACACCATAATGCTGTGATTACGCCTTGCTCCATTTAAAAAGCACACCCAAGTGAATGAAAGACCACGCTGTGGAAAGACTGAATTAAGAAGTGCCTGAAAGGGATCCAGTAACACTAGAGAAGAGAGAGTTTTAGAAGAACATTGGAAAAAAATACTGATTAAACCTAAAGGATGTAACTGTACTGTAGGACAATCTGCCCATAGGGATCATTAAAGCAACTCATTCAATTCTGTGTGTTTATAGATTCTGATATTAGTCTCCAGCGATCTGAACCAGCTAATATATTGGACGATGTCTTTTCTACTAACAAAGCTAATTTGTATTCAATGAAGTTTAATGCATCATGTCGGCAGTTGAAACTGCATGTATTCCAATTTGTAAAAAGAAAAGTCAGCTAAAATAAGCCCCTATTACAACTGTTTGTTTCCAAAACAATGATGGTGCTATTGGGACCGGACACCTACTGGCTTAATTACTGAACTCTTACTGACGTTTCTTAAAGAGCTGATCCAATTCAGGCCTAAGGCTAAGCTGTGTCTTTCTTTAAAAGAGGACCAGGACAAGAGTCTGTCTTTTCATGTGTATGAGATCCAAGAAGCTCCACAAAGCAGGACCCCTAGTGAAGGGTCAATGGGTTTCTGAAACCAAGAGCTTCTTGCTACGGGCTCACCACCGAGACACTCGAGCTCCTGGCCGGGGTTTTTCAGAACCGGACATGGCCCTGACAAGCAACCGATACCCCAGGGGCATGGTTGGCCAGGCTGCTCCCTATGCAAGCGCACACGCACACACACACGCGTTTGGGTAAAAAAAAACTTGAAATACCCTTATTTTAGCTGAGCCATTTCTGTTCGCTGCACATAGAACAGCGTCTGATTCATGCAACCGAGAGGGCAGAACAGGGAGCATCTTTGTCTTGACTTCCTGTCTGGAGAAGGCAGATAGAAGTATGCCCGGCTGCTCAGATTGCAGCCGAACACCTGGAAGTTTAAATGTGATCCCAGGGGTTTGCTCGCGTATCAATAATATCAACACAAGCGTTTTAAGAATAGCCTCTACATCATCCTGGGGTTCCTTGTCTTGAGTGAGTTTCTTCCAGGGATAAGTGGGGAAGAAGATTTGTTTCAGGTTACCATGTTGAACACTAACGCAGTCAAGCTACATGAAGAGCACCAGAAGATAGCTTTGGCTCATCCTGGTTCAAAGTCAGACTATTTAAATGACCTTAAGTCCTGTAGAATGAGACCAACCACATGGTAACATAGGGGAGGCCACAGTACATCCATGGGTTGGTCTCCAGAACACGAAGTCCAGCACTGCTGTGGGAACTAATCAGCACTTCAAACATTGTTCTACTTCATTTCATTGTAGCACCGCATTGCCTTTTCATCTCCTGTCCAAGTTCAACAGACCATACGTCTTTCTCTGTGACTGTTGCTAGGGGCGGTCTGCATCTGTTGTCTGTACATCTCTGCAGAGCCGTTAAAAGCTTTCTGGCTGGCTTGACCATCACATATCGTGACATACAGTATGTGACGTCCAACGGAACTATCAATGATCCCTTGACATTTCCTCTTTAGCTTTTGCACTGCAGGAAAGACGACAGCGGGGTCATTCACGATTTGGATTTTATGAGCAAGAGGGAATTAATTGTTCACAATTCACATTACTAGCTGGAACACTAGAACAATGAATGGCTTTGTTTGAAATGAAGCCTTTGACAGCGGGGGGAAAAGACGCAGATTGATATTATATTAAATGGCATTAAGTGCCTGCCACGGACATCATGCAGCATCATGCAGGTCCAACAATAGAAACGCACGTCAAAACCCGAACACAGCCTGCCTCTGCCCCATGACTGCGCCGCTAAGCAGAGCGTCATAGGATTAGTGGAGGAATGTGTGCATCTGGGTGTTTGGCAGCCCTTCCTCTGTGCGACAGTTCCAGGCGGTTCCTTGACATTTACAGTGGCATGAATCTCCTCTTCCCATGATCTCACGCTTCCAGTCCTCTGGCATGCAGTCTCACTTCCACTCCTAAACCATGTTCACCTCCCCACTGGGTGTGACTGTGAAAGACAAACGGCATCAATATTTTGTCTTTCACATCATAACCATGTTATGATGGTTGCATTGCAGTAGTCTATGTAACGGACCGCTTTCAATCTACAACTTTATACTAATTATTAAGGAGGTGGAAAATGGCAGGTCCATTTAACAATAAGTTAAAGCGCATCCACCTTTACTGATTAGAGGGAATTATGGAGTGACTTTCTGAGTCTGTAGATATTTCACCTCTGAAAGGCCGCGGGAGTGTTAAACAAAGGTTTTCCCTAATGTGCAAGCCGTGCAATGACTCGTGAAGTAAGTTTATGACATTTGATGATATCCCAACTGAACCTCATTAATTCACCGTACAACAAAGACTCCCCCGAACTACTGCAGCTTTTCTTGACTGCTGCATCTGCCCTCTAACCTGCAGTTAGCCCTGGAGGTGTTCTGATTCAACCAGCTAATCCCGTCAACATGTCACAGTCCCACAGAGTTTTATCAACATCAATGCGCTTCCTGCCCTACAACGAAAATACTGCCAACAACGAAGTTATGTGGGCGATACGGTCAGCAATCCCTACTGCAACTGGACATTAACTGGCTGGTGGAAGAAGATGGGCAGGTCCTAACTGGATGCATGTGCACACTCAGACTCGAACTATAAGTAGAAATGCTATTCAGAGGCACCCAGACATTCAGTAACACAAAGTCAAATGTACACACGTACACACATAACCACACACACCAATGGTCAAGTCAGGGTTATTGATCTGGAAGCCTGGCTGTGTTTTAGACAGTCAGCTGATTTTCCAGAAGCCAGATTGACCGAAAGCAGGACAGACAGATGGAGACAAAAGAGAGAAAGGACGGACAGATGCAGAGAGTAAGAGAGCCTTGAAAACAGCGGGGGGAAGGGCTTTAGTTTGGTTAGTTTGGTTTAGAGCTTTTCAATTGATTAGAAAATCTTCCGAAGACAATTGAGTGAATTAGGTCATAGACAAACTTGACATAAAAAGGAAATTCAGTGTCCTGATCGAAAGCAAAATAAATCATCTTAAAGTGGACACAGTGTGCGAGCGTCCACATTACTTTGAAGAAGCAATAAAGATCATGCCAAACTAAGCAGCAGCGATATCAAGAGAGAAGTGTGACCCATCCGTGTGAGAGAGCTGAATCGTGCGTGAGGGCTGAATCGTGCGTGAGGGCTGAATCGTGCGTGAGGGCTGAATCGTGCGTGAGGGCTGAATCGTGCGTGACGGCTGAATCGTGCATGAGGGCTGAATCGTGCGTGAGGGCTGAATCGTGCGTGAGGGCTGAATCGTGCGTAAGGGCTGAATCGTTCGATTCACGCGACCGACGGCACCAGTTTGAGGGTTAACAAAGGGAAAGGCTTACACTGTTTAGCAGGGGATAAGGTAGGATATAAATCATAATGGCAACAATGACGTTAACCTTTAATAATATAATTATAGCAACTAACTATTGTATTAAGCTGTTGAGAACCCTAGCCATATTCTGTGTGCATTGCGATGATTCCCAGACACAAAAACACAGTAATTGTATGTATAAATTGTATGTTATACTTGTGCTATCATGACTGTTTTCCTTCTATCTGGCTAAGCGGCGTTTGGGTGCCATTACTGCGGATCTCGGTACGCAGAACTACGGCTTAGCCTTCGCCGTTGACTTTGTGGGCATTTGATCTTTCGTCTTGTTTATCTTGCGTGGCCCTCATTTGGCCGGATCCCAACAGAGTTAGAAAGAGGAAGAAAAGAGTTGAAAGATCTTCATAATGAACAAAGTAATATTGTATTATTTTTCTTTAAAACCTTCATTGAGAGAAATGTGATTTCTTTCTTTCCATCCAATATTATTTCAAGATGATACCATTTTAGCTCACTGAATAAAAAAGGTGATTTATTTCAAGTGACACAGGGTGAAAATGCACAAAAACAAAACCATAAATTCACTTGTACATAGAAAAAGTACCAAAGACATACAGAGACGCTGAGAATCATAAGGAGCAGAATGAAGGAAGGGAGGATTTGAAGAGAGGGAGAGAGGGACAGGAGAGCGGGGAGACGGAGGACAGAGAGCCTGCTGTGACCTACTTGCTAAGCTCATCTCAAGCATCCATGCTTCCAAGTGAGGATGCTACAACACACACACACACACACACACACACACACACACACACACACACACACACACACACACACACACACACACACACACACACACTTCCAGTGCATCCTCCAATAAAAAATAAAAAGCTGACCCCATCCTTCCATTTGACTGACAACCCTACAAGACAACCCTTTAAAGAGACACAAACACAACTTGGCCCCGCACGAAGAGGAAGGGCATGGGGGGTTGTTGGTGAGGGTGTGTGTGCTTGGAGGGGGGTGAGGAGGGGGGGTAGAGGGCTCTTTTTACCGTTCTAGAGCAGCCTGCCGGTGGGTGGTAGTGAAACTTGAGATGGGAGCCTTGATAGGGAGCACTCCGTTGCTATGCGAGACCGGGGTAAGGGGAGGGAGGGGGGTCTGGTTGCTATGCAGTTGACGGATCAGAGCTCTCTGTGTGTGTGTGTGTGTGTGTGTGTGTGTGTGTGTGTGTGTGTGTGTGTGTGTGTGTGTGTGCAAAGAAGAAGAAAAAACAATGCTGCCATTTTACCATAAAAAAACGACTAGAGAGACAGAGAGAGCCATTATGATATTCTCAAAGACTTCAAAGTCCTCTGCATGCTGATTACTTCTGCCACGCCCACTGCTCTTCAAACCAAACAGTAGAAGTGCAGACCTACATAACGCCCTATTCAGCAGGCCACCAATGCACATCGGTTGGATTCAGTGGAGTTTGATTGACTTGAGCTCATACAAAGCAATTTTTCCATAGGAGCATAATCCAGGAGTATACAAGGCAGACTTGTACATAGGCTTGTATGTTTAGGTTTTTTTTTGCATTACTTCCAACTAAGGAGTAAACAAAAGTGTGATCTTCAGCCCAGACGGTTTTTCCCTGTTGATCGCCATGTCAGAGTGCAGGGGTCTCAGTGTTGCCAGGAAGTCTGGATGGATCAGGGGGTGAATGTAATTGAGGAAGGCGTCAGCAGGGGCTCTTAGCATCAGGGTAGCTCTGTGCTCCTGTGTCTGCTCTGGGAGAGTGCATCCATTATTACTGACCAAAGTAAAACCCCACCTTTAGGCTTTTCTGATAAACCGTGGTGCTGAAAGACTAGGCTGGAGCCTCAGACTGGGATACGGAGATGCCAAGAGACACAGACATTATAAAAAAGGTACAGAGAAAGAGAGAGAGAGAGGGGGAGATATCAAGACGGAGATAGAGAGAAAGCAAGAGGAGCAACCTCACTCTAAGGTATACGTAGCTATAAAAGATGAATGGATGCCATTTCAAGTGTAAATGTCTGTTCCTCTATGCATCATAAAATTCTCTCTATGCATCATATATCTTTTTGGGCTCAATCAATCCATGACCAAATATTACACAATAAAATGTACAGCATTATCGTACCGGCCAAGGGCTTGAGTCAAGTCCTCCACATTCTTTTGTGTTTGTGAATCCACTTTTAAAAAGACTGTGTGTGAATAAAGACTCACGGATATAATGTATTATTAATATTATTTAAAATATCAATACAGTAAGCGTGGGAGAAACAAGCAAGAATAAGGGCAAGCGAGAGCGAGCAAGACTTGAAGGGAGAATGAGAGAGAGCCTGAACCAGAAAGAAAACCGGGACTAGGGAATGAAAGTGAGCGAGAGAGGAAAAGTGAGGGCGAGGGAGTGAGTGAGTAAGTGCACGGTCAGAGTGATGGGGAGGCCCAGCAACAGTGCATGCCTTAAATAGCTGGCTACTGTAACATGGTGCAGGAGAAACGCTCTTGGCTCTGGCCGTGTGTGCGTGTGCGTGTGCGTGTGTGTATATATCAGGGTATAGGAATCCACCCCTGGAACAGCCAATAACAGGACTCGTCAGAGGATCACGTGACCTTTGCTCTTCCAATGCGGTAGATTGGTCCGGACCAGAACATTGACTGCACACATGTTCTCCTTAGGCCACCAACAGATTAACTACTGAGCTGAGAATAAATAAGGTAATTGGCCAGGTTTCAATGGGTATTTGCACTACTAAATATGTAGTGATGGCTGACAAAACAGTGATTGTCGCCCAGGGTTATTGAACAACAGGCCAGAGTTAAGAAGCCATTTCAGAGCAAGATACTGAACCTAAGTGACAAAGAGTAGTGTACGGCTCGGATCGCAATACAGCCGACGACGTGATCTGTTGTGTTTCTACAACCTGCCGTTCTGTGAAAACCGATACGGTAGCTTAGCCAGCTTTAGCCCCAACGCTAATTAATCAACGCCGATACCAAAGCCTCTTATTAATGCCCCACAGGCCTCACACAATCATGACACGCCAGGAGAAGCTGAGGCTTGGCGAAGCCATTGTGGGAGCAGTGAAACGGCACCAGGATTAAGCCTGGCGCTGGTTTTAGCGAGGATCAGGCCTTGCCTTCAAAATGAGTTACAATTGATTTACGTTTCCTTCACTACTGCTTTAACTAATATGTACCCGTTAATAGGTAGAGCCCTCCCCTGCCCTGGTAAGGGGATTCGCAGGTCAATAGGCCAAACACTAATAATGTGAATACGTGCATGTGTGCTTTTTATTTGGCCATTAAACTCAAATTCTTAAATTGGCCCACAACCATTAGCTGACAAAACATTTCAGGTGAGGGAGTCCCACTGCCGTATTGCTAGAGAAGTTATGCAAGCGTGGTTTCCACGCCTTTATATGCAGTCCCATTGAAGTTCTATAGGCAAGTTATCATCCTTCACCCAGGATTCGGTACAAACAGGGTATAATAGGAGTGGCACTAGGCCTCGATGCTGGGTTTATAGAGGACATTGATTATGCATGCAGCTGGTGTCCACGTGAAGTCTCTTTTTTCAGAGATTTTTTGAAAAAGAAAGATTGTCTGGGTTAATCCTTTCTCGTGTGCCATTCTTTGTCCAAAAGATTATCACCTTGCACTCTCTCCATCTGGTTTTCGGTGGCATTTTCTTTCTCGGTTTTCCTCCCTATATCATCCGTCTTTGCACTTATTATTCTTTTCTTTTTTTTTAAATCACATAAATGTCTGAAAATACAGTCCGTTGAGCCTTATGTCGGATAAAAACAAAGGGCCATTGCATGTTTTGCAAGGAGTCGACGGCAGATAGGACGGCCACAAGAGAGAGGGAGTGCGACAGTGAGTGGATCCATCAGAGAGGAAATTGACTGAGACAGGGAAGAAGCGGATAAGAGACGAGTAGAAACTTGGCCAGGCATCGAACAGAGAGAGTGAGAGAGTAGTGGCCGGGACAAGGACAAACATTGCCCTCGCGGAAAGGGGATTGCTAATTTCACCACAGGCCGCCCGGTTTAACAAGTTGAATTATTAATCCAAAGGAAGGCCTTGTGGTGCACCAAAATGACACCTGTTCCCGGCCCGATGACGTCACCGAAGAACAGCCTGGGAGATGGCATAAACGAAGGTTTAGAAGGGCAGCATCGAAATGGGAGCAGTGGCAAAATACGATGTTAATCATGACCTGAAAACAGCTTTGCCCGAGAGAGACAGAGAGAGAGAGAGAGGGCGAGAGACAGAGAGATTGTATAACAGCGTGTTCAGAAATAGCACCTCATCCTTGCCTCTGTGGAGGACAAGCAACATCCGAAGGAAGTTAGCCAGAAGGAAAAGAGTAAGAGAGGCATGGGATGGACTGAAGCGCTTACATTTTGAACCTCGTAACCCCAGTTTGTATGGGTTAGAGTTGGGAAGGGAAGCAAATAAGCCGAGTGAAGATGGGCGCACCTCAAACAATACTATTCCAGCGTCTCGTTGACTGCTACGTCACACCATTCAACCACAGCTTTGTCTGTTTGCCATGGTTTGTTTAATTAGTTACATGGAGAACATAATGGCAACCATGTGCAAAAGTGCTATAGTACAGTAGTAGTAAATATTGATACAGGCAACAGAAGGTGGATTTCCACCACAGGACCTTAAAGCCACTACGGAGGCCGGCTATTTTCTCAACGGCTTGTCACTCTGTCATCCAGCTGTGATTTAACAAAGGTAATCCGAGAGGCTCCTTATCTGAGGGGAAGCTCAGGGTCCAGGCACCGAGTGTTGTCCTCACATCCACCTCTTAGAACCATTCTCCGTTTGGACAAAACCCCCATCTGTTCCCCGTCACCATGCTACACTTCATTTAAAACCAGGTCAAGATCCCTTTTTCTGGTACACACTACATTCTTAGCGGCCGGTCTACCTTTCACACGCGCACAAAGGCTTTCTGCTCCGTATAGCCAGCACTATGGGGTACACATCCATGGATGAGTTGGCAAGAATTAGCTGGGAACACTGTGACACTGTTTGCTGTATTTGTGAGACTGCTAGGTGAGTGCGTGACAGCTACAGGGCGAGATGGAACGAGAGAGAGAGAGAGAGATACAACGAGAGAGAGCAAGAGCGAGAGAGAGAAAAGATACAACGAGAGAGAGAGAGAGAGAGAGAGAGAGAGAGAGAGAGAGAGAGAGAGAGAGAGAGAGAGAGAGAGAGAGAGAGAGAGAGAGAGAGAGAGAGAGAGAGAGAGAGAGAGAGAGAGAGAGAGAGAGAGAGAGAGAGATGTCGTGACTCACTCTCAGGGTCTCAATGACGAGGTCGCGCGCTTCCAGCTCTCCCTCCATGATGCTCAGCAAAGTGAGGAGCTCTGGTTTGCTCAGACTGTCCATGTTGAACTCACATTTCTGAAAGAACACAAGACACACAGGGTTATAGCCGGAGATAACATGACGGTAAATGGGTTGGTAAATACATCATTGTAAACAAAATGGCGGTTTACATTGTGGCATTGAGGTAAACGGAAAAGGTCAACAGCAGTCGTAAAGATGGTCTTCAAAAGCATGGGATATAACAGTTCAGTTACTAAATCTAAAAACATGTGATTTACCACCATGTCAAGTCTGAATCTCAGTGTCCTTTTACATCTCAGCATTGCTATAGCAAAATGGATCTTGTTGTAGTTGAGTATTTAAAAAAAAACATCAAGAAAAGCAAATCTCCACCAAGCTTTTAAAATTGTCACAAAATTATGCCTACGACTTACAATAAGTGCATTTGTTACAATAAGTACATTTGTCATAAGAAGTGAAACAATATATCGCTGTCGGTACAGTAAAGATGTTCATAGCACCAAGTGCAAGTATTACAATCGCTAGGCTAACCCATTCCCTGTGTAAAGCAACGATAGCAGCTACTGTAGATGCTACACAATTAAGTACCTTGAATAAGTGCAATGTACAAGTGCTAGGACGTACAACATTCAATAGTGGCTGTGCATTGGTTTCTATGCAGAGTGCAGAGTCGAGATGAACACTAGATGGCTATATATGCAGATTTACTTTTGACGTGGGTAAATGTGTGTAAACACTCCTCAGTTTCAAATTGGTCCCATTAAGTCCAACAATCAAAAACCATGCAGCAACGGGTATCATTCTACCTTGAGGCTTATTTTCTCCAATTAGTTCACATTTAGCCAGGTCATTATGCTCCGTTTCGGCTAGCAGAAGCTGCAGGGCAAGCCAGTGCAGATGAGTAATTGGGATTGACCAAACCACTTTCCACAGCGCCTTCTGTAAAGTAAACGTTTTTTTGCATCTACTTGTAAAAACATGGGAGAAAAAAGAACGCCACCTCTCTCTCTAGTATGCATTGTAAATTGCAGGAAAGCCCAACTTCCATCAACACCATCCGATTTACAAATTAGGATCTATATTGCTAAACAAAAACATCAGGGGTGCAGCTCGTTTTCAGGGTTCCATCTTGCATCCTTTCTGTCACATTCCCAGACATTGCGACTGAAGCTAGTTGGTCGGCATTCCGAGAGCCAGTGTCGGAATGTCGTGTTCATAAACAGTAAACGCCATTGTGTTCGTTTAACGCATAGAGACGAGGAATACGGTGAAATTCTTACATGGTCTGTTGAAAAAAGTGAAATGGGAGTGGGAGGAGGACTTGGAGGTTCACAGCATGTCCCAGAACCCCACACTAATAGTTCACAGTGGAGCTTGGTGACACATTTGTTTCTTGGGGCCATTCCTCAACACCATCTGCAGCAATAACTTGGACACAGCCATCCTTATTCTTCCTGTGTAATATCTAGGACGCCTGTCATCGGATAGATTGTTCTGTAAAGCCTAGATCAACGCAAAGCAGCAATCCAACAAAAGGGAAAATCTCTCTCTCTCGGTCACAGGTTCCCAAAATAAATATGTAAACCTTCAACTCCTGCAGATGATCGTAATCTGTAGGGATGGACGTCTGATTTATGAACCCATAGGCTGATCCATCCTGAAAGACGTCCATCTTTAAGGACCTCACTGGATCAACCATGAGCCCAATGTGTCTTGTTGAGAGTGATCCATGGAGACAAGGGGAGAGGGGTGATTACAGTCCTGGGAGATGGGCTCCCTGGCTGGAGAAAGACTTCATGAACATTAATTGTGGTTTTGTGATGTTTTTGTATGAATAGTTTGAAATTGAATAGTGTCACATGTAAAAATGACTGAGGATAAATCAAGCTACCCCCATGAAGATTTTTCAAGTAAAAATGTGAGTTAAGAATGCTTATTTTACAGTCCAATATCATTAGAGGTAGAACTCTGACATCATATCTGAGAAGCGGTTTCCAAGGACAGATTCATAGGCTCAAGGCCGACCAATCGATTTTCACAGCCTGTTCCCAACAACCCTTTCACCGTATAGGCCTTTCAGAGAATCACAGTGGAGAATCTAGCTTCTCAGTACCCAATCCCTTCCGTCCGGTCATGTGAACATGGTGCCAATGAGTGATAATGACACAAGCCAAACCAGACACAGATAAACAGACAATCAAAATATGGCAAAGCGATGAAGTTACAAAGCTGGCATAGAAAAAGGTCGGAAAAGGCTAGTGTCTATTCTCCTATCATGGGATCTATTACCCCTATAAACACCACTTGGCAGGCTTCTGTCCCACAAGCCCAAATTAAATCACAAGGGCCAGGACACCGCCTGCAATCCTCCAACCGACCTCCAGGACAAAAGTGTTTTGACTGTATTTACTAGGAGGTCATGATAAAGAGAGTTGCATAAATTTCTGCTAATAAAGGCTGATTTACATTCAAGTGATGCTATTTTTCAGACCCAAATTAACAGATTGAAATTAAATAATAATATTCCACTCAATGACTTGTCAGATTGCAAATTATCTTTTCAATATAATAAGGAATCATACTTAAACCAAATGATGTCCCCACTGTGTAAATCCCACTCTGGCTGGTCTGTGAAGGAGGGCCAGGGGGAACTACGCAGCGGGCATTTAATTGACCTTTAGCCCCTTGACCCCTCTTGAGGACTTAGTTGAGAGGTCATCCAGTTATTTAGACGAGAGCGCCCTCCTCTCGGCTCACACATGTTCCCCTAGGAATCAATAGGAGGTGCTGCAAAGAGCTTCATTAAGCAGCCTTTGGCAAGGCATGGCTGGTGATAGGAAGAGCAGAAGGCCAACACGTAGCTTGTAGCTTGGTGGCTGCACAGCACCTGTTAGCGTTAAAGCTAATCGCTAAACACAAGCTCTGCCTGGCAGGGATAGAGCACCGGGCTGCTCAGTGGGACACTGAGCTGTCACAGTACACCCCGCAATGCCCGCTGAGTCACTGAAATTAAGACCAATTTAGAAAGGTGTCCGGTGAACAGACCACCCCCTCCTCTTACCCTACAGCTCACACTACCCTCATCCAACCATACACTGGCTCTGCCTGTCCCTACTCCCCCCCCCCCTTCACTCATCAATCAATATTGCCTCCCAACACAAACACCCAAACACACACACACACACACACACACACACACACACATCCTTTCCATAGGCTGTCCCTTGAATCTCTCAATCTATCGTGGCCCACCTAAAACCATCTCTGGAACTAAATGTTACCCTGGTCTTTTCAGCTAAGCACACCTCGCCTGAACACCATATGATGCCTGCTCTACTTTTCTAGATTTGGAAACTTGACCATATTAATGTTAATAGTAGGCTACATGACGGGAATCAAGACACAGTGCGGTTCACTATGGTTTAGAGGCTAGCAGGATGTTGCCAGTTTTGCACGGATAATTAAACTAGGCCCATTGCAATGGACATGGAAGGATTTGGCCGGTTCAAACCCCCTACACCCCACTCCCGGCGGCGGGGCAACAGATTGATTAATTTGCCCAGAGGGGTGGCAAGCTGGCGTCCTCCTGGCACATATGTTGCAACCTGCAAAAATGTCTAGCGGTGGAGATCATAACTAACTGTGTGTGAACAGTCCAATCTCAATCCCGATTAGTGTTCACATAGTCCGCGTTTGCTGGATTCGATTGTGATCTATACCTCTACTGGGCATAGAAAACGGAGACGTTATAATGGTAACATGTATCGTTATACAGGACCCATAAAAAGGGGCATTGCAAAATACGGGACATAAACAACCAGTCCATATTGCAGACTATTCTGAAGCCAAATAATAGTTATGGGGCCAATAGTATTTAATTTGATATTGTAAGGAAAACATACTCAATCCATCACCATCTTTGGTGATGGATTAGTCTCCCTATGTCTGTCTATGAAGCAGATGGACATCGAAACCAAAGTAAATATATACACGTTATATGATTATAATAAGCAGACCGTCCGACGACGGCCATCCTGCGGGTCCCGTGATGATAAAGAACGGGCTAACGCTCCGTTGATACAGGCTACGCTCCGGCGGTTCGCCGACTCAAACAGCACAAGAACACATCCGATCGGAGAGATATCAGAGCACGGATTTAACAATAGGACCCCTAAAACAACCACCGGGTAACAGAAGCACCGCATGTCATGTCGGCTGGTTGTAAACCTCTGTTTCCGACATTTCCATATCGCCACACATTGTTCCTCCAGGATTAGGTCGGCGGCTGCTCGTCGCCTCGCAAGCCGACGCGCTTCTGGGAAACAGATGCGCGCTACTAGCTCCTGTTTTCCAGGAGTATCTCTACATCGGGGTGACCTACAGCCCTGACAAGCGATTGTATTTTATTTTATCTTACTCTCTATCTCACGCATACACACACACAAACACACACACACACGAAAATGTCTCACCGCGTCCACACTTCCCATCGCCGTGGTCGCCAGCGTTTGTATTGAAGGAGGTTGCTCCCCGCTTGCTCCCTCCGACGCCATCTTCGTACTGTCGCGGTCTGCTTGAGTGAGGGCAGCACACACGCAACATAGAACCGCGCATTCGGTGATGGTTAACTATTGCGCTGCTGAGAGCGGGTCGCCCATTACAAAAAAACGAGCTGGTTGTAGACTACATGTAAGCCAGTAGAGCGGGCCTCACAGGTTGTTCTGGCTAAGGGATGTTGTTGGTGAGTAGGCGGGGTCCGAGGCGTATCCAGAGGCGTATCCAGAGGCGCGCACCCCCCCCCCCCCCCCCCCCCCCCCCCCCCCACACACACACACACACACACACACACACACACACACCAGTGCTCTCTCCCTAACCGAAAGGAGGTGTACAGCAACTGAGTGACACCGGCATTTGTCGAGACGAGCTGCCAGGCCCATAGCTCCATCCTATTTCTGTCTGTTACTCAGCCCACCTTTTAACAATCCCCCTGAAAACGAGCCTATTTATCGTGGCATTTACAAGCGGACATCATCATGTATGAACAGGCCTATATGTCTGTAGTCTACAAGGAGGGGTTCTAAAATAAGATAAACTTTAAATCATTCCCAGAAGGAAATTGTCCATTGTGATGACAAATAACAACTAAGATAGCCTTCTATTTGCTTCATTTGTTAAGTGGAGTACTACAGAGAACCAAGCTCTCTCTCCGCCATGGTGTATGTCATTTAGGATTAGTGGATACCAGGGCAATGGATATATTTAGTTGCTATTTGGGTTAACCATTGCTAGGACATAATCCACTGTTGACGATGACAGCAAAGCCATGTTTCCATATACGATTGCAACACATTCAACCCGGTCTGGGGTTTGGAACGGTGGTTAGCTTATTATCATGTTACCACTTTCAGAACAACACATGTTTATGGAGAAGACAGTCAGCAATTCTTCATTTTGATGGAAAAGGATCTACTACACACATAGGCCTGTCCTAACACAACCTCACATTAGAGATGCTTTCGAATTTAAACAGATAGGCCCAGAGATAGTCGGTTAGAGATTCAGACTTGTTCCCCTGCAGCCCCCTGTGCTGTCATACAGGCTGACTCATTCCAATAATTATAAAGTGCCCGCATCAGACATCGTTTTATAAATGTCTTTTTCGATTTTCAAATGACCTTTGGTGGAGATTTTCTACGAAGTAGTAACTACTCTAAAGAAAATGAGCCCTACATTTTGTCAAGGAAAGTGTCTCACCCCTTGTGACATGAGAAGACTATGGTTTCACTGGGAAGGAGTGGTGTCCATTTATCCAGTGACCACTGGTCCAGAAAGCTACATGATCTAACTGAGCAGGGCTTCAGTGCATGTATCCATGTAACGGTGTGATAATGCAAGAGCTTAATACATTTTAAAACTAGTCTGGTGGTTCATAAATACACCTAGTAATCTGTACATATCTGGAAATTGCTTTGATTGCTTCGTTGGTGCTCAGCAAAACAGGCTCCATATAAACGACAGCGGCGGGGCTAATGACCGCCATGGTTATAGACCATGAGTGTCTACACAAAACCTGCTGAGAAGCAGTACCACTGTTCTGGCCCACTCATCCAAATGAAAGACAGTGCATCTACCAAACCCAGCTAATCATGTCTGGTGTAATTGGACTGATCACTCAAAGAGAGAGGCCAAAGACTTCACAAAGAGGTCCTGGCCAGCCAGGATCTTGTAATCAGCCGGTGAAATGACATTAGGCCACTTGGTAGCAGTATGATGCATCACACCGCATGTGAATGCTTAAAGCCTGGAGGCTCACATGATCTATCCTCAACTGCCTAACAGCTGAGCCATCTTATTAAGCGGATGTAAATCAGTTAACATCTTGTTTTTTCAACTGGTGACTAAATCAAACTGTCACAAGTCAGTCCTTCTCAGGGGGATTCCTGCCAGCTGATCTGCAGAATTTTAATTTCCTGGTGCTGAAACATCAGTGCAACCCCATTGTACTGATGTTTCAGCAACCGCTGCTGTGGCATGGCTGCTAATGTAAAAACTGGGTTCATGGCCAGTTCAAGATATGGTAGCCAACAGCACACAATGATGGTACTATTGGCCGGCTATAAAGAGGACTGCAGTTAAACCGGTCCCAGACATGGATAACCGATGGCAGGGGGAGCCAGGTTTGTTCATCCAGGATCCTACATGCAATCAATCCTTCGGCTCCCATTGACTCCCATTGGCTCCCATTGACTCCCATTGGCTCCCATTGGCTCCCATTGACTCCCATTGACTCCCATTGGCTCCCATTGACTTCGGCATTTTCTTTGGGTTGTGGAGAAAACGGAGGAGGAGGAGGAGGAGGAGGAGGAGGAGGAGGAGTAGGGGGAGGAGGGGGAGGAGGAGGAGGAGTAGGGGGAGGAGGAGGAGGAGGAGGAGGAGTAGGGGGAGGAGGGGGAGGAGGAGGAGGAGGAGGAGGAGGAGTAGGGGGAGGAGGGGGAGGAGGAGGAGGGGGAGGAGGGTTAGGGGGAGGGGTAGGTGGGGTGAGGGGCAGCGTTTCTCTTCCTGTCAGAGAAGGGTCTAAGCCCAGCATCACTGGGTCCAGTGTTGTGGCCGGTGAAGTGGACTCGTTCAAGAAGAGAGGGAGAGAGAGATCATTACAAAGATACACCCGGGTGGCGGATCTCCGATTCTGGAGCCAGCTTCAAGAAAAAGAATGCCTCAGGACCGGATAGACAGCAACTCTGGAAGGGAGAGAGGGAGAGAGTCTGAAACTGGCACACATCACAGTCGGATAAGCCCCAAGGGCTTAGATATAGCTAGCTATCGCTCTATGTATCTATCTATCTGTCTATCTATTTATCCATCTATTTATCTATATATATCTATATCTGTCTATGTATCTGTTTATCTGTTTGTCTGTCTGTATGTCTGACTAGTTATCCATCTGTCTGTCTATGTTGATTCAGCTAAAGCTAAAGTCTGACAGTGTTAATTAACAATGTACAGGTAGCATGCAGGGTAGCTATACTATCACTCTTCATTATAATGTAGAAGTGCAGCCCCCATTGGACCAATGACAGACCTCCTGCCTCCAACAGCTGCTGCTGAGAAGCATCCATGGGTTTGTGTTCTAAATCTAAAGGATGTCTCCACAAGCGTTGCTCTATGTACTGTGCATGCCTGCATTTTATTTTTCTTGTGTGTGTATGGAGGCGTATATGAGTGCATATGCATGTATGTGTGTGTGTGTGTATATGTTTATATGTGTATATGCATGTGTGCATACCATAAGTGTGTGTGTGTGTGTGTGTGTGTGTATATGTGTGTGTGTATATGTGTATATGCATGCGTGCATACCATAAGTGTGTGTGTGTGTGTGTGTGTGTGTGTGCTTGTGTTTTACCACTCATTAACTTCTCCCCTGTGTAACTCCCCTCCTCCCTGTCGTTGCCGGCCAGGAGCACCTTGAGTCTCTATGACCCTCGTGCACAGCACCAGAGAGAGGGAGGAGAACAGGGCTCTCGTTCGGAAGCTGCATCTCCAACCTCCGCTTTCACAACATGAGTCATCCAGGAAGTCGATGACTGCGCCGTACTGCGGAGCTGTTTTCTCTTTCCAGGACATTCTGTCAGGAGCTATAGTACGACCCGTACTAGTAACACTTGAGTGGGTCACTACACCACCGGTACATTGGATAGAGAAGTGAGCAAAATGACAACGCTAGAACCCAGTACCGGAGCACTGGCCATCACTACGACCACTGGAGGCTCAGTGGTCCAGGAATATATACAAGGTTCATATGTAAAGATAGTAACATGAAACGTAAAGAATGAACATGATATCATTTCAAAGGGCACATGGGTTCCTTACTAGGTACAAATGTAAATATCAATAAAAAACACAAAGAATGGAATACAATAGAATATCTAGGAGAACATGCAGACTTTACTTTCCACAATGGCATCTTTGTCTGTTGCTGACGGTACAATGATAAGGAAAAAAAAAAAAAAGAATATCGATAGCAAATGTCCCACAAACTGGTGAGTAGTCTGAGACATCTCCATTTGTTCTGTGTGAAGAAGATGTCACCTCTGAAGTGTCGACACGTCCCAGGGATGACGGCTAACAGTTCAGGCCGGTACTTCAGTCCCCAGGTTGCAAGATGGGAATCGGATGACAGGAAGTTTCTCGACATCATGCCACTGTCAGAGAGGCTTGGCTGCCTCGGCGGGAACGATACGTAGAGAGAAGAGATGGCTGTGTTTACAGCTGTAGTTACACTGGATGAGGCGTTCCTGAGTCGGACACCACAGCTTCCCACACTCACTCAGCTGATCCAATGTGAATACACAGTTGTATTGTAATGGATTCTCTCTTCTAGGTCACAGTGCATGGCATTGTCCTGCCAATGTGTTTGCTGGTTTCCTTAAGGTGACTGTAAACGATCAACAGGGACAGACAGAGAGATATATGGAACAAAAAGGGAACGTCTCGGGAGCACATCCTTCGGTTTGCTCCAGTTTGGTGTCTTTCTGGAAACTAGATCAAGTCACAATGGAGTGCTTGTATTGAGTCTGGGCGCACAAGGAGTCCACAGCCAGAGAACACACACACACACACACACAGAAGGACGGATAGGTAGATGGGTCGAGAGAGAGAAAGAGTGATATTGCATTGTAATATTTATTGTTGTTAAGCGTGACATTCTACTTGGATTTTCTAATACACGGGTGCCCTCTAGGGGAAAGGCAACGATACAACTACGAATAGAACAAAAATAGACTATAAGGAGTAAACAAATCAAAACATAACGATAGTAATAAAAAGAACAACGTTTAATGATTGAGTAATATGCCTACTACAATAAGTATTTAAACATTAATTAATGGCATTAATTAGTTATGTTTGTTTGCACAACATAATATCAATCTGTATCCATAATCTATGGTTTGGACAATACATTTATTAAAACAGTAGGTTTGAAAAGCTTAATGCAAGCAGAAATGCGCCAACTGTTTTGATCACGTATCCGGGGCCGCGACACCGAACACACCTCCTTCCACATTCGAGAGAGAAAGTGGAAGTCAAAATAGTGAAGCGATCTCAAACGACCTTTCACATCGATCCGCAGCGTTTCAGCACTGCAGACATCAGGGACTCGTACAACTAAAAGTGGGTCGTTTGACGAACATATTTTCTGCCTAGTGGTTGCTATTTAGGTGAGTGCTGCATGCAGCGTTCAACTATTATTCTTTTTAAGTCTTTTTTTCTTTCTTCTTTATTATTCTCTAAAAACGTTGGGACCTTTCTCCTTCCTAAATTTTCACCTAGACACTTCAGATTAGTTTGGAGTCGCGCGCTTCTTTTCAGATTTTTAAAATATTTTATAGTTTTTTATATATTGTGGCGAGCAGCACGGGAAGGACGAGACGGCAGCCCAGGTTAAGCGGTTACGCAACTCTCGTGCCCCATACACCGCACGACTCCGAGAGTTGCCTTTATTGAACTCCACCGAACATAACAGAAACACGACACAGCTGACCAACACAACACTCTCACTAATGGTCCCGATCACACTACACATCACACAACAATGGAACAACACACAATTAACACACAGCCAATAAAACCCCCAAACCTGTTAACCCCACTTAACCGAACAACCAAACAAGTTGACAAAACCCCAATGTTAAAATGTAAGCCTATTTTTTATGTTCTCAGGTTACATGACTGTAAATATTGTTTACAGTTAGCGACACAAGAGGACGCAAGAGCACACACAATAATTAATGTAATGAATGTTCATGTATTGTATTGTGACCTAATGGACTTCCCGTACATGGACATTTTTATGCGTGACGTTTTTGTTTTTTTTCAAGTCCGCGCTCAACCCAACTGGCAGATGGCCACATTTCATTGTTCTGAAATAAATGTCCTATAATGAGAGAAGTCGTCAGCCTCCTTCCTACGCATCGTCAGCAGCACCACTCTGCTGATAAAACTCAACACCCAATTCTCAGGATCCCCTGCGCGACCCCGGAGGAGTCGCCACAATATTCTACTTTTAAAATATTTTTTTTTACAATGGAAGTCAATGGGAGGACGGAGGAGCCTTCCGCCCTCCCGCCCTTGGTCAATTGTTTATTGATCACCGTCGTTCAAAGGTTTAACAAATCAAGACACTTGTATCTTCAATAATCTGAAAACAGAATTTCGGTTACCTTAAGACTTTTATAATCACAGTTTAAGTTCCATATCGGCTTTGTTTTCAGTTGGCTTCATTGATTTACGCTGAGGTAAGAGCGCGAGGACGTGCAGGCAGCATTGCCCGATTGGGCGATTTTTCCCGCCCAATTGGAATACTTTTGATCAGAAGGCCACACACGTGCGCAGTTTTCATGCAGTTTTACATGCAGTTTACAGCGCGCTGCAGCACCGTTGTGGTATGTTTTGAAAGAAGCAGATCAACAAACTTAGTCGGTATAGGCTACCGTAACGTCATACCAGTTGCTTTATGACTATATGGCCCTGATGCCCATGATCCTCTGTTTGTGCTTACAATGATCGTCACATTAATTAATAGCTACTTGTATACTGTCGGGCAGTTTGTTTACGGTTTAGTCACTTTACGCACTTCATTTACTTTCATTGCTCATTCTTTTTGCATTGTGAAATTATTCATCTAGTGCATCAACAATCTCCATATGTAGACTATAGGACATTGAATCAAGCCGGGATGTACCAATCAGCTTTAAAAAAGCGCCTTTTCAGGGGCGGCGACGCCATGGAATAGAACAGTGGCGTGAAGCCTAGTTGGCCGTGCGTCTAGTCAGCGCCGGTGTATGGCAAGCCAACCCCGACAGAAAACGACCTCATTCAGTCATGTATCACCTTCATTACACTGTAAAAAACGCTGAAAAAACAGCGTTTTTTCGCCGTAATGCGCAAAAAATGTGCCACTTGTTATGCCGCAATGAAGTCCTTCAAGAGCGCGGGTAAAAAACACAGTTTTGAGCATCAAACCGCACGTAAAATACGCGCGTTTGTGCACATCACAACACGCGTCAAAAACTGCTTCTCTCTAGTATGCTAATAATCTCCGCCCTTCTTTTCTCTCAGCCAATGCATTTGAAGTGTTTGCGCCCAATTTCTGATCAAGACAAGCAGACCATATCAGTTCAGCACAGATTGAAACTTATGGCACAGGAGGTCTGGCTTGCTGACTAAAAAACATTGCGATCATAAAAACGTGACAATCTGACAAAAGCACAAATCTGACAAAAAATGGGTTCAATCCGACAACCTTTCGCTTACAGAGCAAGCGTCGCTATTATTTCGGCCAGAGTGACCGCATAATTGATAATGGATTCACTTATATATATCTATATGACACTACAACTAACAACAGCAATGAGGAGAAATCGTCACAAGAAGATCTGTCTTGAAATGGTTTTGATGCTCAAAACTGCGTTTTTTACCCGCGCTCTTAAAGGACTTCATTGCGGCGTAAAAAGCGGAGCATTTTTTGCGCATTACGGCGTAAAAAACGCTGTTTTTTCACATTTTACGGCGACAGCGGCAGCAGCAGCCGCTTTTGAAAACGCCTGGCCCTTCACACCACCGCGCTGAACCCTCCGGCAGTGAGGCGGTTATAAGGGCGGTTGCCGCGCGGCGGTGTGAGAGCAGCTGAAAGTTTCAACACGGGGGAAGCTGAGTGGTGGGGCAAAATCTGTGCGCGTTCACGTAGGCGGCAACCGCCTCCTGGTCCAACAACCGCCTCCCCTCTGCCGCCCTTCCCTCATTGAAATGAATGGAGTGAAAGCAGATGAAAGTCTAAATGTACATACAATTTCGGCTGGTTTTAAAAAAAACGTGTGGGATTATTATTATTATTTCTACAAACATCAATCAACACCATACCTATCATATGGCATATCGTTTGTGCAGCTAGTAGGCCTACCACTATTACTTCAGCTACTACTACTACTACTACTACTACTACTACTACTACTACTACTACTACTTCAGCTGCTACTACTACTGCTACCATTAGGCCTACTACTAGGCTACTACTACTATTACTACTACAGCTAGTACGTACCACTACTACTACTATCTTCCATCTTTGATCAGCAATGTATTTCAGCCCTTTGCTTCTTTAGATAACGCAATTCAGCGTCTGTCAGTTTTCAATTTCAGCTTCCAGGTTTTCCAGCAGTGCACTGCAATACATTTGACCTTTCAGATTCTTCAGTTCAATCCCTTTCACATTTCTGCATTTTTAGCAATGGTTTGCGTTTTTTGTTCTTTATTTGTTTCCAACCATTTACATTTTCTTAAATGGTCTGCATGTTTACATTGTTTACTCCATTTAGACTTTTGAACTCTGTTCAAATCCCTTCGCTTGATTAAGCCATTTAACCTCTCTTTACGTCTTAATCTATGTTGCTTTATTAAAACATATTTCCAACCTCACTTTGTACTACAGCACTCACCGCATTTTCTAGTTTAGTTTTGCTATTCTTGAATGACTTCATTGAGTAAATAGGTCTACCAATATCTACTTCAACTGAGTGTTTGTTCCAGCAGTGAAATAACAAAAGTAGGTTAAAATGTAAGGAAACATAACATACTTTTCTATTGAGAAATTTTTGAAAAACCTTGTTTTGTCAAATGTGTATGAAAAACTTTATCCACTTCAATTTGCTTACCAGTCAGGGAGAAGTGTTGAGGACGCAAAGCTTTTAATACTCAATAACTTATACAAACATTTAGAAAAGCCGCAAGCCCATGTCAGGCTTTTGTTTGCAGACTTTTCATCGGTATTCAACACGATACGGCCGCGTCTTTTAATAGAAAGATTGCTATGTGATTTTAAATTGCCTCACCAGCTCGTATTATGAATTTTGGACCTCTTGACTGAGAGGGTGCAGAGACGGTCAGTTTCTCAGACTCTAACTTCATCAGGCTCACTACAAGGGTGCGTCCTTTCGCCCTTACTCTTTATTATGTATACTGAGCAGTCAGGAGGGCAGCAGCTATTTGGTTCTGACGATACCGCGTTACTGTCCCTTCTCCAAGGCTCAGAATCAGACCACAGGAATGCTCTCACTGATTTTATTTCTTGTTTTGATGATAACTTCTTGTACTTAAATGTTTCTTAAACCAAGGAACTGATTATTGATTTTAGACACAACAGAAATGCAGCCAAATAGTGTATCATACATAACGAAAGTGTGGAAATAGTCTTATAATTATCTGGGTACTATTTTCGATGATCACCTTAAGCTTGATGTGAACACTGAGGCTATTGTGAAGCGAGGGCAACAGAGAATTCACCTTCTCCAAAAAACAAAATTCCTTTTCTGTCAGTCCCATCATCCTCTATCATTTTTATCAACCTTTTTTTGAGTGTCTCCTGAGCTTATTATCTTTTATATTTATCTGCTGGTTTCACAGCCTCACAGTAAAAGACAGAAACAGCCTGAATAGTGTTGACAACATCTGTTCCAAGATCACCGGAGTTAAACAAAGGGACTTGAGTTCTTCTTGCAATCGGCAAATCATCCAGAAAGCAGCAGGTATTTTGGCTTCTTCTGGACATGTTCTTACAAGTGTATTTTCTGTGTTGCCATCAGGGCGTCACTACGCTTTACCTGCTTGTAGAACTAACCGCCATTCCAGGTCGTCATCCCCTCTGCAATTCGACTACTAGATGCTCCGTAGTTGAGTATGTGTATTTGTTGTTTGTTTTTTATTGTATGTACAACAAGCTGCTCAAACAAATTGCCCCAAGTGGGATTAATAAAGTTGTATTGTATTGTATTCTCTTCTGTGAAAAAAATAATCAATTCTTGAATATGATTGATGTACATAAAAAAATGAGAACTCGTTGTACGTGGAAAAAGAAAACTCCAAGGGTCTATACAGCCTGCCTCATTAATAAATGTAGACAGGGTATGAGCCATCTTCGATGGAGACACAGACTATAACACCGTTTATATCACCGCTAAAGATCACAGTGAGAGTTCATGATAGGTAAAACAGAGATCAGCCTAGATATAAAACTGGCATCATCCCAATTAGGAGCGTATATACAAGCAAAGTGTAATTTGAATATTAAAGGGAGCCAGTCACTATGATAAAACGGCCCTGTGGGTCTGATATGGACTCAGTAAGAGTAGACTCTACCTTTTTGTGTATTAATATCGCTGTTCCTCTTGCCTTGGTATTGAATTGTGAATGGTAAAGTTGTCCTACCCATGGTTTTTTAAGTTTCATATGGTCTGATGCCACCAAATGCGATTCTTGTAAAAATTCTATTTCTGTTTTTAATTTTTTAAGGTGGGCAAAGATTTTGGCCCGTTTCACCGGCCCTATCATGCCTTTTACATTCGTATTGTATTCTCTTCTATTCAACTATTTCCCTTATAACCTTGCAATATGAAGATTATGGATGCAAGCAGAGCGGCCATGGAGGAAGAGGAGGAGAGTGACGAGTTTCTACTGCTTGAAGAATACTGCACTCGGCAGGAGAAGCTCAGGTTACGTCGGTCTGGCGTTGGCGTACTCAAATTCAAAGGCCTGGCATCTAGCCGGCATTCAAAAGGCACAGGCTTGAAACAATCATCAATTTCATCAGGTAGGCCTTAAAAGTGTGTGTGTGTGTGTGTGGGTGTGTAGGTGGGTGTGTGGGTGTGTGCGTGTGTGTGTGTTTGTGTGTGCGTGTGTGAGAGAAGGAATTTGCAGATGGACGCGTTGGATAAGTACAAAGGCCAAGGGAAATCCCCCCTTTAAATTGCGTCGCCAAAATCTATGTTTTTCATTGCAGACGTTGAAGGCTTCCGTTCAAATGTGATATTTTTTTCTCCTTTTTACCACACAATTTGTGTTACCATAAGATTTCTCCTAAATGTTGACCGTTGATGCCTATCATAGTCCACCAACATAGTTGTTGAGAACCTCTGTTCTTTAACACCAGCTTGATTAACCGGTTCATCCCAGTCCTGTTTCATACCAAAAGTATCACAGTGTCAATCCCCATTCTAGCATAGGCCCCATTGTAAAATCTATATATATTAAACAGATGCATGGAAATATTAGTTGCTAGCAGGAAATCATGATGTGCTGAATATGTTGATGTGTTTGCAGACTCAGTGCCAATTGCAGAAGGTGATCTGACTGTTGATGACTCTAGTCCAGAGCACCAACAAGGTATCTCTGTGTATGTGTGTGTGTGTGTGTGTGTGTGTGTGTGTGTGTGTGTGTGTGTGTGTGTGTGTGTGTGTTTGTGCATCTTAATGATGTCTCACAGTTAAAGGAGAACTTCTGGATTTTTCAACCTTGAGCCTATTTAAAAAATGTTGAGATTGGTTGAACAACGCTGCAGCCATAATCCATGAAAATGAGCTGCAATGTAATCTTTGAGCCAATACCGTCCGTCAACACATGTCCCCTAAAAGTGCTTGCTTTTGCCACTGACTGGCTCAGATTATGGAAAGGATCCCGACAGATAGTTAGGTATTCACGGTGTATCTGTTGATACTTTAAATTCCAGTTTTGATATACCGGTACACATCTTAAAAAAATGTGTTTGGTTTCGATATCTCATTGCATGAAGTCAGTGAATAATTCCTAATAAGCGCAATGCACCAAATAGCCTATAGAGTACAGATTCACACATAAACTGCATTTTCTATTAAACCACTGTCTGTGTCTTTGTGTGTATGTGTGTGTGTCTTTCTGTCTGTCTGTCTGTGTTTGTATGTACGTGGGTGGGTGATGGGAGTAAAAAAAAGTGCTGAAGAACAAAGACTGAGGCATCTAGGAGTAATGACTATACCCACCATGATTCGCTTGCAGTCCTAGTTAACACTTGTTTCTTTACCATTTACTTGATTACAGTCTATTAATTGTTGTATCCAACCAAGTCTCGCTCACTAAGGGCTGAGTGGAGTTGCATGAAGAGAACAGTGGAATCTTGGCGGAGAGCTGGAGATTAGAGAGCTTGTTTGTTGGACTAGGAAAAGCGTACGTTAGTGTTACCTAAAAGATTTGGGTGAAGGAGAGTTGAGATTGTCGTGGCATTAGGGAATTATCCTGCAACAATGCAGGATGGTAGGGATCCTTTCCATAGTGATATAATATAATCTCAGCCAGTCAGTGGCAAAAACAGGCACGTTTAGCGGACTTTAACATTGCAGCCCTTTTAAGATTACGGTTCCATCATTCTCTCTCAATACTGAACCAATCTCAAAGATCGTTGTCTGCATTAGTCCCTTACACCCACAATTATTGGAAAATAGGTTCCAGGTTGAAAAATCCCAGTGTTCCTGTAAACAGAACAGTTAATTCAAGGTCATTAATGTTCAGGACAGCCTGAACTAAACTACAAACAGCACTTTCTGTCAAAGTCCCCCTAGTTCTTTGACTGATCTGAATGTTAGACCTCCCTACTGACAGCTACAGTATATCTATGTTTATCAACAGTCATTGATCCACTTTATACAATTTGTCAAATCAATTAGGGAAATACACTTGAATCGATATATGTACAAATATTGTTTAAATAATAACAGATTAAAATAATAATAAAAAATATAAAATGACATAAAGGCTATATATATTATCAAGATTTATATCAACAACATTTCTTTGTGTCTTGCAGATTTGGTGGAGAAACTCGTGGTGTTGCTGAAAAAAGAAGGAGATGACATAAATCAGAAGGTGAGTGTTTTTATGTTTGTGCAAATTGTCTGTTCTCACATGTAAGGTTAGGTTACCTTTATTATCCCAGAGGGGCAATTTGCTGCACAGCCAGCAGTAAAACAAACATCATCAAGAATCGACACACAAACAACTTACACAAACAACATCGAATGACATGATGTTAATCAGAAACCCCTTCTCTCTTCTCCTCAACTCCTCTCCTTCTCTTCTCACCGCTCCTCTGCTCTCTCTGTCCTGCTGCAGATCCAGCAGAACCAGGTTCTGCAGCAGCAGCTCCAGGGAGCCTTCAGCTACTCTCTGTTTCAGAGGTTGATGGCCGCACTGCAGGGGGGCCGCCCGGTGGGCTCAGAGGCATCGGGCGGGCCCCCTGCCCCCCCGGCCTCTGAGGCGAGGCTGCGGAAGGAGCAGATCGCCTGGGTCTTTGAGGTGACGGACAGGCTGTCGACCATCGACCAGATCCCCAAGAGGAGAGCGCTGATCTTCGGCAGTCGCTTCCTCCGCCAGAACCACTCTGACTGGGTGCAGCAGCACGGAGGCTGGGTGAGTTGGAGGGATGGGGGGGTGATTCAATTCAATTCAATTCAAAGCACTTTATTCATCTCCAAGGAGCAATTCAATTGGGAAGAGAGGGAGTATTTGGAGGATCAATACAATTTCAGGGATTGTATGATAAGTACTTAATACATTCTGACCGGCCAGGATTCTACCTAGCAGGTTAAAGTGATAGACAGCAGGATCAAAACATTTACAGAGGGGTGTATACGCTCACCTACCGAATATCTTGTCAGGGAAATGTCCGAAACGGCCTGGCTTGGCCAAGTGGGTGTATGGTTATGGTCAGCAGCCAGGAGGAAGAATAGACTCCTCCCATTAAACGGGCTTGAAGGAAGGAACGTCATTCTGTGATGCCTAAGATAATGCTCACCATGATAACCCTTAAGAACATTATTAGGAGTCAATCGATCTACGATTACAGAGGTGAACCTGCTGTCGTCTCCCTTTCTCTCCTGTTTAGGAAGGAGTGCTTCCGGTTAAAGGTGAACGTGGCTTCACCTGTACGTCAACAGACCTCTCCTGAGAGCAACAACGTTCTCTCTGTTCCTACTCAATCTTTTTAACAACATGACCTTTTGTAATTATAGATGCCACTCTTTTAAATGACAATTTGTTAAATTATGTGTTCTCATAATGTTATCTAATTTGTTAATAATATACCCCTATATTATGTGGATTACGACCTATTTTTGTATCCAACTTTACTGTACACCGATGTGATTGGTTGTTTTATTTTGTTTCTGTATAGAAGTGCATTCTGGGTCATTGACCGTTAGTTAAGACTTAGCACATGCCATGGCTGGTGATGATGTACCGAATATGAAAACGCAACACATTTGTACCTTACAGTTATGATTTAACTGTCTCAACAAGAATATTTTAGACTGGACGTAGAGATGCTGTTTGTGTATGTCGTGCAGAGTTTATTAGTTTTAGAAAAATTTTACCCAAATTGTTTTTCCATCAATGTTTTGCATTTTATTCATTTAAAAACTCTTCAATTGTATTATAAATAATAAACAGCAGTGCTTTCTAGCGATTTATCGATAAATGCTCATTTGAAATGTAATAGGCCTTCATCACAGAAGTGATGGGTCGCTGGGTGATAAAGGGGCAGCTCATTCCATTCCCCATTACAGTGCCCATAATGAACATCATGAGAACATCTATTATCACACCTCAAGTAAAGTATGTTGGGCCTTGTTCCAGCCCCAGAGGAGTTGTGTAATTGTGCAGTCAATTCATGATATTGCATGAAAAAGTACCAAGCATTGAACATAGATTTGGTTTATTATTGAACTTAAATAGAAATGACAGATAGCAAGCAACAGCAACGAGCCCAAGCTACAGAACTGTTTTCTTGGTGTTGTAGATTGTCTACTGGTGCATGTGATGGTTACGATTAGCCATTACACATTTCTTAACATTTATGCAGTTTACTACTGTGTATCCAGGTCATATCTTAACATAGAATAGATTAATTAAAGCTCAAGCTTAACCTTTTCCTGGAGATCTGTTAGAAGCAGTGTGTGTACAATACATACAAAGTTAGACAGGGGGCAGCAGAGAGCCGACCACCGCCGAGCTCAAATGCCAAAGTAGGTGTTCATTTTGCCCAGAGCATCACACACGGTGGTGAGGTCGCTGCGGAGATCCTGGACCACGTCCTCAATGCTCCGGGTATCTTTGAGCAGGTCGATGCTCTGGGTGTAAGGGTTGTAGTACACCGAGAAAGGCCTTTTAATAGTCTTAGCAAAATCCCTGTGGAAGCCGAGAAAATATGAGCAATAACAGAAATCCCATCTTTATAATATTCTATAAAATGTCCATACAATTCGCTACACTATTACACTATTATTTATTATTAGTTTTAGGGAGTTAGAATGGAGTTTGCTTGCGAATCGCCCCCTTTGTCCTTCTTTAATAGGTCCATGGTCCTGTTGCATTCTTGAAGAAAGTAGTCTAATCCGGATCGCTTTTAACTCACTTTATTTGTAGTATTTCGGTGTGGTAACTATGAAGCAAAGGGAGGGGAATTGTATGGACCCGCGTGTGAGCGACAAACAGCAGGCCTCTGTACCTAACTCCCTGGTATGGACTGCCGGATGTTTCTGATTTCGTTGGCTCCAGGCCCTGGTTTAATACCGAGTAGGCGTGGCCTACTCGGTATTAAACCTACTCGGTATTAAACCTACTCGGTATTAAATGATCCCTCTGGGCATGCAAAAAGATTTTTTATTTTTTTGTCTGCTTTATTGTGCATGCACATTTTTTCATAATGATTTACCTAAATAAACAAAATACGCAGTTTATTGTAGCTTTAAATAGCTACCTGACTGCTGTGCTGCTTATCCCCAAACGTCTAAAGTTCCATTCAAGTTATTTCAGAGTAAAATGAATACAAGTGAGACAAGCTATATATATATATATGTATATATATATTAGTTCTGTCAGTTTAACACGTTATTAACGGCGTTAACGCAAACCATTTTTACCGGCGTTAATTTTTTATCGCGCGGTTAACGCTCTTTTGGCTTGGCAAACGTTGTCGTTTTTTCACCTGCTGTCTAGCAACAACTTATCACGTTAGAAAAACGACAACACCATACCGGATCTAGCTACACCGGAAACAAAACAACAAGCACGCTTCACGAACTTGTTGGGGCAAGCAAGGATACGGAGCGGGTGAAAAACTCCTTAAAAGTGTTAAGTGTCATTGAACTCTCTGCACGAGAGTTCAATGTTGTCATTAGCTGTTACGTCTTTCTGACCAATCGCAGTTCAAGGCCCACCTGGGCTGTACCACTTCAGGAGGGGCCGCTCAGTTACTCCCCTCTAGACAGAATCGACTTGGTTGCGACGTTGACAGTTGTGAGTGTTGTCTGTTGAGTGAGTGAGAGGGTGCGGATGCACAGCTCAGGCTATTGATATCCTGCAGGAATCAGCCCAACAGCCCCGAAACGTTAACGGCCCACCGGGAGTTCTCCCGACTCTCCCGATTACCACTCCGCCACCATGTGTATGTGTGTGTGTGTGTGTGTATGTGTGTGTGTGTGTGTGTGTGTGTGTGTGTGTGTGTGTGTAGGCGTTATTCAAAAGCCTGGTAATGTGTATAGGCCTACGTACGGTAGGAATAATCATACTGGTTTAAATAATAAATGTTATAGTATTTCCCATCTTTGCTGAGCAAGAGTTTTGTTCGAAAGTTCAGTGATAGAAACAAATAAAAGCCTGGGCTATTGAAGTTTTACGGTACCGCTGTCATGCACCTACCCGATGTCAAGTGGACCGGGTTGAATTCACTGCGGGTGTCTCTTCTTATATCCATCTTACCTGAGATATTTTACCTGAGAAGGACAGTTATTACTGTCCTTCTCAAGACTCTCTGAACTCACTAAAAGGCTAGAAGCACGAAAGCAAGGGATATTTAGAACATAAAAAAATTGCGATTAAATATTATATATATATATATATATTTTATTTTTATTTTATATATATAAATATTCCCCTCCAATATTGGAGACAGGCGCATCTGTCCCACCTAAAAATTATACAGAGGGAGAAAAATATTTTATTTTATTTTGAAAGCGCAACACAGTGTCTTGTCACCGCTTCTTATTCTAAAAAACTGGATGATTGAGCGTGCAATTAAAGAATTGATTTGATGTTTATCAGTTCATTACTGCCATTCAAAATGTGTTTTCCTTTACATTTACAAATGTATATTTTTAGTAGAATGAAATATTGTGGCGCCCACGGGTGTGGGCGCCATGTTCCGGAGCCGCGGGGGATTCTGGGAGTTGGGGTTGTCAGTTGACAAAAGGGGTTTTGTTGATTTGTTCTGTTGATGGGGTTAAGTGGGGTTAACGGGTTTGGGGTCTTTATTAATTGTGTGTTGTTACATTGTTGTGTGATCGGGACCATTAGTGAGAGTGTTGTGTGTGTTGGTCAGGTGTCCCGTGTTTCTGTTATGTTCGTTGCTAAAATAAAGAACCAACTCTCGCAGTCGTGCGGTGTAAGGGGCGCGAGAGTGGTACTAAGCGGTTGAAACCTGTCTCCCGTCTCATTCTTCCGTCTCTCCCTGACCGGCGCTACAATATATTTGTGAATTCTTTCAGTGTAGTTAATTTATGACATATTTCTGCTCAAACCATTGACGGATCTGTCAGGTTTCCGATATGTGTACCCCCCAAATGTTAAACTCATTTCTACGCCCCTATATATATATATATGTATATATATATATATATATATATATATATGTAGGGTAGTTGCCTTTTCGCGACCATGGATGGCGCTGTTGTGTTGTTGTTGGTCCTCAGCGGTTTAGCGATTGTGGCCTTTTGGCCTTACAGGCCACCGTTTTGTTGCAGGGATTCGCCCGCGCAAGCGCCATTTTTGTCAGTTGTTTGTTTCTCTGCCGTAAGTTGTTTGTTTCTCTGCCGTAAGGTTGAACGTTTGAGCTGTGAATGAGAGAAATAAACGGCGGCGTGGTCCGAGCCATAAATCAAGAAAACCATCCGTGTGTCCCTCCTTCCGCACCCCCCCCCAACACCTACACCAAACACAACGCAGAGTCCGGGTGTGGAGTGGCGTGAGCTCGCACGGCCTGGGTTACATCTTTGGTGCCGTGACCCGGATTTGTGGCGCTCCGAGGCCGAAGAGGAAGCGAGGCTGGCCGCAGCCCCTCAACGCCGCCGCCGTACTGAACTGTGTGTGACGAACTAAGTTATTCCTGTGAAGGTGCATTGCCAGGATCTTCATCCTATCCAGCATATCCTTTGAAAGTTGAAGTGCATCTTATTTTGTTGTGTTTCCTATTTAAGACATTTCCATGATATTCTAAAGAGACGAAAAAAAAAAAAAGTCTTAAAGCTACAGTACCTAAATGAATATTCTGTGTGAAACATTTCTTTAAGGATAATTTGTGATCGATATTAAGCAAGTGTTGTTGTTTTTTTTTCTCATTCATATTCTCTGTGCTGAACATAGAGTAGTGTAATCACGTTTTGAGTTGAATTAATGTTTTGTGTGAGCTTTTGGGTTATTAAGTGATAATTGTGCCTGCCACACATTTTATTTTGTTTATTACATTCAACCACAGCTACACCCATTCACATTCAAGCATAACAAGTAATTCGCATACACACTTACATTTTATTCTGCTGCTTAAATCTGAGACAGAGAATATTGAAGATGATGAGTGACCATGCAGACTCTCCACTGAAGCAGGGTCTCACTGCAGCAACATCAGGCCCACCCACCCCTGTGCCTGCAACAACCCACAGCTATGACTCCCCAAGCAGAACGCATACTCACTTCCCCAGTGATGGAGCTTTCACCAGTCACCAACAACCATCTGTGAGGTCAAAGCTAACCACCCAGTTCCTCAGGTCCCCTACTCAGCAGCTGCAGTACCACACTCCAGTCCGGCTGCCCACAGACTTTGGACTGGGCGCACAGCTCACCCCATCACCCCCAATTCTGTCCCCCTATACTGATCCCCGTGCAACTCCCCCAGTGTTCCAGCCGGCTGTGCACATTACCATGCCCCCTGTCCTCCTGCCCCAGACCAGTGTGCAAAGGCCCCCCACAGTCACCCTGCCACCTCAAAGCCCCCCATATCCCAACTTCCCAGAGACACAAGTCATACAGCAGCCCACCATGAACCAGCCAGCTGTCTCCCCTTATCCAACGCAAGTTTATCAGCCAAGCCCCCAGGTCCCCACCAGCGATACTGTTCCCTTACCTGCACCCCAAGCCCCCATGTTGAGTTTCCCAACACCACACACAATGAACACTATGAATAACCCCTCTACAGCTGAACAGACCTCCCAAGGCACAGACTATGGACAAATCCCCCAGTTGCACATGTCACAAGCTGCTGCACACCATGCTCAGATTCCCCTGCACTCATCTGCCACCAGTGCATGGGGCCCCACTTCAGCTGCGCCCACCTCTCTGAATGTTGCCCATGCTGCTTTCAACTACACATCTTCTCCCCACACCCAAGCCCCAGTATATCTACAGCCCCCTGCCTCAGTCCCTCAAGTCAGCATGTATCCAGATGCAGTCCCCCAACACGCCCTCCTGCCTCCATCTTCCATCCAGCACATGCTTGCACCTCTAAACGCCCCTGTCAGAGCAACAGCCACCCCAAGCCCCCCACCAGCAGCCTATGGCAGTTTCCTGCAGACTCATCAGGTGAAGAATGTCCAAGTCTTCACTGGTAACGCTGACAGCAAGATGCTTATAGAGGACTGGGTTCGTGACATGCAATATCTCCTGGAGGCAATAGAGCTCCCGCCCCATCTCCGCTTCTCCACTGTGGTACGTCACCTGAGTGGTGAGGCCAGGAAGCTGATCCTGAATCTACCCCCCCATAACCAAACCCCTGAGAAGGCATTTGAAGAGCTGAGGGCAGAGTACGGTGACACACAGGGCTCCCTGGACCCACTGGCCGACTTCTATGAACGTGGCCAGCGGCCAGGTGAGTCTGCCTGCTCTTATGCTATAGCACTAGAGGCAACACTGCGAGCTGTAGAAGAAACCCAAAGTGGGGGCAAGCTTTTCCCTGACCGTGACAGTAAACTCACCCGACAGTTTCTAAGAGGACTAAATGAGGAGGAGGTGTACATGAGGATTGCTCCAATGAAACCTCGGCTTCTGAGCTTCCGGGAGCTGCAAGATGAGCTCAGAAATCTGGCAAAAGAGACAAAAAAGTTCCAGTCATTAAACAAGTCAAAGAAAACCTATGCACAGGTCCAGGTTGCATCAGAGTGTACTTTAAATATGAAGACAGACAAAGCTAAACATACATCAGAGTGGTCAGAGCTAACAGATCTCGTCAAGAAATTAGCCCTTTGTCAAGAGGAGCAGATGGCTAAGCTGACGCACCTTGAATCAAGAATGGCTGCTCCCTTCTCTGCCCCTGTCCCCCCACCAAGAGCCCGGCCGCCCCCCGGACCCACAACCCAGACTTCAGCTGTCACATGCTACCGTTGTGGGAAGCAAGGACATATAGCCCGGGTTTGCAGAGCAGTCTTCCCAGATCCCAATCAGATATGGGCCCAACAACCTCAGCCCATGACCCCTGCAGAAGGGACCACACCTCACCCCACTCTGCCTTTAAACGGCTAGAGCCCATGGTCACCGGGGCGACTATGGGCAAGCAGCAAGACCCCCCACTGCAGGTGAGCAAGACTGGTGATGGAGAAGAGGATACCCCTTTAGTGGGCCCCAGGAATGAGGGGGAGGTGGAAGTCAATGGAATGAAGTGCAGAGCGCTCATTGACTCAGGCTCTCAGATAACCAGTATTACACACCAATACTGGTGCAACCACCCCATCCTCCAGACACAAAAGCTCCAGCCCTCTAAAATTCCCATTGAAGGTGCAGCCGGTCAGAGTGTAACTTACCATGGTGTCCTGCGCATCAACTTGACTGTGTTGGGAAAAGAGTTCAAGAATGTGCCAGCTTTTGTTGTAACTGACTCTGAGTATGTAACTGAGTATCGCTCCTCTGTCCCTCTGCTTGTGGGAACTAATGTCCTCCGTGCCTCCAGAACCCATCTCCGAGCAACCTATGGCCAGCAGTTTCTCCACCAGGTCAAGCAGAGCCATCCAGAGTGGTACACTTCTCTGCTGGAGATTGGGGGCATAGAACATAATGATGTGGATGACGTGGTGGGCCCTGCTGTGTACACTGGCCGCAAGGTACACATTCCTGGGGGAAAAGAGATGGATTTAATGTGCAAGATAAAGGCTGGCCCACAAAGAAAGACTTACACTGCAATGATTGAAGGTCACTCCTCCCTGCAGCTCCCCCAAGACCTCTTAGTCGCCAAAGTCCTCGCTGATGTAAAGAGAGGATGTGCCCCTGTCAGGGTAATGAACCTGTCCCAGCAGACTATTACCATCAAGCCTCACACACATCTGGCCAAAGTTTCCCTGGTGAACAGCGTGGTGGACTTTTCAGACAAAAAGCAGGGCCAATGTCACGAGAGCAAGAGCAAAGAGACGTGCATGAGTCTGGATCAGGTTGTGGCGAGCTGTGGAGTGGACTTGGGTGAAGCAGCAGTTGAGAATGAGCACCAGCGCTCCCTCCTTAAAGATCTTGTGGAGAGGAATGTAAGTGTGTTTTCCCAGCATCCCATGGATTATGGCCACACAAAGACAGTGCAGCACGACATCCCTCTAGTTGATTCCAAGCCTTTTCGGCTCCCTTATCGCAAGATTCCCCCAGCACAGTGGCAAGATGTGAGAAAGTTGTTGATTGAGATGGAGGCTACAGGAGTCATCAGGCCCAGTAAGAGTCCGTATGCTTCACCTGTAGTGCTTGTGACCAAGAAGGACGGCTCTTTAAGGTTGTGTATTGACTACAGAAAGTTAAACTCCTGCAGCACAAGAGACGCCTTCCCCCTGCCCAGAATAGAAGAGGCCCTGGAAGCTCTGGGGCAAGCAAAGTTCTTCTCTACACTGGACCTCACGTCGGGTTACTGGCAGGTGGAGGTGGCGGAGCATGACAAACACAAGACAGCATTCAGCACACCGATGGGGCTGTTTGAGGCCAACAGGATGCCCTTTGGACTGCAGAACGCCCCCTCCACCTTCCAGAGACTCATGACCTGCTGCTTCGGAGATCTGAACTTCACTCACCTGTTGATTTACCTTGATGACCTCATCATATTCTCCAAAACTTTTGATGAGCATCTGGAGAGGCTGCAGCTGGTGTTTGATCGGCTCCAGGAGCATGGCTTGAAGTTAAAACCCTCCAAATGCCAGCTGATGAGGCAGGAAGTGCAGTATCTGGGTCACTTGGTGTCTGCTGAGGGAGTCCGGACAGACCCAGAGAAGATCAACAGGGTTAAGGACTGGGTGAGACCCACAAACCGGAAGGAAGTGCTGCAATTCCTGGGGTTCGCTGGTTATTACTGCCGGTATGTGAGTGGATACTCCGCCCTAGCTGCTCCCTTGTACCGCCTCACTACTGGTGTCCCAATGAAGAAGAAAAGAGGCGGGAAGAAAAGTCTGGCACCTGACCCACCCTTCTTGTGGACTTGTGATTGTGAAGAGGCTTTCCAGACCCTGAAAGAAAGGCTGACGACCGCTCCAGTCCTGGGCTATCCTGATTACAGCCTGCCTTTTGTCCTTCAGACGGACGCCTCAGGGGAGGGGCTCGGCGCCGTCTTGGTGCAAGTTCAGAGTGGAGCAGAGAGGGTCATAGCATTCGCCAGCAGGGGTTTGAGTCCAGCTGAGACGAGGTATCCTGCACACAAACTCGAGTTCCTCGCTTTAAAATGGGCGGTGACAGACAAATTCTATGACCACCTCTATGGGCGTAGATTCTCAGTCCAGACAGACAATAACCCTCTTAAATATGTCATGTCCTCTGCAAAGCTAGATGCTACGGGCCAGCGGTGGGTGTCTCGGCTGGCTGCCTTTGACTTCGATGTCCAGTATAGGAGGGGCCAGAGCAACGCTAACGCGGATGCCCTCTCCCGTATGTCCAACCAGGAGGTCACCGAGGTCCTGCAAACGTGCCCCCAGCAGGTGAGGTCCAGTGAGCCCAGGCATGGTGTGGGACAGCCCACACAGGACCCAGTAAACCCCACAGCCAGGAGCACGTCTGCCTCAGAGAAACCCCAGTCTGAACCCCCCACACTTAATGAGCCCTACAGAGACATAGGAGTGGAGTCACTGCCTGCCATGACGAAACAGGAGATCCGCGCAGGGCAGAAAGAAGATCCTGTCATCGGCCCTGTCCTGCACTACAAGAGTCTCGACCAGAAGCCGAGCCGCAGCGAGAGGATCAGTGGTGGTGGGCAGGTGTGCCTTCTCTTAAAGGAGTGGAGGAGGTTAGTGATCAGAGATGGTATCATGTACCGCCGCATCCGAGACAGCCAAAGGGGAGCAGTGGAGCAGCTAGTACTGCCAGAGAAGCTGCGTGAATCAGTCAAGACGGCTCTTCACAATGACTCAGGGCACTTAGGTTTGGAGAGGACTGTGCAGATGATAAGAGAGAGATTTCATTGGCCACGCATGTTCCAGGAGATAAAGGCTTGGTGTGAGCAGTGTGAGAGGTGCTGCCTGAGAAAGACCCCAACTGCAGGAGTAAAGGCTCCCCTGGTCAGCATTCACAGCAGTGCCCCCATGGAGCTCGTATGTGTGGACTTTCTGACTCTGGAGAGGTCAAAGGGCGGCATAGAAAATGTTCTCATCGTCACTGACCACTTCTCACGCTACGCACAGGCGTACCCCACTAAAGACCAGAAGGCCAACACTGTTGCCAGAGTGCTGTGGAAAAACTTCTTCTGTCGGTTTGGTTTCCCTGCGAAATTGCATGCAGACCAGGGGCGCAATTTTGAAAGTGCTGTTGTGAAGGAGCTGTGTAAGTGTACTGGCATCACCAAGACCCACACAACCCCCTATCACCCCCAGGGCAACGGAACCACTGAAAGGTTTAACCGCACCCTCATGAACATGCTTGGGACACTGGAGCCTCACCTGAAGCCGCGGTGGCATGAATATGTGGATGCAATGACACACGCCTACAACTGCACACGCCATGACTCTACTGGTTACACGCCGTATTACCTGATGTTTGGCAGGCATCCCCGGCTCCCTGTCGACCTGATCTTCGGGCTGCAGACCACTAATGAGCCATGTGAGTATAGTGAGTATGTCCAGACTCTGCATGACTGTCTGTCACAAGCTTATGCCCAGGCTAATCAGACCTCTCACCAAGCCAAGGGACAACAGAAAAAATATTACGACCAGAGAGCAAAGAGTCAAGTCTTCAACCCAGGTGACAGAGTTCTGGTTAAAGTGTGTCATGTGGAGGGGCGGCAGAAACTGGGAGACAAGTGGGAGCCCCGGCCATACATTGTGGTGAAGAAGCAGCCCAGCATTCCTGTGTATGTGGTGCGCTCAGAAAATGGCAACACAGAGAGAGTGGTCCATCGCAATCTCCTCACACAGTGTATGTTTCTTCCAGTCGATCGGGCTGGTGGGATGACAAGAGGAGAGGTAGAACCGGACACAGAGGAGAACATGGAGGATACAGAGGACATGGGAGAGCAAGCCGGAGAGGAGTCAGACAGAGTGGAGGACTTGGAAGTGGATAACCCGGAGGACAATGTGGAGAAGTGTGTACCTGGGACAATAAATGGACAGTGTGAACACACAGAACTGGAGGAAGTGGATACAGAGACGGGACGAGTGAGTGAAGGAGAGGAGGGACATTTAACAGCCAGGGGCACCAGCCTGCCTCCCAGGCCCAATGTTCCGAGGAGGAACGCGCCGAGAAATCGACGTCCCCCCAAAAAGCTGTCCTGTGAGCTACGAGTCGTGGAGTCAGAGGAGGATCGGCAGAAGATAGAGAGAGGATGGAAGTTGTGGCAGAGAGCCAAAGCAAGAAGAGCAGCAGGACACGTAGCTTAACACAGCAAAAGCACCCACCTTAATGGGGGGGTACATGCACACATTTTCATCATAAAACACTGCACACCACACTTATTCATTCTTCACATGTTTATTTTGGCAGTTCTCTTTGTTTATGTTTAATAGGTGGTCCTTATTTTGCTTATTTTGTTATGATGACTGAGACGCCATCAATTAAAGAAGGGGTGGATGTAGGGTAGTTGCCTTTTCGCGACCATGGATGGCGCTGTTGTGTTGTTGTTGGTCCTCAGCGGTTTAGCGATTGTGGCCTTTTGGCCTTACAGGCCACCGTTTTGTTGCAGGGATTCGCCCGCGCAAGCGCCATTTTTGTCAGTTGTTTGTTTCTCTGCCGTAAGGTAAGCTGCATAAACGGTGCTCTGTGTAAATGTAAAGTACTTATGTTTTATCCGTATGTTTTGTGGTAGAATGCTAGCCGTAGGTGAATCCTTCTCTTCTTTCTTTTCTTTTTTATACTTGTGTCAGTTGTTTGTTTCTCTGCCGTAAGGTTGAACGTTTGAGCTCTGAATGAGTGAAATAAACGGCGGCGTGGTCCGAGCCATAAATCAAGAAAACCATCCGTGTGTCCCTCCTTCCGCACCCCCCCCAACACCTACACCAAACACAACGCAGAGTCCGGGTGTGGAGTGGCGTGAGCTCGCACGGCCTGGGTTACATATATATATATATATATATATATTTATGGATGGATGGATAGATAGATGGATCTGACTGGGGATAGGATAGGTTATTTCACTTGAGGTGGTAAACAGTCTGGTTATGTTTTTAAACTGTTTATCTTTCCAGAAGGACTTGGCTACTTTATTTTGAGATGTCCCTGGAATCCCCACGTTTCTTTCTAAATAACAAAGTACCATTCGTGACTAGAATCATTGTATCGCTTCTGCCCTGAATTGAATTAATGCAGTCCATAGTTACCAGTACATTTACCAATAAATATAGAAAAAAAGTTATTTGATTATTTTTTTTTGGATAATTAAATAATATCCAGGGCTTTAGCCCCAAATAAAACAGCCTAGTGATGCCACTGATCCTAACCCTAAGAAAGATCTACCAAGCAGCTTGGTTACCTCATCTTCTCCTTAGCCTCCTCAAAGCTCTCAGAGACAAAGTACACCTCCTGGAAGGTGGTGATCAGGCTCTCCTGGTTCAGCTCCACACCTTGTTCCATTGTTATTCAACACCTCAGAGAGTTCAGAGGTCCGGCAAACACTCACACAAGACATCCCTCTGTAGTCAATGACATCAGTCTATTTCTCAGACACTTAGACAATAAGTATAAGTAAGGTTAACTTTAAGTATAAATTATATTAGAATATAAGGTAAATATATTTACAATGGAGCCAAATGTTAAACACTTGATATTGCCTGGCCTTCTTGTGTTAAACTAATGTCTGCATTCCGATGAACCCCCGACGCCTCATGTAAATGGCCTTAGGTACACTGGTGAAGGAGCACACGCATGCGAATGCCTTCATCCGTGCATGTGTGTGCGTGTGTGTTCCAGAGATGTGCGTGTCTGAAGGTGGTTATTGTGTAAATAGTTTGACAGCCTATGAGCCTCCAATCGTGAGATACGCCTACCAGAGCTGGCCTGAGTGGACAGTCCAGCGCTACGACACCACGTGCCCTAAATATAAATATACATGCTTCTTCTGTGAGCAGTTCGTTTTGGCTTGTTGTTGTTATATTCCTTTGTACCGTGCTTTACTGCAGAATGTATACCGGTAGGTGTACCACCGTTAGTAACCACCTAATGGCGCAAGGAAAACTGAACTGATTTCCTAGAAGCAATAACACTGGTATCACAGAAGTAAACACAGACACAAGATATGTATTAATCATTTTATTATACATTAGGGATCAAAGTAGGACTATAGTACAACACGTTATATACACACAATGCACAATATAAAAAAGGACATGGAGTAGACTTGGCCTAAGACATCATAGAACAAAATAGCTTAAGTATATTACATAAATTACATAATTAATTATGTTTTATTCTGTTCAGTAGAGCACTTTGTAATCCTGTTTCGAAAAGTGCTGTACAAATAAAGGTTATTATTATTATTATTAAAAACAAGTAACCCTTGTTTGTGTGGATTAAACCTCGGTTGAGGCTTCACTCAGACATAGCTGCTGGCCTTGTAGGCCTAGGAGTTGTAGCCTTATTCTTCTTCTGACTGTAGAACAACAAAACGAAACAAAAGAGGAGAAAAAAAGAGATCAGACCATTGAAAAACTTTTAACATGAATAATTCTGTTACTGTCTTGGTTGAAATGCCATGTTGCGTTTCTTGCGGATAGTTAATAAATCAAGCATTATTTATTTTAGATATGATGATGTATTGTATATTGTTATCAACGTATTGGAGGCTGTAAAGCAGACTTACAGGGATTGACCTTGTAGGGAGTTGGGATCCAGACAGAACTGCCGACCAAACTTGCCAATCACACTATTGGAGAGGAGAGACAATTTATTTTTGAGTCATTATATCAAGTCATTATTGTTATTATTTTGTTTTTTTGTTATTTTCAACCATCACTCCTACTATACATCCAAAGATAGAGGACAATAATGGATAGAATAATGATTAATTCAAAATGAAAGCAGCATGCTTTACACAGGTTACTAACAGCTTTTAGCTGTTAGTAACCTGTGTGTATATTCATTGATTCCAAGTTACAATCTACATGCCATGGACAACATGTGTATTAGTGTCCCTATACACAAAACTCTATACACAGTATAATTTGGATTAACAGAAAACAAGTGTAGAATTCTTACACAATCTCCAGTCTGTCACAGTAAGCGGTTGCTTTGTAAATCTTGTATGTTTGTGCCCCTCGTCCGAAAGATTTTTGGAGGTCTGAACACAGACAACGTCTCGTCAGAGGTCCTAGAGACAGTAAGAGAGAAAAGAGGAAGACAGACAGCCACTTTAACACAATGTATACAACTCATGACCCGTGAAGACAGAGAGACATTTTAACACAATGTACACAACTCATCACCCGCGAAGAAAGTAGGCACTATTTGGGGGACATATTTTGCATTTTGCAAACGCATACACACACACACACACACACAGACACACAGACCACACACACGCACACACACAACCACACTAATCAAAATGATTAAGTGTTTCACATGGAAACCCTTAATCCTACTAACGTAGTGTACTCACTCCGGGCACTGCAGAGCGATGCCAGCAGGCTCAGGAGCAGCAGGACTTTGATCAGGCTGAACATGGTGGCTTTCATCTCTTCCTCTGTGGCTTCACAAGGTCACTGGTGCTGTCTTGGTCTTCCAGGTGAGAGGACTAGGAGGTCAGGAGAGAGAGACAGGTGGATTGTGAAGGATGAAACATTGGGGTCTCTTTATATCCATCTCCTTCACGGAAATGACGGAGATGGGTCTGACCCTTCCCCCCTTGCATCACTCTTCGTAGTGATGCATCACTCTTCACTCTAGTGATGCAAGGCGGAATTCTTCCTTGGAAAACGAAACTGCTCTGGCCAGTCTAACCTTCCGAAGTTTTACATTCTTACTGCACATTACTTCCTGTTTTTGATGTCATATTTCCACCCCCCTAGACAATTCCAATATTAATATGTATGCATGATATGGTTGATACCATATCATTGGCTAAAACGACAACAGCAAAAAAAATAAAGATATTTAAAATACATTTATTTTATCTGGAAATGGAAGATCAAATGTAAGGTATATTTCTCAGTGTTGTCTTATTTGCTTTTGTGTGTTGAGTTTTGACACAATGAGCCAAGTTCTGCAAAATGAGTTCAAGCAATTGAAAAAAACTAAGCAAAAATAAAAGAAACATAAAAGAAAAATACACTGTGTGTACTGTACTGTAAACACAGAAAACACGGTAACGTGCGTGGGTGGGCTAATGGATCCTCGCCTTCTGTGAAGAGTCCATCCATGGATTGACCTTACCTCAATGTCTCTGCAGGCCTGTTGCATTGCCTGCAGAAGAGGCATGTGGCTGGCGGTCATGTACGCACCATCTCCAAGCCGGAAAGAAATCTTCGATAGGGTTTAGAAATGGCGAGTAAGGGGGCAAGTCTAGGACTTAAAATTGTTTATGGTTGGTGAACCAGTTCCGGACCAAAACAGCCTGATGGAAACAGTATCTCAGACAATAACAAACCTGGGCTGCTCTGATCTTTCCTGTACAGCTGCATCATGAAGTGCATCTAGAAATGTGTTGATATGTTGGGTATTGTAGGGACCTATGTTTGCATGATGGTGCAGTTACCCTCGAAGGGAAGGCGGCCATGATAGATTTCCCATGCGCTGCCCCGGGACGTACACAATTGCCCTTTGGTCTTTTTGTAGCTGGCTGATTGGTGTTCAGTTTTGTAAGCAAGTACTTTCAATTGCCCAAAGTGTTTAGTATTTTGAATAGATGAGTTTTCCCAATGGTACGCTGGGATTTCATTTTTGAACTAAGTGTCTTATGTATGAAATAGTGTGTAGTGTGCAGGAGCAGGTGTGTTGCAGAAAGGAGCAAGTGTGTAGCAGAATTGCAACTAAAGTGCAAAGCAGCGCTTTTGTTTAAGGTATGACAACATGTGTTTAAGGTATAGTAACTAAAACTTCAAGTTGTGTTACTTTGGTCTAAGCATTTGTCTAGTGTTCAAGCAATAGGCAAAAACTGTAATGTATCCTTAATGTAAAGTGATACCGAAATATCTCTTCTCCAGATAATTAAACTCTACAGTTTTGTCCAAAACGTAGAACAAGATCAAAGCGCAAAGCATAAAGTACAGCATTATATCTCATTTAATAATGGTCTAATAATGGGCCAGGATTCAAAAACGCTATAATAAAATGAGTGGTAGTCCGATGCATAGTGCCTGGCTACCTTTGGTATACGAATCACCTATACATCTTACTTGTTGCCCCACCAAAGTAAGTGACAGGTGATGTTGAGTATTTTGAGTGGGTTGGAACTTGTCAGAGGTTCAATTAGTTGTAATAGCGGTTATCACCTCCCATGCATTTAAAACACATTGGAAAAAAAGGTTCAGATGATGATGCATTTTCCGTCTAGACGTTGGCCTTCAAGCTGATATTCATAATTTGGTATTTAGAGCATGGTGGAACTATGAAGATGTCTGAGACCACCGTCTTATTTCCTTGTCACTGCGTGCCCCATCCGCTCGCGTGTCCCAAATTCACGAAGTGTCCCACTTTCACTGAAGAACACCACCCCCTCTCCACCCACCTACCCCCACCACCCCTAACTCAAACGATTAGTTAGAAAGTACCAGAGAAATGACTTGTGCAAGCATTTGTTTTCATTTCCCTTTTTCTTTTTTTTTATTTGTAAGGCTGACGAAAGGATCTGTTTCTTAAGAAATCTGGCATTCATTGAAAAGTAGAACTGGGTCAAGGGAAGATGTGGTTTCCAGTCATGCAGGGCAAAGTTGACCAAAGCATAGGCCTACTTTGTAACAGAACATGATGCCATGCATCAAATCAATCATATTTCCTCCTTTATATTGGTAGGAAAAATGTGCTTTGATTGGCCACTGGTTAGAAAACCTCTATTTACCATACATATGTTAAATATATTATATATCTCTTGACTCTCTGAAATCTCTCCAAGAAATGATATTGAACTCAATGAGCGTCTCATCTCAACGTAGCAGCATAGACAGTTAGTACAGGAGATCCTTTCTTATAAAATAAAAACAAGACGGGTTGAATCTGTTTCTTTTTAATAAACTACCGGTATATTAAAGATGGACCGAGGCAAGAACAGGATTCCATGCGGCCACAGACTCTGCCTTAGCCCTCGCAGGCCGTAACGCACTTGGCGACCTTTTGAACCTCATGGTCGTCAATGTTTCAGGGGATATATTTCCGTTGGGTGATCAGTGCTTTTGTGCCTCACATGAGTGTGTCAGTACAGGAACTCTGCATACATCTTGATAAGGGCAAGAACAAAACCAATGAAGCCAAGCCATTCGTCTGTGTACCAGGGCTACCAAGCCTTTAATCCAAAGCATCCACTACTGTGGTCTGGATCTGTAGTCATGAAAGATTGTGGATTTTGGGACTTTCGGCTGGGATTCAAACACCCTTGCAATCAACCACCTTCGCCACTGACTGTAGAAGACTATCCATCCCAAATAGAGCAACCCTGTAGCCTGGCTATTGCCAGACCGAGCTCAATCGTAGATTGAGCTCGGTCTGGAGAGGCTGCTGTCATTTTCTTCATCACAAGAGCACAACACAACCCCCCCCACGCCCGCCAGGGATCCTCGTCCAAATAATAAATAAGTCATGCCTTGGCCACGCTTAAATGTATGTTTTCTTCTTTTTAAAGAACTCATTGTTCTTTAACAATTTAGGTGGGATAATAAGCTGCTAAGTCCATCAATACTAACATGTGCAAGCACCGGTCACGTGACCTGCCCCCGCGTAACAGGAAGCCATGACCACCCTGATGTGGGACGCAGCCTCACCGGGGGGTTGTTATGACGCCCAGGAACCTTCTAGATGGCAAATACTGTGGTCGGCAAATACTTTTTGTCTTTGTATTTAACATGAGTAGGGAGAAAAACACACGAATGCACAAACGCATACACGCACGTACACACACGCACGCACACAAATACACACACACACGCACAGAAGCGCGCGCGCACACACACACACACAAACACACAGAGGCTTCATTCATTCTTATCTCCCTTTTGATGATTTGTCTATTACACAAACATGGCCAAATGGCGGTGTAGTAAACATGTTTTGTTAAATGTGCAGTCCGAACGAACAGCTTGCATGACTCCTGTGAAGATGTGAATGGCATCTTCACTGTGTTAAACCATGTTTTAAAAGATGCACATGTTCCTGTCCGGCTGTTAGCCGTAATAGTCTGCAGCTGTGGCTCATAGGTTGATTAAGCCACACCCATTCTGGTGCTCCTTAAGAGGGCCGGAGTTCTAGATTGGGGGAGGCTCGAGTTGTGCAAGTGAATCGACTGTTGTGCTATTGTTTGTTTTAAGTAAAAAAATTGTGCTTTTTACCAACAACATTGTGCGTCAAGGAAACTCTTTCTCACAACTCCTATAAAAGTTGAACCTTCACTCTGACCCAGGTGGTTCAATGGACTTGGACTTCCCGGCGCTTTAATAGGTCACTGTGGACCTGGACATGAGTTGTTTATTTTGTATTACTTGCTTTTAAAATGTCAACATTTAGTCTGCGTTATGGATGTTCCGTGTGTTGAATATTAAGTAGAATTTACCTGAATATTCTGGTAACGTTGGTTGTTTTGGTAACCAAGCTGAGGCCTTTGGGGGATTTCTGCCTGAGCTGACTGCTTTTGACCACTGGAGGTCAGGAGTATTCTCTTTCAAAGCAGACTCTTTAGTGTATACATGACATTATGAATGAGATTCTGAGCCAAGGCTGCTACCTAGTGGTAGATATCACTAACAGCAGCTGGAGAGAGCTTGTGTTTTCCAGCGGGCTGGGTGGCCCACTGGCCGTCTATAAGGGGGGCTTGTGTAAGATCTCCGAGCCCACTATTGTGCGCTGATGTTGGTGATTCACGCTTTCCAAGAAAGGGCTAAACAAAGAAGATGCTGGGGTGGGAGAAGGAGGGAGGGTTTGCCTAGAGGATCCTGTTTCTCCTCGGCCCCACTCCTCTCCCCTCGGTCGCCCGTCTCCTCCTCCAGACTGTCTCTGAACTCTGGGACCGGGAGGAGGTGTGGGGGCGCGGCCGGGGTCTGCACGGGGGTCTGAGGGCCGGGCAGGGGGTGCATCTCGGGGCAGCTGCCCTTGCACCTCGGGGGGCAGTTGGGGCTGGTGAGGTGGGGGATGCTGTTGGCCCGGGCGTGGTATTATTCATCTAGTGCAGTGGTATTGACTATTTTTTTCAGGAGAGCCGCACTGACAGGATGACGTCAACAGGAGAGCCATTTTTACCGCAAAGTATCAAAAGCTATAAATCCAGTCATAAATAAGTATGCCTGCTTAATAATATGTCCTCCCTGAAGCAGTGTTTCCCACAGAATTTTGTGAAACTGTGGAGGGAACCCGGTCCTTAGCGGGGTCCGGGGGCATGCTCCCCCGGAAGAAAATTTGGTACCTTTTAACCTGGAATGCATCAATATGGTGCACTTTGATAGGAAAATTAAGACTTGTGTGACTTTGTGCTATTTTCTGGAATAATGTGGAGACACTGGGTCACATAACATGGAAGCTATTGAAGAATAAGTTAATAAGAATAAGTCCATCCAAAGAGCACATTCTCTCTTGTTATGCAGGAAAAACGCCAATCTGGCAACCCCGCTGTCAGCGTAGAGCCGAGCAAGTTTAAAAATATTTTCTAGACAAGGCTATATTTCCACCTTTTAATGCCGCTTGTGGTATTTGTGGGTATCGTTTACTTAGTTTAGAATGAAGAGACGGAGCTTCGCAGTATGTTGCTTTATTGCTGGAGAACTAACAGAATCCGCCACGTACACATCACATCCGGTACGTGCCTCTACTACCGTAATGACGTAAGCAGTACGTGCAAGCTTATGGTAAATATTAACATGTATTCAGACTACTGGCATGATCTGAATACTACATCACTTCTTTTTTTTTTTTAAACTTGAACTCAACGTTGTCTGTTACTTCCACTTCTGGTTACTTTGAATATTCATTAACTAACTAATTAACGTCCACTTGGTCTGTAAACAACAATAAACCATTAGGCAAACAACTGGATTGCTTCAGTCTAATGCATCACATAAATGCTTTCTCAAATATCATTTCACCTATGGAACATAGAATCAACTTTGCAAACACTTTCAAATACAAAATTTGTCTGGAGATAAATCTCTTTTTTTTTTCATTGCTGAACACTCTTTTCAAACTTTAGCAAATTCAGTCCATTTCACAGTCCATTTTTTTTTTTTTTTCAGGCCGTATCAAAGTCCTTGAGGTACTGTGGAGGCAGTCGGTGCCTAGCAGGGTACCTTCCTAACACTGGGATTGTGTCGGCGGTGACTTCTCCATCCTCTACTTCTGTTACAGATGTGTCGCGCAGGCCATGGTTGAGCTTCTTGAAGAAGGAGGAGTTTCTTGTCACTCTGTGTCCAGTCCGCTCAGCTGTGACCATAGAGCCTTTGACGGTGGTCACTCTGTACGGCTTAGGATTGTAGGCTGTAGTAAGTTTATTGTGTCTGGGTTGAGAGCACAGCACCATGTCACCAGGTCGGAGAGGGTAAGGCGCAGCGTGACGGCAAGTGTCTGAGTACGCCTTCATTTTGGCTTTGGCCTTGCGGTCTCTCCTGCGAAGATCCTCGTCCGGTCTGATAGGTGTGCTCATTGAAGGCATCTTTGTGTGCATCCTGCGGTTGAGCAGCAACTCAGCAGGTGATGTTGTTGTTGTGCTGTGTGGTGTTGCACGGTACTCCCGTAGGAATGTGTAGAGATGCTGCTTCCAGGGGATGTTTTCCATGTGGGCAACACGGAGGCACTTTCCAAGTGTTCTCATGAACCTCTCTGCAGTTGCGTTTGCCTGGGGCCATAGTGGCGTGATTTTCCGATGGTGAAACCCCATGTAGGCTGCAAACTTGCTGAACTGCTCACCGTTGAAAGGGGGGCCGTTGTCGGTCTTCACCGTTCTGGGGATGCCAAGCATCGAGAAGATCTTGTCCATGACAGGGATGACCGAATTTGCAGGGGTGGAGTGCATGACTTCCACTACAGGATACCGGGAGTACTCGTCCACGATAACTAGCAAATGTTCACCTGTCGGCAGTGGGCCGTAGAAGTCTGCACTGACATCTTGCCAGACTGTGTCGGGGAGTTCTGACATCTGCAGTGGTTCGTTGTGTGTTTCTGGTGTATTAGCTTGACATGCCAAACAGTTTCTCACCATCGCCTCAGCTTGTCGATCGATGTTTGGAAACCACACCCTCTCTCTCAGGAGTGCCTTTGTCTTTGTGATTCCCTGATGCGCCTCGTGTGCGAGCTGGAGGACCCTGTGCTCGAGTGCGGAGGGAATGACGATTCTGGAACCTTTTAGTATAATGTCATTTTCATGTAACACTGTGAGCTCGCTTTTCACATGTTCATATTGTCTCAGTACAGTGTCTTTTGTGACTGTGTGCCACGTATTGTTGCGTATGAGAGTACTGACCTTTTGTAGTGTTTCATCTTTGAGTGTCTCACACTTGATTTCATCCAGAGTCATTGCTTTTGGTGTGCTGTTATGCATGATGAAGTTCACGTATTCTTCAGCTACTTTCGTTGCACGGGTGTTCTTGGTAGGTGCTTGTGCTGGGATTGGGTGACGGGACATGTAGTCTGCCGGATTATCAGACCCTTTTCTGTATTCTACTTTGAGGTTGTACGGCTGCAGTCGAAGTCCCCATCTTTCGATGCGGGCGGGCGGCTTGGACCTCGGGTTGTTCCAGATGAGCTCGAGTGGCTTGTGATCCGTCACCATAGTGAACTCTTTGCCGTAGATATAGAGATGAAAATGTTCACAGCTCCATACGATTGCATAACATTCATCACTGCTTGAGGATAACTCACGCTGAGCTGGTTCACTTTGTGTTTCTACCTGGTTGACTCTTTTCCTGTAGTCTTTCTTGTAAGTCCTTGTGTCTGTTTTCTGCTCAGTGTGTTGTGGTTTCGACCTACACTGTCTTGCAAAGTGGTTTTGCTTGCCACACGCTTTGCACTGTTCGCCTCTTGCAGGGCATTCGTTACTGTGTGGCCACTCGCCACCACAGTTCCTGCATAGGGTGTTGCTGCCACCTATTGGACGTTTTTGGTATGCCTCCTTCTGGGGTCGTCTATGCACTTGATTCACTGCCACAGCGAGACTAGAACCCTCTTCAATTCCTTTTGACTGTAATTCAGACAGTTCCATCGTCCTGCCGTATTCAAGGAGTTCTCACCAAACTCGTAGTGTTTTGCTAGCATTCGAAGTCTGGTATTATAAACATCTAAATTCTCACCAGGCAGCTGTGTGGCTTTCCTGAACACGTAGACCTCGTACTGGACATTCTTTTTCGGGGAGAAGTAGTCGGTGAGTTTCGTCTTCACATCTCCATACTTGTCTCCTTCCCCCGCCACCGTATCGTATATGTCGTGCACTCTTTCGCCGGCTAGATGCAGTAGAAGGGCTTTCAATCTTGACTCTCCGGTGATATTCACAGCCGTGGTGTAGTTCTCGAATCTCCGAAGCCACTTAGTCCATCGCGGTCCGATAGAGCTATGTTCGCTCTCGGTATCGAACGGTGGTACGGTCGGGCCATGTGCTAACATCATGTTGCCTGTCTGGATGCTAACTGACTAGTACACTTAGCAGCTTGTTACCGTAGTCTCTTTCGCTCCGAACTTTTTTCCGCACGCAATATTCCACTCTCCGGGGAAACGTGTAGTACTTCTCCTGTATCCTCGTCGCCAGTGTGGTATTTGTGGGTATCGTTTACTTAGTTTAGAATGAAGAGACGGAGCTTTGCAGTATGTTGCTTTATTGCTGGAGAACTAACAGAATCTGCCACGTACACATCACATCCGGTTCGCGCCTCTACTACCGTAATGACGTAAGCAGTACGTGCAAGCTTATGGTAAATATTAACATGTATTCAGACTACTGGCATGATCTCAATACTACACCGCTGTTGATTTATTTTTTAAATAATTGTTTGTATTGTTTTTTTAAATATCTGTATTCACTGAATGATCATATCACTGTATATTTTTACCGCCATGCAAGCCGCAAATAGAGGCTTGGCGAGCCGCATGTGGCTTGCGAGCCGCGCAATGAGTAATGCTGATCTAGTGCATCAACACTCTCCATATGTAAAGGAGCTTGTATCAAGCCGGGATGAACAGCTTTAAAACAGAGCTTTTTCAGGGGTGGCGACCCCAGGGAATAGGACAGTGGCCTGAAGGATAGCGGGACGGCGGTGCTAGGTAATAGGACAGTGGTCTGACGGATAGCGGGACGGCAACGCTAGGGAATAGGACAGTGGCCTGAAGGATAGCGGGACGGCAACGCTAGGGAATAGGACAGTGGCCTGAAGGATAGCAGAACGGCGACGCTAGGGAATAGGACAGTGGCCTGAAGGATAGCGGGACGGCAACGCTAGGGAATAGGACAGTGGCCTGAAGGATAGCGGGACGCCGGTGCTAGGGAATAGGACAGTGGCCTGAAGGATAGCGGGACTGCAACGCTAGGGAATAGGACAGTGGCCTGAAGGATAGCGGGACACCGGTGTTAGGGAATAGGACAGTGGCCTGAAGGATAGCGGGACGGCAACGCTAGGAAATAGGACAGTGGCCTGAAGGATAGCGGGACACCGGTGCTAGGGAATAGGACAGTGGCCTGAAGGATAGTGGGACGGCAACGCTAGGGAATAGGACAGTGGCCTGAAGGATAAAGGGACGCGTACCTTGATACAAGGTCCTTTACATATCGAGATTGTTGATGCACTAGAGTAATAATTCCACAATGCAAATAGAATGAGCAATGACAGTAAACAAAGTGTGTAAAGCGACTAAACCGTAAACAAAGTGCCCGACAGTACATAACGTAACTATTAATTAATGTGACGATCATTGTAAGCACAAACAGAGGATTATGGGCTTCAGGCCCATATATGTAGTCATTAAACAACTGGTATAACGTTATGGTAGCCTATACCGACTAAGTTTGTTGATCCTTCATGTTGGTGCTAGGGGCGGCAGCGAGGCTTCCTATTGATGCTGGGGGCGGAGCTTAACGCGCACCGCGGCGCTGGTGTGTTGCCACCTTTACAGTTTAGCCTCCAGCTTTACAGCTTAGCCTCCACCTTTACAGTTTAGCCTCCACCTTTAAAGCTTAGCCTCCACCTTTACAGCTTAGCCTCCACCTTTACAGCTTAGCCTCCAGCATTTGAAACAATGTATTTCAGCCCTTTGCTTCTTCAGTTAATGCATTTCAGCGTCTGTCAGTTTTCAATTTCAGCTTCCAGGTTTTTCAGCAGTGCACTGCAATACATTTTACGTCACTGTATTTGTTTCCAACCATTTACATTGTTTAAATGGTCTGCATGTTTACATTGTTTACTCCATTTAGACTTTTGAACTCTGTTCAAATTCCTTCACTTGATTTTTACCATTTAACATTTCTTTCCGTCTTTATCTATGAGGCTTTATTAAAACATATTTTCAACCTTACTTTGTACTACAGCACTCACCGCATTTTCCACAGGAAATGCATTTTCTAGTTTAGTTTTGCTATTCTTGCCATTAGCAGTTAGAAGCCTTTTTGAAAATCTGTCTGATAGACATCCCAGGTGGGCGTGTCCACCTAGATGTGTGCTGGGTAGATCAGTCTACCAGCCCACCCAGTGGACTGTAGCAAACGTTGCTCATCTATCCATCACACATCTAGGTGGACACGCCCACCTGTGATGTCATAAGAGACAGATTTTCAAAACGGCTTGTAAATCACACCACACCTGGTGGCATGAGAAAATAGGCCTTTCAATAAGTCTACTTTAACTGAGTGTGTGTTCCGTAAGCAATGAATTAACAAAAGTAGGGTAAAATGTTAAAGGAAACATAATATACTTTTCTTTTCAACTATTTCCCTTATAACCTTGCAATATGAAGATTATGGATACAAGCAGAGCGGCCATGGAGGAAGAGGAGGAGAGTAACGAGTTTCTACTGCTTGAAGAATACTGCACTCGGCTGAAGAAGCTCAGGTTAAATCGGTCTGGCGTTCGCTGCTTACCCTTAAAATCACAAGGCTCAGGACCTAGCCGGCATTCAAAATCATCAATTGCATCAGGTAGGCCTTCAAAGTGTGTGTGCGTGTGTGTGTGTGTGTGTGTGTGTGTGTGTGTGTGTGTGTGTGTGTGTATCTGAGAGAAGGAATTTGCAGATAGACGCACTGGATAAGTTCGAAGGCCAAGGGAAACCCCCCCCTTTAAATTGTGTTGCCATGTTTTTCATTGCAGGCGTAAAGGCTTCCGTTCAAATGTGATATACAACGGCCTAACGTTGATTCCTATCGTAGTCAACCAACATAGTTGTTGAGAACCTCTGTTCTGTAACACCAGCTTGATTATCCGGTTCATCTCAGTCCTGTTTGAATACAACCAAAAGTATCACAGTGTCAATCCCCATTGTGACATAGGCCCCATTGTAAAATTGATATAAACTTAGCACAAGAAGTAAGGAAATTTGTGTTTGGTTGGTTATTTCTCTGTGGTACCCATGCTTTTTGGCAATGAATTTTATACTGTTGGAAAGCCTGTATAGTTGTCTTTCAAATGGTGCCCCATTTGTAAGGAATATGCATTTGTGGGATGAGCAGCAGAGCTGAGTATGTGGGTTACGCCCATGAAAGATTTGCCAAATCTTCTCTGCCAATGCCAAACAGCTTATTCTGTCATTGACTCGTTTGGTGTTTGGCGGATTGGATGATTGAAGTTTGAAGAAACAAGACATATTGGCAATTTAACAATTTACTCATTTCACAAACAGGAGCCTCAGTAGTGTGTGGAAGAACCATACACAGCCACAACAGCCTGGGACCTCCTCCTCATGCTGGTCACCAGCCTGGTCACACACTGCTGTGGGATGGCATCCCATTCTTCAACCAGCATTTGTCGCAAGTCAGCCAACGTGGTTGTGTTGGTCACTCTCGCACGAACAGCACGCCCAAGCTGATCCCACAAGTGTTCAATGGGGTTGAGGTCAGGACTGCTAGCAGGCCATTCCATCCTCTCCACTCCCACATTCTGGAGGTAGTCTCTGATAAACCCCGCCCTGTGGGGGCGAGCGTTGTCATCTTGGAGGATAGAGTTCGGTCCCAGACTGTGGAGATATGGGATTGCCAATGGTTGCAGAATCTCATCTCTATCTCTCTCTGCACTGAGATGGCCTCCAACGATGACAAGCCATGTTTTTCCAGTGAGGGAGATGCCGCCCCACACCATCACACTGCCTCCACCAAAAGATGTTATTCTATCGGTGCAGCAATCAGCATAGCGTTCTCTGCGTCTTCTCCACACTTTGACACTATGATCCAACTGCCGTAGGCAGAATCTGGACTCATCACTGAACATAACGTTCCTCCACTTGTTCAGGTTCCAGTGCACGTGTTGCCGACACCAGGGCCTGACGGTGAAGGGCAGTCATGGCAGGACTCCTGGCAGCCCTATGAGACCGGAGATTGGCTGTGTGCAGTCTGTTCTGGATTGTCTGGGCAGAGAGCCGTCGGCCATATCGTCCTGCAAACCTTGACTGCAAATCTTTAGAAGACAGCCTACGGCACCTAAGTGCTGACAGGGTGATGAAATGGTCTTCTTGGCGTGTCGTCTTCTTGGGACATCCCCCGACCCTGTTATATGGAACTTGGACTTCAGTTTGGAGAGGGTATTAGGGCTCACTCCAAATAATGCCGCAACTTGATTTTGCGGAACACCAGCTTGAAGTTGCCCTATCGCAAGGGCCCTATACAGATCAGTCAAACGCGGCATGCCGATTACTGACTGTAGACACTTACTGACTGTAGCTGTACTTACAGTAGTAGGGCCCAGGCTCACAGCAGCACCTGGGGGTAACAGAAGCTCAAAACAAGTGTCAATAGCAACAGCAAAATAACCTGTTTAGCAATGGTAGAAAAGATTTGGCAAATTTTTCATGGGCGCAACCCACATACTCAGCGCTGCTGCTCATCCCACAAATGCATGTTCCTTACAAATGGGGCACCATTTGAAAGGGAACTAAACAGGCTTTCCAACGGTATAAGGTTTATTGCAAAAAACCATTGTAACCACAGAGAAATAATCTACCAAACACATATTTCCCTACTTTTGTTCTAAGTTTATATTGAACAGATGCATGGAAATAGCAGTTGTAAGCGGGAAACTATGATTCGCTGAACATTTTGATTTGTTTGTATTCAGAGTTTTCTTTAAGGAATGTGGCTGTAAGTCTGGCTGATATTGCTGAATCAGTGCCAACTGCAGAAGGTGTTCTGACGGTTGATGACTCTAGTCCAGAGCACCAACAAGGTATCTGTGTGTGTGTGTGTGTGTGTGTGTGTGTGTGTGTGTGTGCGCGCGCATCTTAATGATGTCTCACACAGTTAAAGGAAAACTTCGCGATTTTTCAACCTGGAGCCTATTTTCAAATTTTATAGATTGGTCCAATCTTTGGGCCAATACCATCCGTCAACACATGTCCCCTTAAAGTGCTTGCTTCTGCCACTGACTGGCTCAGATCATGTAGTATCATTATGGAAAGGATCCTGACAGATAGTTAGGTATTCACAGTGTATCTGTGGATACATTTTGTTATTGTCAGGATTCTTATTATTCTGGATTGGTAATGCCTATAGCTCAGCGCTGATCACAAAAGCAGGTCTCAAAAAAGTTTGGGGCCGAAATTCCGGTTTTGATATACCGGTACATGATTTATGGACTTGTCTAAAAATCCAAGGAATGGTTTTGATTGTTTACATTTTTTCCGAGTTATAGCAAATTGTAGAGTTTGGTGTCACTATATCATTGCATGTCTGTGTCTTTGAGTGTGTGTGTGTGTGTATTTTTCTCTGTCTGTCCGTCCGTCCGTTTTACAGTCTGTTAATTATTGTATCCAACCAAGTCTCGCTCACTGAGGGCTGAGGGGAGTTGCATGAAGAGAACAGTGGAATCTTGAGGGAGAGCTGGAGAGTATAGAGTTTGTTTGTTGGACTAGGAAAAGCGTACGTTGCAAGCACGTTTAGCGGACTTTAACATTGCAGCCCTTTTAAGATTACATCATTCTCTCTCAATACTGAACCAATCTCAAAGATCGTTGTCTGCATTAGTCCCTTACACCCACAATTATTGGAAAATAGGTTCCAGGTTGAAAAATCCCAAAGTGTTCCTGTAAAAATAACAGTTAATTCAAGGTCATTAAAGTTCAGGACAGCCTGAACTAAACTACAAACAGCACTTTCTGTCAAAGTCCCCCTAGTTCTTTGACTGATCTGAATGTTAGAACTCCCTACTGACAGCTACGGTATATCTATGTTTATCAACAGTCATTGATCCACTTTATACAATTTGTCAAATCAATTAAATACACATTAAAGTTTGTAAACCAAACCCCTGTAGGGGGTCTGGGGCCATCCTTCCCCCGAAGATTCTTTTGTGATATTCACATACAAACTAAGCATTCTGGTGCATTCTGACAAAATAATAAAGACAAAAGAGAACATTTCCTTACAAAGACGAATGGAGCCGGGGAACTAAGTTATAACTTAATTGATTTGCCTTGTAGAATTCAGCAAGATTAAAAGGGCAAATACATCAATAATAATTGGGAATTATACACGAGAGAATGTGATTCTAAAATGGGTGAGCAACGGAGATCTATTGTGTTGGTAACTTCACTCATAAATCTATCTACAGTCAAGTATGCATTTAGACAAATACGATAAAATATCAATATAATATGTGCAACCTTTTATGTGTGGTTGTTCAAGACACACTGAAGGCATGATGACACCAAAGGTTTGCAGAGAACTATATACAATATACACACTGAAGGCATGATGCCACCAAAGGTTTGAGGAGAACTATATACAATATACACTCTGAAGGCATGATGCCACCATAGGTTTGAGGAGAACTATATACAAGGTTGTGAGGGCCGCTGTAACCCAGTGTCCAATCTCACGGGAAGGGGGGGGTGGGGGACAGAGAGAGTGAGACAGAGAGACAGAGACAGAGAGAGAGACAGAGAGACAGAGACAGAGAGAGAGACAGAGAGACAGAGACAGAGAGAGAGAGACTACATTAGACGTGTCCGCACTGTAACGACTGCCAACTGCACTGCTTTTATCACAAACATTATGAAGCAAGCATCATGTCCCGAATACAATCAATATCAGGGCAGCTCGGGCCTACCTTATTTGAAGAGAAGCTCACATCGACGGCCTTCCTGAGTCGCAGGTTAATCACCATGCCATTGAAGTCCGGTGGTTTTTGGATGAGGTCCCGCTCAACAGACAGCATCGCAAGGGCGTTAAGCCCATCTCGTCCCGTGGCACTTCGGAGAAATGTTTCGATCCTCTTCAGTGTACTGGAGCACCTCTCTGACTCTGCCGATGACACAGGGGTTGCAACTCGTTTGGGCTAGTCTTAGACGTGTACTTGGCAACATGTGCGTATGACAGGTGATCTGCTAACTGGCTGTCTTAATAAAAAGAGAACTGGTCAACGAGGTCCAAAAACACGGCCCGCTGGAGTGAGGTTGCCGGTTCCTCAGAGCCGCTGAGAGCTAGCTCGTGCGCCCCACAGAACCTCATGCGGTCCACAGTCCGTGACAGCGAATGTATAGTTTTTCTTCACCTGCTCGTTGTGTCTCTGTACAGAGATGTGGTGGCCGTCATCCAGCTGACAGGCAATATTTACTTTGCCCAACATTGAAAGCTTCACACAGTTTCCAAATAGAGTTTGTTTTACAGGACACATGTTTTAAATCCGCAACCCCTTGTTGGGTCCAAGCTGTGTCTCCTCCGAACAGCGCGCGAGGGAAACGGAAGAGAGGCTCCTAGCTAAGCTAGCCGTTAGCCAGTCCTTCCTTTCGAACCAAGAGGTGCAAAATGAACGATTTTGTCGCGTGTCCTTTTGTTTTATCTGAACATCGTTTGGCCGACGTGCCCCCAGTCTCTTTATTTCTTTTTTTTCTTCTAAAGACATCAACGAAAACAGATGAGTCAGTACACAGTCCACTTCGTTAGGTAGATTAGCGCTCGCCATTGTGGTCAGGTTTTTTTTCACTTTTTTCTCCCGCCTCTGACAGTGACCGTCATCAGTGAGAGTCACTGCTGGTCTGGGCTATATTCATTCAGACCAAATGGTCTCTAAATCAAGGGGGTATGTCATAACACCTGTCAATCACGATTGGACGACACCGATTGGATGCTGATTTTCTTAAGCGTGGGTTTAGAAAAATCAGACCAGACGATCTGTCTGGGCTGACTTTTCTAAGCCCACACAACATATCTATATGTATCTCCTGTGTTTTTGTGATTATTTGGTGCCGTTGCTTCTCCGTTGCACCAAAATCAACCAATTCTAAGTTGTAGTTATTAATATATTTTAATATTTTCCTTAATTTAATAGTGTTCTCATGTTTATTCTAAAAGATAGAGAGGGCTTAGCCCCACTAGCCCATTGATACCAGCCGTCCCTGGATATATGTACAACTATTGTTTAAATAATAACAGATTAAAATAATAAAAACTATAAAATGACATAAAAGCTATATATTTATTATCAAGCTTTATATCAACAACATTTCTTTGTGTCTTGCAGATTTGGTGGAGAAACTAGTGGTGTTGCTGAAAAAAGGAGATGACATAAATCAGAAGGTGAGTGTTTTTTATGTTTGTGCAAATTGTCTGTTCTCACATGTAAGGTTAGGTTACCTTTATTATCCCAGAGGGGCAATTTGCTGCACAGCCAGCAGTAAAACAAACATCATCAAGAATCGACACCCAAACAACTTACACAAACAACATCGAATGACATGATGTTAATCAGAAACCCCTTCTCTCTACTCCTCAACTCCTCTCCTTCTCTTCTCACCGCTCCTCTGCTCTCTCTGTCCTGCTGCAGATCCAGCAGAACCAGGTTCTGCAGCAGCAGCTCCAGGGAGCCTTCAGCTACTCTCTGTTTCAGAGGTTGATGGCCGCACTGCAGGGGGGCCGCCCGGTGGGCTCAGAGGCATCGGGCGGGCCCCCTGCCCCCCCGGCCTCTGAGGCGAGGCTGCGGAAGGAGCAGATCGCCTGGGTCTTTGAGGTGACGGACAGGCTGTCGACCATCGACCAGATCCCCAAGAGGAGAGCGCTGATCTTCGGCAGTCGCTTCCTCCGCCAGAACCACTCTGACTGGGTGCAGCAGCACGGAGGCTGGGTGAGTTGGAGGGATGGGGGGGTGATTCAATTCAATTCAAAGCACTTTATTCATCTCCAAGGAGCAATTCAATTGGGAAGAGAGGGAGTATTTGGAGGATCAATACAATTTCAGGGATTGTATGATAAGTACTTAATACATTCTGACCGGCCAGGATTCTACCTAGCAGGTTAAAGTGATAGACAGCAGGATCAAAACATTTACAGAGGGGTGTATACGCTCACCTACCGAATATCTTGTCAGGGAAATGTCCGAAACGGCCTGGCTTGGCCAAGTGGGTGTATGGTTATGGTCAGCAGCCAGGAGGAAGAATAGACTCCTCCCATTAAACGGGCTTGAAGGAAGGAACGTCATTCTGTGATGCCTAAGATAATGCTCACCATGATAACCCTTAAGAACATTATTAGGAGTCAATCGATCTACGATTACAGAGGTGAACCTGCTGTCATCGTCTCCCTTTCTCTCCTGTTTAGGAAGGACTGCTTCCGGTTAAAGGTGAACGTGGCTTCACCTGTACGTCAACAGACCTGTCCTGAGGGCAACAACGTTCTCTCTGTTCCTACTCAATCTTTTTAACAACATGACCTTTTGTAATTATAGAAGCCACTCTTTTAAATGACAATTTGTTAAATTATGTGTTCTCATAATGTTATCTAATTTGTTAATAATATACCCCTATATTATGTGGATTACGACCTATTTTTGTATCCAACTTTACTGTACACCGATGTGATTGGTTGTTTTATTTTGTTTCTGTATAGAAGTGCATTCTGGGTCATTGACCGTTAGTTAAGACTTAGCACATGCCATGGCTGGTGATGATGTACCGAATATGAAAACGCAACACATTTGTACCTTACAGTTATGATTAAACTGTCTCAACAAGAATATTTTAGACTGGACATAGAGATGCTGTTTGTGTATGTCGTGCAGAGTTTATTAGTTTTAGAAAAATTTTACCCAAATTGTTTTTCCATCAATGTTTTGCATTATATTCATTTAAAAACTCTTCAATTGTATTACAAATAATAAACAGCAGTGCTTTCTAGCGATTTATCGATAAATGCTCATTTGAAATGTAATAGACCTTCATCACAGAAGTGATGGGTCGCTGGGTGATAAAGGGGCAGCTCATTCCATTCCCCATTACAGTGCCCATAATGAACATCATGAGAACATCTATTATCACACCTCAAGTAAAGTATGTTGGGCCTTGTTCCAGCCCCAGAGGAGTTGTGTAATTGTGCAGTCAATTCATGATATTGCATGAAAAAGTACCAAGCATTGAACATAGATTTGGTTTATTATTGAACTTAAATAGAAATGACAGATAGCAAGCAACAGCAACGAGCCCAAGCTACAGAACTGTTTTCTTGGTGTTGTAGATTGTCTACTGGTGCATGTGATGGTTACGATTAGCCATTACACATTTCTTAACATTTATGCAGTTTACTACTGTGTATCCAGGTCATATCTTAACATAGAATAGATTAATTAAAGCTCAAGCTTAACCTTTTCCTGGAGATCTGTTAGAAGCAGTGTGTGTGGTGCCAATACATACAAAGTTAGACAGGGGGCAGCAGAGAGCCGACCACCGCCGAGCTCAAATGCCCAAGTAGGTGTTCATTTTGCCCAGAGCATCACACACGGTGGTGCGGTCGCTGCGGAGATCCTGGACCACGTCATGAAATGTCCATACAATTCGCTACACTATTACACTATTATTTATTATTAGTTTTAGGGAGTTAGAATGGAGTTTGTTTGCGAATCACCCCCTTTGTCCTTCTTTAATAGGTCCATGGTCCTGTTGCGTTCTTGAAGAAAGTAGTTCTAATCCGGATCGCTTTTAACTCACTTTATTTGTTAAAGTATTTCGGTGTGGTAACTATGAAGCAAAAGGAGGGGAATTGTATGGACCCGCGTGTGAGGGACAAACAGCAGGCCTCTGTACCTAACTCCCTGGTATGGACTGCCGGATGTTTCTGATTTCATTGGCTCCAGGCCCTGGATGAATACCGAGTAGGCGTGGCCTATGTGACGTATTGGGTCCGCCCTCCTCACCTGTCTAAAGGTGCTGCCATCTGTGGCTGGAGTAGTTATTGCAGCTTATATGTCGGGTCCTGCCCCCCTTGTGGCTATGTATAGTAATTAAAGCTTATGTGTTTGATCCTACTTCCTAGTGGCTATGTATAGTAATTACAGCTTATGTGTTTGATCCTACTTCCAAGTGGCTATGTATAGTAATTACAGCTTATGTGTTCGATCCTACTTCCTAGTGGCTATGTATGGTAATTACAGCTTATGTGTTCGATTCTACTTCCTAGTGGCTATGTATGGTAGCCCATGTGCTTAAAATACGTAACAGTCGTAGCCTATCCTTTGTCTACTTACCGTCAGAAGTGACGTTAAATGTTATAACATCAGCCATCATGGCGTAGCTGATGTGATGCCCCTGGATATCCTAACCAGGGGCGGTTCTAGGTTTCATAAAAATCCGGGGCTTAGCCCAGGGGGAAAAGAAAATTATCCCTCTGGGCATGCAAAAAGATTTTTTATTTTTTTGTCTGCTTTATTGTGCATGCACATTTTTTCATAATGATTTACCTAAATAAACAAAATACGCAGTTTATTGTAGCTTTAAATAGCTACCTGACTGCTGTGCTGCTTATCCCCAAACGTCTAAAGTTCCATTCCAGTTATTTCAGAGTAAAATGAATACAAGTGAGACAAACTATAAATATATGTATATATATATTAGTTCTGTCAGTTTAACACGTTATTAACTGCGTAAACGCAAACCGATTTTAACGGCGTTAATTTTTTATCGCGCGATTAACGCTCTTTTGGCTTGGCAAACGTTGTAGTTTTTTCACCTGCTGTCTAGCAACAACTTATCACGTTAGAAAAACGACAACACCATACCGGATCTAGCTACACCGGAAACAAAACAACAAGCACGCTGCACGAACTTGTTGGGGCAAGCAAGGATACGGAGCGGGTGAAAAACTCCTTAAAAGTGTGTGTGTATTAGTCACTCTGTTCGAGCCTGCACGAGAGTTCAATGTTGTCATCAGCTGTTACGTCTTTCTGACCAATCGCAGTTCAAGGCCCACCTGGGCTGTACCACTTCGGGAGGGGCCGCTCAGTTACTCCCCTCTAGACAGAATCGACTTGGTTGCGACGTTGACAGTTGTGAGTGTTGTCTGTTGAGTGAGTGAGAGGGTGCGGATGCACAGCTCAGGCTGTTGATATCCCGCAGGAATCAGCCCAACAGCCCCGAAACGTTAACGGCCCACCGGGAGTTCTCCCGACTCTCCCGATTACCACTCCGCCACCATGTGTATCTGTGTGTGTGTGTGTGTGTGTGTGTGTGTGTGTGTGTGTAGGCGTTATTCAAAAGCCTGGTAATGTGTATAGGCCTACGTACGGTAGGAATAATCATACTGGTTTAAATAATAAATGTTATAGTATTTCCCATCTTTGCTGAGCAAGAGTTTTGTTCGAAAGTTCAGTGATAGAAACAAGTAAAAGCCTGGGCTATTGAAGTTTTACGGTACCGCTGTCATGCACCTACCCGATGTCAAGTGGACCGGGTTGAATTCACTGCGGGTGTCTCTTCTTATATCCATCTTACCTGAGATATTTTACCTGAGAAGGACAGTTATTACTGTCCTTCTCAAGACTCTCTGAACTCACTAAAAGGCTAGAAGCACGAAAGCAAGGGATATTTAGAACATAAAAAAATTGCGATTAAATATTATATATATATATATATATTTTATTTTTATTTTATATATATAAATATTCCCCTCCAATATTGGAGACAGGCGCATCTGTCCCACCTAAAAATTATACAGAGGGAGAAAAATATTTTATTTTATTTTGAAAGCGCAACACAGTGTCTTGTCACCACTTCTTATTCTAAAAAACTGGATGATTGAGCGTGCAATTAAAGAATTGATTTGATGTTTATCAGTTCATTACTGCCATTCAAAATGTGTTTTCCTTTACATTTACAAATGTATATTTTTAGTAGAATGAAATATTGTGGCGTCCACGGGTGTGGGCGCCATGTTCCGGAGCCGCGGGGGATTCTGGGAGCTGGGGTTGTCAGTTGACAAAAGGGGTTTTGTTGATTTGTTCTGTTGATGGGGTTAAGTGGGGTTAACGGGTTTGGGGTCTTTATTAATTGTGTGTTGTTACATTGTTGTGTGATCGGGACCATTAGTGAGAGTGTTGTTTGTGTTGGTCAGGTGTCCCGTGTTTCTGTTATGTTCGTTATTAAAATAAAGAACCAACTCTCGCTGTCGTGCGGTGTAAGGGGCGCGAGAGTGGTACTAAGCGGTTGAAACCTGTCTCCCGTCTCATTCTTCCGTCTCTCCCTGACCGGCGCTACAATATATTTGTGAATTCTTTCAGTGTAGTTAATTTATGACATATTTCTGCTCAAACCATTAACGGATCTGTCAGGTTTCCGATATGTGTCCCCCCCCAATGTTAAACTCATTTCTACGCCCCTGTGTATATATATATTTATATATGGATGCATGGATGGATGGATAGATAGATGGATCTGACTGGGGATAGGATAGGTTATTTCACTTGAGGTGGTAAACAGTCTGGTTATGTTTTTAAACTGTTTATCTTTCCAGAAGGACTTGGCTACTTTATTTTGAGATGTCCCTGGAATCCCCACGTTTCTTTCTAAATAACTAAGTACCATTCGTGACTAGAATCATTGTATCGCTTCTACCCTGAATTGAATTAATGCAGTCCATAGTTACCAGTACATTTACCAATAAATATCGAAAAAAAGTTATTTGATTATTTTTTTTGGATAATTAAATAATATCCAGGGCTTTAGCCCCAAATAAAACAGCCAAGTGATGCCACTGATCCTAACCCTAAGAAAGATCTACCAAGCAGCTTGGTTACCTCATCTTCTCCTTAGCCTCCTCAAAGCTCTGAGACAAAGTACACCTCCTGGAAGGTGGTGATCAGGCTCTCCTGGTTCAGCTCCACACATTGTTCCATTGTTATTCAACACCTCAGAGAGTTCAGAGGTCCGGCAAACACTCACACAAGACATCCCTCTGTAGTCAATGACATCAGTCTATTTCTCAGTTCACTTAGACAATAAGTATAAGTAAGGTTAACTTTAAGTATAAATTATATTAGAATATAAGGTAAATATATTTACAATGGAGCCAAATGTTAAATGTTATAGATTGAATTAATGTTGCATTCATTTATATATTGCACCCCGGAACCTTTGTGCCTTTACCCGTGTACTCCGGCCGGTTTTAGTGTTGCACCGTCTAAGGAATGCATGGTCCATGCTGGGCTGTTGTACAGTGATATGTTTTCCAGTAAAGTACCCTAACTGAGCTCCAAGTGTGCGTGCGTCATTACCCTCGGGTTACCACACTTTTGGCGAAGAAGATTAAAACATATATGACGGAGTGTCGTGTGGTTAGGGTCGGAGAAGAAGTTCCGTGTAGTTTTAGCTTGTAGCATGGCTGCGGCTACGGTCGGCACGCTCAGTGAGTTCGTCGAGCTGGATGGTGACTGGATTGAATATGTCGAGAGACTGGAGCACTTTTTCCTGGCGAATGGCATTGAGGAGGAGGAAAGGCAGAGATCGATTCTCCTCAGTGTGTGCGGTGCCAAGACGTACAAGTTGATACGCAACTTAGCAACCCCACGGAAGCCAGGTGACTTGTCATTCAAGGAATTGGTGACCCTGGTGCAGGAGCATCACAACCCCAAACCGTTAGTGATTGTTCAGCGCTTCAAGTTCCACACCCATTCACGCAAAGAGGGAGTTTCAGTTGCTGCATTCGTGGCGGAGCTGAGACAACTGTCGGAATATTGCGAGTTTGGACCGGGGCTTGACGACATGCTACGGGACAGGTTGGTCTGTGGTATCAATAATGACAGCATTCAACGCCGATTGCTGGGTGAAGTTACACTACCTTTCAAGAAGGCGTTGGAGATCGCTCATGCGATGGAAACGGCAGCTAACAACTCAAAAGACATTCAAGCCGCTAATGCCAGTGTGCCACAGAGCACCGTTCACCGTCTGTTTAAGGAGGGGAGAGGCAAGCCGATGAAGTCATTAGAGTGTTACCGGTGTGGGGGAGCGCATCTCGCTAATGACTGTGGTTTTAAAGATGCTGTTTGCCATAACTGCCAGAAAAAGGGGCACATAGCCAAGAAGTGCAGAGGTGCTAAAAAGCAATGGAAAAAGGAGTGGGAAGAGTCAAAACCCCAAATGAAAACGCATCATTTGCAAAGCGAAGGACCTGAGGAGCAGTGTTCATTCAACATGTTCAGTATGGACCTCTGTAAACCCCGGGCAGCCCCAATCTGCACAACGCTGCAAATAAATGGAAAAGAGATGACCATGGAGGTGGACACGGGTGCCTCAGTTTCAGTGATAAGTCATACCACCTACTGCAGGTTGTGGGGCTCTGGAAAGGCGCCCGCTTTAAGAAAGACTAATATTAAACTGAGACAATACACTGGTGAGTGCATTCCTCTACTTGGAGCTATAGAAGTAGACGTTATGTACGAAGGCCAGTCAGCTAAAGGGGAGCTGATAGTGGTAGACGGGGAGGGACCTAGTCTGCTTGGGCGGGACCTCCTACAGAGAATCCGCCTCAATTGGGGGGAGATCATGCACATGAGGGTGGTTGGAGACATCCTATCAAAGTATGCAGACGTTTTTAAGGATGAGCTTGGCACCCTCCGGGGCACAACAGTGAAGTTGACCGTGGACCCCAACGCAAAGCCACGTTTTTGTAAACCACGCACAGTGCCATACGCTATGAAGGCTAAGGTGGAAGCGGAGCTGGACAGGCTGCAGCGGTCAGGTGTCATTGAACCGGTGGAGTTCTCTGACTGGGCAGCCCCAATTGTGCCTGTGCTGAAAGAAGATGGTGGGGTGCGGCTATGTGGTGATTACAAGATGACAATCAACCAAGCCTCACAACTGGACCCTTATCCCCTGCCACGAGTGGAGGATTTGTTCGCCACACTGGCAGGAGGACAAACGTTTACAAAACTGGACATGAGTCACGCGTACCAACAACTGCTGCTGGACGAGGACTCTAAACAATACGTGACCATCAACACCCACAAGGGTCTGTTCAAGTACAATCGCTTGGTGTTCGGCGTCGCGTCCAGCCCAGCCATTTTTCAGCGCACCATGGACAACCTCCTGCAGAACATTCCCCATGTTGCTGTCTACCTAGACGACATCTTGGTGACAGGTAAGACCGAAGGGGAGCATCTGCAAAACCTCGACCAGGTGCTGCAGAGAATGAAGGAGGCCGGGCTGCGGTTAAAGCGCAGTAAATGCGTTTTCCAGGCTCCGAGTGTCACCTACCTGGGTCATATGATTTCAGCTCAGGGGCTTTCCCCCATGACGGAGAAGGTGAGGGCGATAAAGGAGGCTCCTAGCCCAAAGAATGTGGCAGAACTCAGGTCGTTCTTGGGCTTAGTGAACTATTATGGGAAGTTCTTGCCTGAACTGTCCACTGTGCTTGCTCCACTCTATCAGCTTCTGCACAAAGACTGTTCCTGGAGTTGGCAGCAGGATCAGGAGACAACGTTCCAGCAGGTAAAAGGACTATTGCACTCTGCAACGCTGCTCGTGCACTTTGACCCAGACAAGGAAGTTGTTTTGTCCTTTGATGCATCACCCTACGGCGTGGGGGCGGTCCTTTCGCATCGTATGGACGACGGAGGTGAGAAGCCTATTGGGTACGTGTCTCGTACTCTCACATCAGCAGAACGGGGTTACCCTCAGCTAGAGAAGGAGGGGCTAGCTGTAGTTTTTGCTGTGAAACGGTTCCACCAGTACCTTTATGGTCGCCCATTTACCATTTTCACAGACCACAAGCCTCTGCTGGGCCTGTTTGGTGAGACTAAAGGTATTTCACCCATGGCGTCAGCAAGAGTGCAGCGCTGGGCATTAACTTTGTCAGCGTACCAGTATCACATTGTGTATAAAGCAGGAAGTGAAAATGCAAATGCAGACGCATTCAGCCGTCTTCCCCTCCCAGAGTCACCGAGCCAAGCTAGCCTCCTTCCAGAGACTGTGTTTTTGTTAGACAGGCTGTCTGACTCTCCGGTGTCCGCAAAGCAGATCAAACAGTGGACTGAAAGAGACCCGGCACTGTCACAAGTAAAGCAGTGGCTACTGCAGGGCTGGCCGGTAACAGTTTAGCGGGAGGAGCTCAAGCCCTATGTCCAGCGTCAGCTGGAGCTCAGTGTGCTGGATGGCTGTATCCTCTGGGGCTCCAGGGTGATTATTCCACCTGCGGGTCGTGCTCAGGTAATGGAAGTGCTGCATGAAGCCCACCCTGGGGTGTCAAGGATGAAGAGCCTCGCCAGGTCGTTTGTGTGGTGGCCAGGGATGGACGGTGCGTTGGAAGAAAAGGTCAAAGCATGTTCACAGTGTCAAAGTAACCAGAAGATGCCCGCACCGGCGCCTCTCCACCCATGGGAGTGGCCGGTCCGTCCCTGGTCCAGGCTCCACCTGGATTTTGCTGGTCCGTTTATGGGTCGCATGTTCCTTGTGCTGGTGGACGCTCATTCAAAGTGGATGGAGGCACACATCATGTCAAATATCACAGCCCCTGTTACCACTGACACGCTCAGAAGCATCTTTGCCACCCACGGGCTACCGGATACAGTGGTCAGTGACAACGGGACCACTTTCACCAGTGAGGTTTTCAAAGAGTTTGTGGAGAAGAATGGAATCCGACATATACGGTCTGCGCCATACCACCCTGCTTCCAACGGCTTAGCAGAACGTGCTGTGGAGACGCTGAAGGATGGACTGAGGAAAATGTCGGGGAACACGCTGGAGACTAAGCTTGCACGTTTCTTGTTCCAGTATCGGATTACTCCACACACAACCACTGGCTTGCCTCCAGCAGAGATGTTGCTGGGGAGGAAGCCCAAATCTCATCTGGACCTCCTTCGCCCGGATGTGGGGGCAAAAGTTGCCCGGTCACAGGAGAACCAGAAGGTGAGACGGGACCAACATGCCAGGGAGAGGCTGTTGCAGCAGGGGGACTGTGTGTATGTGAAGAACTTTGCCGCTGGCTCACCATGGCTGCCAGGAGTTATTCACCGCCAGTCTGGTCCAGTTTCTTTTGTGGTGGACCTGTTGGATGGCAGGCAGGTTCGCCGGCACCAGGATCACGTGCGGGCCCGCACTGATGCAGAGGGGGAGGGGTCTCGGAGTGTTGCTCACAAGGACAGTGTGAGCGGCTCTACGGACTGTGTGGCACCGGTGTGCATTGATGGACGGTTGCTGCCTCCTGAGGAATTGTCTGAGCAGACTGCCTCACCTGCCCCTGCCCAACTTCCTCCCAGTGGAGCACCGTCTGTTGCCCAGGCTGTGGACTCTAATGTTTCACTAAGAAGGTCAGAGAGGCAACACAAGCCTCCAGAGAGACTGAACTGTTAAACTAAAAGAAAAAGAGTGTTATGCCATATCGGTCGTTGTTGCCTGTTGTGTTAAAGAAAAATGTTGTGCAATACCGGATTTTGTTGATGGCTTGTTGTGAAATGTGAATTGGAGTTGGTTTAAGTGCAATAGTATTTATGTATTGGTTACAAGGGTACATACATGCAAAGTCAGTTTATTTGTTTAACCGTATTCTAAGTGTTTACTTAAAGGGGGAGAAGTGTTATAGATTGAATTAATGTTGCATTCATTTATATATTGCACCCCGGAACCTTTGTGCCTTTACCCGTGTAATCTTCCGGCCGGTTTTAGTGTTGCACCGTCTAAGGAATGCATGGTCCATGCTGGGCTGTTGTACGGTGATATGTTTTCCAGTGAAGTACCCTAACTGAGCTCCAAGTGTGCGTGCGTCATTACCCTCGGGTTACCACATTAAACACTTGATATTGCCTGGCCTTCTTGTGTTAAACTAATGTCTGCATTCCGATGAACCCCCGACGCCTCATGTAAATGGCCTTAGGTACACTGGTGAAGGAGCACACGCATGCGAATGCCTTCATCCGTGCATGTGTGTGCGTGTGTGTTCCAGAGATGTGCGTGTCTGAAGGTGGTTATTGTGTAAATAGTTTGACAGCCTATGAGCCTCCAATCGTGAGATACGCCTACCAGAGCTGGCCTGAGTGGACAGTCCAGCGCTACGACACCACGTGCCCTAAATATAAATATACATGCTTCTTCTGTGAGCAGTTCGTTTTGGCTTGTTGTTGTTATATTCCTTTGTACCGTGCTTTACTGCAGAATGTATACCGGTAGGTGTACCACCGTTAGTAACCACCTAATGGCGCAAGGAAAACTGAACTGATTTCCTAGAAGCAATAACACTGGTATCACAGAAGTAAACACAGACACAAGATATATATTAATCATTTTATTATACATTAGGGATCAAAGTAGGACTATAGTACAACACGTTATATACACACAATGCACAATATAAAAAAGGACATGGAGTAGACTTGGCCTAAGACATCATAGAACAAAATAGCTTAAGTATATTACATAAATTACATAATTAATTATGTTTTATTCTGTTCAGTAGAGCACTTTGTAATCCTGTTTCGAAAAGTGCTGTACAAATAAAGGTTATTATTATTATTAAAAACAAGTAACCCTTGTTTGTGTGGATTAAACCTCGGTTGAGGCTTCACTCAGACATAGCTGCTGGCCTTGTAGGCCTAGGAGTTGTGGCCTTATTCTTCTTCTGACTGTAGAACAACAAAACGAAACAAAAGAGGAGAAAAAAAGAGATCAGACCATTGAAAAACTTTTAACATGAATAATTCTGTTACTGTCTTGGTTGAAATGCCATGTTGCATTTCTTGCGGATAGCTAATAAATCAAGCATTATTTATTTTAGATATGATGATGTATTGTATATTGTTATCGACGTATTGGAGGCTGTAAAGCAGACTTACAGGGATTGACCTTGTAGGGAGTTGGGATCCAGACAGAACTGCCGACCAAACTTGCCAGTCACACTATTGGAGAGGAGAGACAATTTATTTTTGAGTCATTATATCAAGTCATTATTGTTATTATTTTGTTTTTTTGTTATTTTCAACCATCACTCCTACTATACATCCAAAGATAGAGGACAATAATGGATAGAATAATGGTTAATTCAAAATGAAAGCAGCATGCTTTACACATGTTACTAACAGCTTTTAGCTGTTAGTAACCTGTGTGTATATTCATTGATTCCAAGTTACAATCTACATGCCATGGACAACATGTGTATTAGTGTCCCTATACACAAAACTCTATACACAGTATAATTTGGATTAACAGAAAACAAGTGTAGAATTCTTACACAATCTCCAGTCTGTCACAGTAAGCGGTTTCTTTGTAAATCTTGTATGTTTGTGCCCCTCGTCCGAAAGATTTTTGGAGGTCTGAACACAGACAACGTCTCGTCAGAGGTCCTAGAGACAGTAAGAGAGAAAAGAGGAAGACAGAGAGCCACTTTAACACAATGTATACAACTCATGACCCGTGAAGACAGAGAGACATTTTAACACAATGTACACAACTCATCACCCGCGAAGAAAGTAGGCACTATTTGGGGAACATATTTTGCATTTTGCAAATGCACACACACACACACGCACACACACAACCACACTAATCAAAATGATTAAGTGTTTCACATGGAAACCCTTAATCCTACTAACGTAGTGTACTCACTCTGGGCACTGCAGAGCGATGCCAGCAGGCTCAGGAGCAGCAGGACTTTGATCAGGCTGAACATGGTGGCTTTCATCTCTTCCTCTGTGGCTTCACAAGGTCACTGGTGCTGTCTTGGTCTTCCAGGTGAGAGGACTAGGAGGTCAGGAGAGAGAGACAGGTGGATTGTGAAGGATGAAACATTGGGGTCTCTTTATATCCATCTCCTTCACGGAAATGACGGAGATGGGTCTGACCCTTCCCCCCTTGCATCACTCTTCGTAGTGATGCATCACTCTTCACTCTAGTGATGCAAGGCGGAATTCTTCCTTGGAAAACGAAACTGCTCTGGCCAGTCTAACCTTCCGAAGTTTTACATTCTTACTGCACATTACTTCCTGTTTTTGATGTCATATTTCCACCCCCCTAGACAATTCCAATATTAATATGTATGCATGATATGGTTGATACCATATCATTGGCTAAAACGACAATAGCAAAAAAAATAAAGACATTTAAAATACATTTATTTTATCTGGAAATGGAAAATCAAATGTAAGGTATATTTCTCAGTGTTGTGTCTTATTTGCTTGTGTGTTGAGTATTGACACAATGAGCCAAGTTTTGCAAAATGAGTTCAAGCAATTGAAACAAACTAAGCAAAAATAAAAGAAAAATAGACTGTGTACTGTACTGTAAACACAGAAAACACGGTAATGTGCGTGGGTGGGCTAATGGATCCTCGCCTTCTGTGAAGAGTCCATCCATGGATTGACCTTACCTCTATGTCTCTGCAGGCCTGTTGCATTGCCTGCAGAAGAGGCATGTGGCTGGCGGTCATATACGCACCATCTCCAAGCCGGAAAGAAATCTTCGATAGGGTTTAGAAATGGCGAGTAAGGGGGCAAGTCTAGGACTTAAAATTGTTTATGGTTGGTGAACCAGTTCCGGACCAAAACAGCCTGATGGAAACAGTATCTCAGACAATAACAAACCTTGGCTGCTCTGATCTTTCCTGTACAGCTGCATCATGAAGTGCATCTAGAAATGTGTTGATATGTTGGGTATTGTAGGGACCTATGTTTGCATGATGGTGCAGTTACCCTCGAAGGGAAGGCGGCCATGATAGATTTCCCATGCGCTGCCCCGGGACGTACACAATTTCCCTTTGGTCTTTTTGTAGCTGGCTGATTGGTGTTCAGTTTTGTAAGCAAGTACTTTCAATTGCCCAAAGTGTTTAGTATTTTGAATAGATGAGTTTTCCCAATGGTACGCTGGGATTTCATTTTTGAACTAAGTGTCTTATGTATGAAATAGTGTGTAGTGTGCAGGAGCAGGTGTGTTGCAGAAAGGAGCAAGTGTGTAGCAGAATTGCAACTAAAGTGCAAAGCAGCGCTTTTGTTTAAGGTATGACAACATGTGTTTAAGGTATAGTAACTAAAACTTCAAGTTGTGTTACTTTGGTCTAAGCATTTGTCTAGTGTTCAAGCAATAGGCAAAAACTGTAATGTATCCTTAATGTAAAGTGATACCGAAATATCTCTTCTCCAGATAATTAAACTCTACAGTTTTGTCCAAAACGTAGAACAAGATCAAAGCGCAAAGCATAAAGTACAGCATTATATCTCATTTAATAATGGTCTAATAATGGGCCAGGATTCAAAAACGCTATAATAAAATGAGTGGTAGTCCGATGCATAGTGCCTGGCTACCTTTGGTATACGAATCACCTATACATCTTACTTGTTGCCCCACCAAAGTAAGTGACAGGTGATGTTGAGTATTTTGAGTGGGTTGGAACTTGTCAGAGGTTCAATTAGATGTAATAGCGGTTATCACCTCCCACGCATTTAAAACACATTGGAAAAAAAGGTTCAGATGATGATGCATTTTCCGTCTAGACGTTGGCCTTCAAGCTGATATTCATAATTTGGTATTTAGAGCATGGTGGAACTATGAAGATGTCTGAGACCACCGTCTTATTTCCTTGTCACTGCGTGCCCCATCCGCTCGCGTGTCCCAAATTCACGAAGTGTCCCACTTTCACTGAAGAACACCACCCCCTCTCCACCCACCTACCCCCACCACCCCTAACTCAAACGATTAGTTAGAAAGTACCAGAGAAATGACTTGTGCAAGCATTTGTTTTCATTTCCCTTTTTATTTTTTTTTATTTGTAAGGCTGACGAAAGGATCTGTCTCTTTAGAAATCTGGCATTTATTGAAAAGTAGAACTGGGTCAAGGGAAGAGGTGGTTTCCAGTCATGCAGGGCAAAGTTGACCAAAGCATAGGCCTACTTTGTAACAGAACATGATGCCATGCATCAAATCAATCATATTTCCTCCTTTATATTGGTAGGAAAAATGTGCTTTGATTGGCCACTGGTTAGAAAACCTCTATTTACCATACATATGTTAAATATATTATATATCTCTTGACTCTCTGAAATCTCTCCAAGAAATGATATTGAACTCAATGAGCGTCTCATCTCAACGTAGCAGCATAGACAGTTAGTACAGGAGATCCTTTCTTATAAAATAAAAACAAGACGGGTTGAATCTGTCTTCTTTTTAATAAACTACCGGTATATTAAAGATGGACCGAGGCAAGAACAGGATTCCATGCGGCCACAGACTCTGCCTTAGCCCTCGCAGTCCGTAACGCACTTGGCGACCTTTTGAACCTCATGGTCGTAAATGTTTCAGGGGATATATTTCCGTTGGGTGATCAGTGCTTTTGTGCCTCACATGAGTGTGTGAGTACAGGAACTCTGCATACATCTTGATAAGGGCAAGAACAAAACCAATGAAGCCAAGCCATTCGTCTGTGTACCAGGGCTACCAAGCCTTTAATCCAAAGCAACCACTACTGTGGTCTGGATCTGTAGTCATGAAAGATTGTGGATTTTGGGACTTTCGGCTGGGATTCAAACACCCTTGCAATCAACCACCTTCGCCACTGACTGTAGAAGACTATCCATCCCAAATAGAGCAACCCTGTAGCCTGGCTATTGCCAGACCAAGCTCAATCGTAGATTGAGCTCGGTCTGGGGAGGCTGCTGTCATTTTCTTCAGCACAAGAGCACAACACAACCCCCCCCCCCCGCCCGTCAGGGATCCTCGTCCAACACCCCCCCCCCCCGAAGGACCTCTTGTACATAGGGCCCAGAAGTTGGTGCTACGCCCCTGTTTGTCCTGGTCAATGCATTAACAACCCCTTCTGGTTGGTCGGGGGCCTGCATTGATATCACTGCCAGTCTCAAGTCTCGCAGAGTGAGCCAAATACGCAAACTTATTTTCTAAAGTAGCTAAAAGTCCAAATCAAATTATCGAATAAATAAGTCATGCCTTGGCCACGCTTAAATGTATGTTTTCTTCTTTTTAAAGAACTCATTGTTCTTTAACAATTTAGGTGGGATAATAAGCTGCTAAGTCCATCAATACTAACATGTGCAAGCACCGGTCACGTGACCTGCCCCCGCGTAACAGGAAGCCATGACCACCCTGATGTGGGACGCAGCCTCACCGGGGGGTTGTTATGACGCCCAGGAACCTTCTAGATGGCAAATACTGTGGTCGGCAAATACTTTTTGTCTTTGTATTTAACATGAGTAGGGAGAAAAACACACGAATGCACAAACGCATACACGCACGTACACACACGCACGCACACAAATACACACACACACGCACAGAAGCGCGCGCGCGCACACACACACACACACAAACACACAGAGGCTTCATTCATTCTTATCTCCCTTTTGATGATTTGTCTCATTTGTCCGAACGAACAGCTTGCATGACTCCTGTGAAGATGTGAATGGCGTCTTCACTGTGTTAAACCATGTTTTAAAAGATGCACATGTTCCTGTCCGGCTGTTAGCCGTAATAGTCTGCAGCTGTGGCTCATAGGTTAATTAAGCCACACCCATTCTGGTGCTCCTTAAGAGGGCCGGAGTTCTAGATTGGGGGAGGCTTGAGTTGTGCAAGTGAATCGACTATTGTGCTATTGTTTGTTTTAAGTAAAAAAATTGTGCTTTTTACCAACAACATTGTGCGTCAAGGAAACTCTTTCTCACAACTCCTATAAAAGTTGAACCTTCACTCTGACCCAGGTGGTTCAATGGACTTGGACTTCCCGGCGCTTTAATAGGTCACTGTGGACCTGGACATGAGTTGTTTATTTTGTATTACTTGCTTTTAAAATGTCAACATTTAGTCTGCGTTATGGATGTTCCGTGTGTTGAATATTAAGTAGAATTTACCTGAATATTCTGGTAACGTTGGTTGTTTTGGTAACCAAGCTGAGGCCTTTGGGGGATTTCTGCCTGAGCTGGCTGCTTTTGACCACTGGAGGTCAGGAGTATTCTCTTTCAAAGCAGACCCTTTAGTGTATACATGACATTATGAATGAGATTCTGAGCCAAGGCTGCTACCTAGTGGTAGATATCACTAACAGCAGCTGGAGAGAGCTTGTGTTTTCCAGCGGGCTGGGTGGCCCACTGGCCGTCTATAAGGGGGGCTTGTGTAAGATCTCCGAGCCCACTATTGTGCGCTGATGTTGGTGATTCACGCTTTCCAAGAAAGGGCTAAACAAAGAAGATGCTGGGGTGGGAGGAGGAGGGAGGGTTTGCCTAGAGGATCCTGTTTCTCCTCGGCCCCACTCCTCTCCCCTCGGTCGCCCGTCTCCTCCTCCAGACTGTCTCTGAACTCTGGGACCGGGAGGAGGTGTGGGGGCGCGGCCGGGGTCTGCACGGGGGTCTGAGGGCCGGGCAGGGGGTGCATCTCGGGGCAGCTGCCCTTGCACCTCGGGGGGCAGTTGGGGCTGGTGAGGTGGGGGATGCTGTTGGCCCGGGCGTGGTATTATTCATCTAGTGCATCAACACTCTCCATATGTAAAGGAGCTTGTATCAAGCCGGGATGAACAGCTTTAAAACAGATCTTTTTCAGGGGTGGCGACCCCAGGGAATAGGACAGTGGTCTGAAGGATAGCGGGACGGCGACCCCAGGGAATAGGACAGTGGTCTGAAGGATAGCGGGACGGCGACGCTAGGGAATAGGACAGTGGCCTGAAGGATAGCGGGACGGCGACGCTAGGGAATAGGACAGTGGTCTGAAGGATAGCGGGACGGCGGTTCTAGGAAATAGGACAGTGGCCTGAAGGATAGCGGGACGGCGACGCTAGGGAATAGGACAGTGGCCTGAAAGATAGCGGGACGGCGACGCTAGGGAATAGGACAGTGGCCTGAAGGATAGCGGGACGGCGACGCTAGGGAATAGGACAGTGGCCTGAAGGATAGCGGGACGACGGTGCTAGGGAATAGGACAGTGGCCTGAAGGATAGCGGGACGGCGACGCTAGGGAATAGGACAGTGGCCTGAAGGATAGCGGGACGCGTACCTTGGTACAAGGTCCTTTACATATGGAGATTGTTGATGCACTAGATTAATAATTCCACAATGCAAATAGAATGAGCAATGACAGTAAACAAAGTGTGTAAAGTGACTAAACCGTAAACAAAGTGCCCGACAGTACATAACGTAACTATTAATTAATGTGACGATCATTGTAAGCACAAACAGAGGATTATGGGCTTCAGGCCCATATATGTAGTCATTAAACAACTGGTATAACGTTATGGTAGCCTATACCGACTAAGTTTGTTGATCCTTCCTTTTGGTGCTAGGGGCGGAAGCGAGGCTTCCTATTGGTGCTAGGGGCGGCAGCGAGGCTTCCCATTGGTGGTAGGGGCGGCAGCGAGGCTTCCTATTGGTGCTAGGGGCGGCAGCGAGGCTTCCTATTGGTGCTAGGGGCGGCAGCGAGGCTTCCTATTGCTGCTGGGGGCGGAGCTTAACGCGCACCTCGTTGCTGGTTTTTTTCCACCTTTACAGCTTAGCCTCCACCTTTACAGGTTAGCCTCCACCTTTACAGCTTAGCCTCCACCTTTACAGTTTAGCCTCCACCTTTACAGCTTAGCCTCCACTTTTACATCTTAGCCTCCACCTTTACAGCTTAGCCTCCACCTTTACAGCTTAGCCTCCAGCATTTGAAACAATGTATTTCAGCCCTTTGCTTCTTCAGTTAATGCATTTCAGCGTCTGTCAGTTTTCAATTTCAGCTTCCAGGTTTTTCAGCAGTGCACTGCAATACATTTTACGTCACTGTATTTGTTTCCAACCATTTACATTGTTTAAATGGTCTGCATGTTTACATTGTTTACTCCATTTAGACTTTTGAACTCTGTTCAAATTCCTTCACTTGATTTTTACCATTTAACATTTCTTTCCGTCTTTATCTATGTTGCTTTATTAAAACATATTTTCAACCTTACTTTGTACTACAGCACTCACCGCATTTTCCACAGGAAATGCATTTTCTAGTTTAGTTTTGCTATTCTTGCCATTAGCCGTTAGAAGCCTTTTTGAAAATCTGTCTGATAGACATCCCAGGTGGGCGTGTCCACCTAGATGTGTGCTGGGTAGATCAGTCTACCAGCCCACCCAGTGGACTGTAGCAAATGTTGCTCATCTATCCATCACACATCTAGGTGGACACGCCCACCTGTGATGTCATAAGAGACAGATTTTCAAAACGGCTTGTAAATCACACCACACCTGGTGGCATGAGAAAATAGGCCTTCCAATAAGTCTACTTTAACTGAGTGTTTGTTCCGTAAGCAATGAATTAACAAAAGTAGGTTGAAAAAAATGTTAAAGGAAACATAATATACTTTTCTATTCTCTTCTATTCAACTATTTCCCTTATAACCTTGCAATATGAAGATTATGGATACAAGCAGAGCGGCCATGGAGGAAGAGGAGGAGAGTGACGAGTTTCTACTGCTTGAAGAATACTGCACTCGGCAGGAGAAGCTCAGGTTAAATCGGTCTGGCGTTCGCTGCTTAACCTTAAAATCACAAGGCTCAGGACCTAGCCGGCATTCAAAATCATCAATTGCATCAGGTAGGCCTTCAAAGTGTGTGTGTGTGTGTGTGTGTGTGTGTGTGTGTGTGTGTGTTTATGTGGTTTAGACGGACAATTGTCACCCTTCCTATTAATCTCTTAATTGTGGTAATCTACCGTCCCCCTGGTCCCCTTCGTGACTTCTATGACAAAATGGATGCCCTTCTCAGCTGCTTTCCTGAAAATGCCACACCACTCGTTATACTTGGCGACTTTAACATCCTGCCGGAGAAGTTGCACTCACCTGAATTAACCAACTTTTTTGCCACCTTTGACTTAACACTATCCCCTTCTCCTCCCACACACAGGGCAGGGAACCAACTTGACCTGATATTCACAAGGTCCTGTGGCACATCTGCTCTCTCTGTTACCCCACTCCCCGTGTCTGACCATCATTTTGTTGCTTTTTCTCTCCCCTTAAAGTCCTCTCCCCCCCTCCTTTCTAGTCCCCACATTGTCACCACCCGCCGCAACCTCAAAACTCTCTCTCCCTCTACGTTTGCCTCAACTGTTCTGTCTTCACTACCTTCTATTGAACAATTCTCTCAACTATCCACAGAGGATTCCTCTGACACCCTGCTATCCTCCCTCTCCTCCTCTTTGGACTCCCTCTGCCCCTTCCACTCCAGACCGGCACGATCTTCACCCCCCCCTCCTTGGCTGTCTGAATCTCTGCGGACCCACAGAGCAGAGTTGCGGGCAGCTGAGAGGAAATGGAAGAAATCAGACTGTCCTAATGATCTATCTCACTATCTCCTTCTTCTTTCAGGTTTCACCTCCACTGTGTCAACAGCCAAATCTGCCTTCTACCGGACCAAAATTAACTCCTCCGCCTCAAACCCCAGGAAACTGTTTTCCTTGTTCTCTTCCCTCCTCAACCCTCCCTCCCCTCCTCCTCCTTCCTGCCTCACTGCTGATGACTTTGTCACCTACTTTACCCAGAGAGTAAAGGACATTAGCTCCTCTTTTATCACTGCCACCATCCTCCCTCCCCTGACCCCCACCTCTGTCTTTACCCAATTCATCCCTCTCACCTCAGACGAGGTCAACAGAATTATAACATCTAACCATGCCACCACCTGCCCCCTTGACACTATCCCTTCCTCCCTCCTCCAGGCTGTGTCAAACGACATCCTGCCATTTCTAACCTCACTTATTAACTCCTCCCTCACTTCTGGCATTGTTCCAACGTCTTTCAAGACTGCCAGAATAAAGCCTCTCCTCAAAAAACCAACGCTTGATACCTCTGACATCCAGAATTACAGACCGGTATCTCTTCTTTCATTCCTCTCTAAAACATTGGAACGTGCCGTCGCTAACCAACTGTCCTCCTATCTCTCATCTAGCAACCTGCTTGACCCTCACCAGTCAGGCTTCAAAAAAGCACACTCCACTGAGACGGCTCTCCTCGCGGTGACTGAGTCCCTCCGGGCGGCCAGAGCCTCGTCCCTCTCATCAGTTCTCATTCTCCTTGACCTGTCTGCAGCATTTGACACTGTGAACCACCAGATCCTCCTCGCCACTCTCGCCGAGCTTGGCATAGCTGAATCTGCCCTTTCCTTGTTCACGTCCTACCTGATGAATCGCACTTATCAGGTAACATGGAATGGCTCCTTGTCCAAACCTTGCACGCTTGATACAGGTGTCCCTCAAGGCTCGGTGCTGGGGCCTCTTCTGTTCTCCCTCTACACCAGATCTCTGGGCTCTGTAATTACATCCCACGGCTTTTCCTATCACTGCTATGCTGACGACACTCAGCTATTTCTCTCCTTTCCCTCATCTGACAAAGCCCTGATTGCAACACGCATATCTGAATGTCTGGCAGAAGTCAGCACCTGGACAACTGCCCATCACCTGAGGCTTAACCTCAACAAGACTGAGCTCCTCCTAATACCAGGGAAAGATTGCCCACACATGGACTTACTGGTCACTGTTGAGAACATCACTGTATCTCCTTCTCCAACTGCCAAAAACCTTGGTGTAGTGTTAGACAATCAGTTGTGCTGCACCGCAAACATCACTGCGGTGGCCCGGTCCTGCAGATTTGCACTTTTTACAATTTACAACATCCGCAGCATCCGGCCCTTCCTCACAAGGGAAGCAGCTCAGCTTCTAGTCCAATCACTGGTCATCTCCCGCCTCGACTACTGCAACTCGCTCCTGGCTGGACTCCCTGCCTCTGCGATTAAACCCTTGCAGCGCATCCAGAATGCGGCAGCGCGCCTCCTGTTCAACCTACCAAAGTTCTCACATGTAACCCCCCTCTTCCGAGACCTCCACTGGCTCCCTGTAATAGCTCGAATCAGATTCAAGATGATGGTACTGGCATACAAGGCAGTCGATGGAACTGCCCCTGCCTACCTCCAAGCATTAGTAAAGCCACACACCCCAGCTCGATTCCTCCGCTCAACTACCTTAGCTGGACGTCTGGTACCGCCATCACTAAGAGCAAGCAAAGGTCGATCAGCAAAGTCACAACTTTTCTCTGTTTTGGGACCTCAGTGGTGGAACGAGCTCCCTACCGATGTCAGGACCGCAGAGTCGCTCACCAGCTTCCGCAAAAGACTCAAAACTCACCTGTTCAGAGTTCATCTCGACTCTGCATAGAAACCAATGCACAGCCACCATTGAATGTTGTACGTCCTGGCACTTTTACATTGAACTTATTCAAGGTACTTAATTGTGTAGCATCTACAGTAGCTGCTATCGCTGCTTTACACGGGGAATGGGTTAGCCTAGCGATTGTAATACTTACACTTGGTTCTATAAACGTCTTTACTGTACCGACAGCGATATATTGTTTCACTTCTTATGACAAATGTACTTATTGTAACAAATGCACTTATTGTAAGTCGGTTTGGATAAAAGCGTCTGCTAAATGCCCTAAATGTAAATGTAAAATGTAAATTGACCTGACGCCGCACCTGGGCTCCGAGGACCTAAGGGTTTTACGAGGACTATGCCAAGGTCCTCAAAACATGGAGTATAAATGCGTTTTTAGCATCTTAATAGCTTAGTTTAGTTTAGTTTTATTTATTTGTCACATACATAATTGTACAGGGCAATGCGTAGTGAAATTATTATGTAGGCAGTCCGGCTATAATAACATATATTATCATTTTCGTAAAAGTCCTCTTATACCACTTGACTGACTTCGGGTGTATCGCAGTGTATGGGATTGCGACTCCTCTGGCACCTTCCGAGAATGCAGTTCGATACACATTTTGATACACACGGAAGTATTTTGGTGACCTGTCTTGTGATTGGCTGGTTTACGCATGTGGGCGATACCGAAAACATCACCATCCAAGTTCCGCCCCCTCAGCTCGACCATTAATTTATTAAAGCCCCTGGAAACACGTGCGCGCTGGACTAGGCCGTACATACAGGTAAGCACTTTATATTTCTTAAATACAGCTGCTTTTTGCTTGAGAAAGTAACAGTAACTTAAAAATAATGTATTTTCGTGTAAAAGGCAATATATAAACGTATTGTTTTTCGAAAAAAAGAGAAAAAATGTAGCTTTCTCTGAAGTAGCAACCGAGTAAAATCGGGATGTATGGCGAACTGGTTTGGAAGAAGAGGATATGAGGTAAAACTTTATTTTGATAGTCCACTGTTACACTCAACAAGCTATCAATTAACACTCAACAAGCTATCAGTAGCTATCCGTTGACACTCAACAAACTATCAGTAGATATGCAGTTGCATGTCAACAGTGGACTATCAAAATAAACTGATTTTGGGAGTATATTTATTTATCTGTCCTACAAATAACATAATAATGACAATCCTCTTTGATAATTCATGCTTTTGACTCCTGCTGGTTCAAATGCAAAGGCGAAGGCGTATTAATCCCACGAAAGATGCACAATTTTACGTTGGTGCTGGAAGGGACAAAGTGGGGCTTGTCATAAAATTCATCAATTGCATAAAAGGTAAGATTTTCTGAATGTTCACTAGGGTTCAACCTTTAAATACGCTTCACTTAATTATTTCTCTATGAACTAGGTCGTGGCATCTATACCTCTGTCCAATTTGAAAAGGGAGAATTTTTGTTGGAATATAGAGGTAAACTGCTAAACAAAAAAGAATGTGAGGAGAAACTCTACAATCCCGTCCATACGGTGTTCATGTTTGAGTTCCATTTAAATGGAAACCTGTGGTGGTGCGTATTATTATTATTATTATTATTATTATTATTATTATTATTATTATTAGTCAATGCTTAGTGGAATCAGATGCCTTACGTATATATACGTTACTTGTGCTTTTGCAGTGTTGATGGAGCTGAAGAAGACGGGTCACTTGGCAGACTTGTAAATGACAATCATATAGACCCTAATGCCAAGATGAAGTACCTCAATGTGCAAGGGAAGCCCCATCTTTGTTTGTTTGCACTTCGAGATGTAAGTCTAGGAGAGGAGATCACCTATGATTATGGTGATTCAGACTGGCCGTGGAGATGCAAGGTGATCAAACTTTTACTCTGTGAAATTGATAGTTCTCATAAAGGAATTGCTCTAACCATAGAAAATTACGCATGCCTATATACTTTATATTTCCCATCTAGCCTACGGTTGAACGTGATTTTATAGCATTAAAACGTATTCACTAAAAAAGTTACACATTTTTTGTTGATAGTCGAAAAACGACTAAACAGCCTCTACTGAGTATTAGAATATTTATTTATACTTCATCTCATTTAAAAAGAAAAAATCCTAAAATGGACAGAAACCTGAAGAGAAGTCAAAGGGGCAACACGGTGACCGACCACACACAGCAGAGCCTACTACAAGAATTCAACAGGCGTCAACAAGTCGGTGGCAAAAAAAGGCGTCTGCTGGTGCATCAACTGTTCTGCCCAAAACCTTGCCCAACATTGAAAGCTTCACACAGTTTCCAAATAGAGTTTGTTTTACAGGACACATGTTTTAAATCCACAACCCCTTGTTGGGTCCAAGCTGTGTCTCCTCCGAACAGCGCGCGAGGGAAACGGAAGAGAGGCTCCTAGCTAAGCTAGCCGTTAGCCAGTCCTTCCTTTCGAACCAAGAGGTGCAAAATGAACGATTTTGTCGCGTGTCCTTTTGTTTTATCTGAACATCGTTTGGCCGACGTGCCCCCAGTCTCTTTTATTTCTTTTTTTTCTTCTAAAGACATCAACGAAAACGGATGAGTCAGTAGACAGTCCACTTCGTTAGGTAGATTAGCGCTCGCCATTGTGGTCAGGTTTTTTTTCACTTTTTTCTCCCGCCTCTGACAGTGACTGTCATCAGTGAGAGTCACTGCTGGTCTGGGCTATATTCATTCAGACCAAATGGTCTCTAAATCAAGGGGGTATGTCATAACACCTGTCAATCACGATTGGACGACACCGATTGGATGCTGATTTTCTTAAGCGTGGGTTTAGAAAAATCAGCCCAGACGATCTGTCTGGGCTGACTTTTCTAAGCCCACACAACATATCTATGTGTATCTCCTGTGTTTTTGTGATTATTTGGTGCCGTTGCTTCTCCGTTGCACCAAAATCAACCAATTCTAAGTTGTAGTTATTAATATATTTTAATATTTTCCTTAATTTAATAGTGTTCTCATGTTTATTCTAAAAGATAGGGAGGGCTTAGCCCCACTAGCCCATTGATACCAGCCGTCCCTGGATATATGTACAACTATTGTTTAAATAATAACAGATTAAAATAATAAAAACTATAAAATGACATAAAGGCTATATATTTATTATCAAGCTTTATATCAACAACATTTCTTTGTGTCTTGCAGATTTGGTGGAGAAACTAGTGGTGTTGCTGAAAAAAGGAGATGACATAAATCAGAAGGTGAGTGTTTTTTATGTTTGTGCAAATTGTCTGTTCTCACATGTAAGGTTAGGTTACCTTTATTATCCCAGAGGGGCAATTTGCTGCACAGCCAGCAGTAAAACAAACATCATCAAGAATCGACACCCAAACAACTTACACAAACAACATCGAATGACGTTATGATGTTAATCAGAAACCCCTTCTCTCTTCTCCTCAACTCCTCTCCTTCTCTTCTCACCGCTCCTCTGCTCTCTCTGTCCTGCTGCAGATCCAGCAGAACCAGGTTCTGCAGCAGCAGCTCCAGGGAGCCTTCAGCTACTCTCTGTTTCAGAGGTTGATGGCCGCACTGCAGGGGGGCCGCCCGGTGGGCTCAGAGGCATCGGGCGGGCCCCCTGCCCCCCCGGCCTCTGAGGCGAGGCTGCGGAAGGAGCAGATCGCCTGGGTCTTTGAGGTGACGGACAGGCTGTCGACCATCGACCAGATCCCCAAGAGGAGAGCGCTGATCTTCGGCAGTCGCTTCCTCCGCCAGAACCACTCTGACTGGGTGCAGCAGCACGGAGGCTGGGTGAGTTGGAGGGATGGGGGGGTGATTCAATTCAATTCAAAGCACTTTATTCATCTCCAAGGAGCAATTCAATTGGGAAGAGAGGGAGTATTTGGAGGATCAATACAATTTCAGGGATTGTATGATAAGTACTTAATACATTCTGACCGGCCAGGATTCTACCTAGCAGGTTAAAGTGATAGACAGCAGGATCAAAACATTTACAGAGGGGTGTATACGCTCACCTACCGAATATCTTGTCAGGGAAATTTCCGAAACGGCCTGGCTTGGCCAAGTGGGTGTATGGTTATGGTCAGCAGCCAGGAGGAAGAATAGACTCCTCCCATTAAACGGGCTTGAAGGAAGGAACGTCATTCTGTGATGCCTAAGATAATGCTCACCATGATAACCCTTAAGAACATTATTAGGAGTCAATCGATCTACGATTACAGAGGTGAACCTGCTGTCGTCTCCCTTTCTCTCCTGTTTAGGAAGGAGTGATTCCGGTTAAAGGTGAACGTGGCTTCACCTGTACGTCAACAGACCTCTCCTGAGAGCAACAACGTTCTCTCTGTTCCTACTCAATCTTTTTAACAACATGACCTTTTGTAATTATAGATGCCACTCTTTTAAATGACAATTTGTTAAATTATGTGTTCTCATAATGTTATCTAATTTGTTAATAATATACCCCTATATTATGTGGATTACGACCTATTTTTGTATCCAACTTTACTGTACACCGATGTGATTGGTTGTTTTATTTTGTTTCTGTATAGAAGTGCATTCTGGGTCATTGACCGTTAGTTAAGACTTAGCACATGCCATGGCTGGTGATGATGTACCGAATATGAAAACGCAACACATTTGTACCTTACAGTTATGATTTAACTGTCTCAACAAGAATATTTTAGACTGGACGTAGAGATGCTGTTTGTGTATGTCGTGCAGAGTTTATTAGTTTTAGAAAAATTTTACCCAAATTGTTTTTCCATCAATGTTTTGCATTTTATTCATTTAAAAACTCTTCAATTGTATTACAAATAATAAACTGCAGTGCTTTCTAGCGATTTATCGATAAATGCTCATTTGAAATGTAATAGACCTTCATCACAGAAGTGATGGGTCGCTGGGTGATAAAGGGGCAGCTCATTCCATTCCCCATTACAGTGCCCATAATGAACATCATGAGAACATCTATTATCACACCTCAAGTAAAGTATGTTGGGCCTTGTTCCAGCCCCAGAGGAGTTGTGTAATTGTGCAGTCAATTCATGATATTGCATGAAAAAGTACCAAGCATTGAACATAGATTTGGTTTATTATTGAACTTAAATAGAAATGACAGATAGCAAGCAACAGCAACGAGCCCAAGCTACAGAACTGTTTTCTTGGTGTTGTAGATTGTCTACTGGTGCATGTGATGGTTACGATTAGCCATTACACATTTCTTAACATTTATGCAGTTTACTACTGTGTATCCAGGTCATATCTTAACATAGAATAGATTAATTAAAGCTCAAGCTTAACCTTTTCCTGGAGATCTGTTAGAAGCAGTGTGTGTACAATACATACAAAGTTAGACAGGGGGCAGCAGAGAGCCGACCACCGCCGAGCTCAAATGCCCAAGTAGGTGTTCATTTTGCCCAGAGCATCACACACGGTGGTGAGGTCGCTGCGGAGATCCTGGACCACGTCCTCAATGCTCCGGGTATCTTTGAGCAGGTCGATGCTCTGGGTGTAAGGGTTGTAGTACACCGAGAAAGGCCTTTTAATAGTCTTAGCAAAATCCCTGTGGAAGCCGAGAAAATATGAGCAATCGAAATATATATGAAAATAATCGTAACCGAAATAAGCTCAGAAAGGTATAACAGAATAGGCTAGTCAATAATTTAGGAGATCATGAGATCCAAATGAGATGTAGAAAATAACAAAACAACCAACTTCATTCAATTATAAAGAGCACAGAAAATATAAATTATATTTAAACTAACAGAGAGCTAGGGCCTACAAACAAAGAGGTACAAATAATTATCTGTTGGCAAAAACAGAAATCCCACCTTTATAATATTCTATGCAATGTCCATACAATTCGCTATAATATTACACTATTATTTATTATTCGTTTAAAGGAGTTAGAATGGAGTTTGCTTGGTAATCGGCTGCTTTATCCTACAGCCTATATCGTATCCGTTGTCAACTTACCGTCATAAGTGACGTTAAATGTTATAACATCAGCCATCATGGCGTAGCTGATGTGATGCCCCTGGATATCCTAACCCTAAGAAAGATCTACCAAGCAGCTTGGTTACCTCATCTTCTCCTTAGCCTCCTCGAAGCTCTCGGAGACAAAGTAGACCTCCTGGAAGGTGGTGATCAGACACTCCTGGTTGCAGGTGGTCCGCGGGTCAAACATCTTCACACGGGCCTGGTCAGACAAGGCATGCTGCCGGCAACAAGATGGACCCAACATAGAGTTAGTTCCTCATCTGAAGTAGGTCTTTATATAGTTGTGGTGTACTTGTAGTGTAGTATTCTAATCATGGTGTGAAGTACACTTTACCTTGTTTTTATTTAATGAAATAAGAATTTGAGAAAACTATCACAAAAATATCACGGCAACTTGCTTCAATACATTTTTGTGACAAAATGCTATCTCGCTTTTTTAAGATCAGTTTACCCAGCTTCTTAGTGTATTCTCAAGTTACAAAAAGGCCTGCTAACTCACATTTTATCGCTCAGTTGACCCAGTTTCTTAAGTAGTATCAAGTCTCCATTCACATATTTCACTGCACATATTTCATGGCGGGACAGTGCGGCTCTAAAAACACGCACAGGCCTTGACATAAATGCGTGTCTTGCACTGTTCTGTAGCCTTCCTCCATATTATGACCAAATATGATGACCCAAGAGATTAGGACTCAAGCTCATAAGACATACAACATAAAAGTGATACAGTATTATTAACTTCCCCATTGTTACACTCATGTTTATTCCCACAAAATCTTGAACAAGCTTTCAGTTCAATAAATTGTGTTTGTTTGTTTGTCATTGTGATTGACTATGAAGTTCCATTGAACAGAGTCGACTGTACTTCCTGTGTGTCCGCAGGGGCTCACCCTCAGCTCTCCTATAGAAGACAGTAACCCGGCGCCGTAGGCTCTCAGTTGTCCGTCCTGCTTACACAGGCCAAACTCAATGGTGAAGAAATAACACTGTGGAGGCAAACCCATCACACCATGTCAGCCCTTTGCCTCGGTTAAAGTCACTTAAGTATTTTCCAGTTTAAAACCAAGGCTTTGGAATTAAAATGTACATTTAGGGAATTTTGCTGATGCCTTTTTTCAAAGCGACTTACAACCATTCATTCACACATTCACACACCGATGGCGGAGTCAACCATGCAGCCAGCTCATCAGGAGCAGGGAGGGTGAGGCGTCTCACTCAGGGACACCTCAACACTCAGCTAGGAGGAGCCGGGGATTGCACTAGCGACCTTACGGTTATCAGTCAACCCGCTCTTCCTCCTGAGCTATAACCTCCTTAGAGTGTTACTATACATTAAGTCACACAGAACAGTGTTTGGTTATTCTTGGGTCACTGGGTGTCAGGCTCACCGTGGCCAGTTTCTGCACGTCCTCATCAGAGGCTCCGAGGGACGCCAGTCCGATCTCCTGGGAGAACTGGGCGAACTTCGGATCGGCCAAGAGCGGCACGTGGCCCAGAAGCTCGTGACATGTGTCCCTGTAAACCGCACAGGGGATCGGTTCTGACAAGACACTCAACATGACACAGAAGAATGCCTTCATAGGAACGACCAAAAGGTTGGATAGACCATGTCTACATTAGATTCAATTTTGACCTTTTCAAATCGACTTTTCGATCATCAATTGATGATTTCAACACTCGGTGGATCAGTTAACTTTATAGTCACGCCCTGTTCTACAACACCACACCATTTTGCTGCATTTCTTTTGGCAAGCCAGTGTCTAAACAAATAGTAATATTTGTGGTTGATCCCATGCAGGGGCCAATAGCAAGTGCAACACAGGCCTAAGAGTGATAATAGAAACAGGTGTTAAAGGAGCACCTACGGTTCAGGTGTGTAGAGAGGATCCACACTGTGGCGGATATACTGGGTGCAGTTAAACACCCGATAGGCCAGACCTGCCAAAAAATCTCTGGGCGAGAGGTAACCGGCTACAGGACGCACAGTGAAGCCAGACCTTTCTGTAACAAAAAGCACAAATCATCCATTGGCATACACACCGTGTCTCTACTTGAACCACACAGGAACACACTCTTCAGCCAATATGTTTAATTGTTTTTTAAATCAGTGGTGTGTCAAACTCATTTAGAAGTAAGGGCCCGGGAGTGGGATAGAATAACATGGAGGGGCCCCAGACCAAACCAACCACTAAGCACCATTGCAGAGCCATATGCAGAATGTATCATTCACAAAATGTGCTTATTTTATGCCAGATATTGACAGCCTCGTGTCTAGATTTTGATAGGCATGTTCAAACCCTATCAACTTCTAGATGTGGCCCATTGAATGTTGAACTGATCCTCGCCCTGCACGCAACCCTCCAACTAACACGCCCTTGCTCTTTTTGTAATTAGACACTCTAGGATCCCTTCATGTAAATGTAGACCATACCTCGAAGAAAAACAGAAACATCTTCCAACTGCGGTATATTGTCCTCTCTGTAACCACAGAACTTGGTGAGGAGGGGGAGGTTTTTGAGGTATTCCCGACAGGCATGGGTGGGGTATAGTTTGGTGAGTTCCCTGAAGACGACGCCCCAAGTTTTGATTTCCTCTTGGGTGTATTCGACGCGAGGGATAGGCTGTCCGCTAGGGGGAGCCAAAGAAGTACATTATTAACCACATAGCCTACTAGATAAAGGACACCGATATTTTGGTAATCATCAAAATAATCATCGATGATAAACAATGGCTTGCATAAGCCACAAATATTTTATAGAAATATCCATGTGACGAATACAGACAGCATATGCAGTTCAAAATCTTACAATTTATAATCCATCGCCACCTCCACAAAGTATTTTCTCCGCTGGCGATACACATTGTCCTTGAACCCCTTGAGAGTAGACAGAAAAACTGTAAAGGAGGAGTGGGGATGCACTAGGCTACAATATATGTGCTGTAGTACAAATTTTCACAGAGTGATCATGAAAACGATGAAGGGCTTCCATGAACTATGATTTATTGACTGATGAATAAAGCGAGGTTTTCAGCTGCGCTGATCTAGAGGGGAATACATTCTTTAGATCCGAATCCTGAGGAGAACCTTGTTTTCTTACTGGATGATCGGCATCCAGTTCGGACCCGTACATCAACACTCTCTTCGAGCATTGGTCCAGGTCGCAGATCTTCATTGGAAACCATGGAACGTCCTCGTCGTCTAGAAGTACAAGTCAGAAGAGGTGGGGCGGGAAATATGGGGATGTGATCAGGAGCCAAATGCAAAATGGATTGGCCGATCCAAAACATTCGTTCAAATATGAATGTTGATCAAAAGTGAGAAAAAAATGTACCTTACATTTTTTTTTTGTAATTCATAGGTAGAAATATAATGACATTCCCGTTATTTAATGAATCAATATAGTTTATATTGATTATACAGAATCTCTTTGGCAAATCAGCTTCAATGAGTAATACAATAATTAACAACATTGTTATTCCTGTTGCTTTACCGTAATAAAAAAAACAGTTGAAGGTGGACCAGTTCTTCCCTTTTTCACAGAAGCATTATCGTATGTCACAAACAGGTGTTGCCAATAATAACACTAATTATGGGTCTGCTCCTTTCATGTACCAGGGCACATAGTCCATGGTAAACGTGCTTTACCTTCACTCCTTTAGTCTATTACCCCTAAGCCCTGGTACATAAAAGGAGCAGACCCATGATTAGCCTTCCGCCCTACGACAGTGCCTCTGTTGAAAGGGTAATTGGCAGGGCTTCTCAACCCTTGCCAGTCTTTGAGGCCTCCCTATATCCAAATAAGTTATCCCCCCCTCCCACCCACTGTTGAGCACCCCTCTCCCCCATGGTGTAGGCCAGGCGCCCGGCGGGGTATCTGCAGAGGGGCCTACCGGCCTCAGTGGACCAGAGCTGGGCAGGCGTGTTGTAGGAGATGATGTTGACGTGGTCCTTGAGGTGCTGAAGGAGGTCGTTGAACTCCTTCTTACTGCAGCTGCAGTCGGCGTAGATCTCCACCTCCTGGGCCACGCGCTTCGACTTACGGGACTCGATGTGGTTCAGATTGACATGCTTCTCCTGCGCGGGGAGGGGGAGAAAGGAGGGAGGGGGAGATAGGAGGAGGCCCCGGGAAGGAGGAGGAGATGGTAGGAGAACAGGGGGAGGAGGAGGAGATGGGAGTTAAGATGGGAGGAGAAGCGATTCGAGGAGAAAGTAGACCGTGGGAGAGGAGAGAGGTAGTAAACGATGGAGAAAAGGAGGCGCGGAGGAGAGAGCATTAGAGGAGAGGTGGGGAGATGAGAAGAATAGAATGGGAGCAAGAGGAGGAGGAGAGATATGATAAGAAGATAACACAAGAAAGGAAATTAATAAACAGAGGCGATGACATGACACAAGTAGAAGAACAACAGGTAAAACAAAAGAAAAAAGGTTGTGAATTCCTCGTGAGGGACTGAGAGGAAATGAGAGGAAAAGTCAACAACAGGTTTACACCGGATGAGACCGAACACCCAGGGGGAATGTAGTGCTAGCAGGGAAGTCCAATATGGATCTGTGTGCAGCTCCGTGCCAGCGGGGAGGCTCTCACCCACACACACCTACCTGGAAGATGCGCAGTGCTTTGACCAGGCAGCCCACCTCGTCCTTCAGGGAGAAGACCACAGCCGTCTGGCCGGACTCCTCGGCGTTCTCCTTCTCCGGGTGCTCGTTGATGGGGCAGAAGGAGGACCGCCGGGACTAGACACAGCACAACATTCCCACTGTCAGCCGGAAGACCTCCCGGTCCTGCCCAGTATACTTTAAGTCAACTTAATTAATCTGGAGGAGTGACAATCAACGACAATCAACCGTGTGTGGAGTAAAACCAAATTAAAACAACCAAGACAGGTGTCCATTTAAAACAAATTAAATTGAATAGCATATTAGACTGCATTTTTCTAACACATTATGTGTTATCTTGACACAAAATGATCATTTCTCACAATCAAAAATATCTATCCAACAAATTCTGCATTCAACAATCAGGCTCAGGTAATGAGTCAGGTAATGTACCCGATGCAGTCAGGTAATGTACCCGATGCAGTCAGGTGATGTACCCGATGCAGTCAGGTGATGTACCCGATGCTTCGTCCTCAGGACCAGTTCACACTACATTTGCAATGCGCTGAACAAACCAAACAAAGAAAATGCAGGAGATCCAGAAGCCATACAGGACTGTCAGGATTCAGCAGCCTCTCTCTAGGGGGCAACAGTCCCATAATGGGCAGGAGGAAGAAGAGGAAGAAGAAGAGGAGGGTACGTCTCACCATCTGGCCGCCTGTGTGCCGCTGAGGCTGGCCCTGGCCGCGCTGGTCGAACATGGCCGAGTCCAGTGACATCCCCCGGCGGGACCAGTACTTGCTGGAGAACATCATCATGGCCGGCTGCATCTTGGGTACTGGCTCCAGGACGTCCCTCTTCACATGGGACGAGGCCATGGGGTACCAGTGGGTGTACGAGTACCAGGGCTCCAGTCTCACTGACACCGTGGCCTCAAAATGACCACTGGGGGGGTACGGGGCTCTGGTTGTGTGTGTGTGTGTGTGTCTGTGTGTACACTCTGTTAAGATAACCACCCGCTCAGCCGCACCAGGTCTGCTTATATAGTGTGATGGAGGATGGGAGGGACTTCATGGTGTGGGTGTGTGTGTGTGTGTGTGTGTGTGTGTGTGTGTGAGTGTGTGTGGCATATCGGATTGTTTTTAATGCAGCTCTATCTTGTTTGTTGATATGGAATCCCAACAGGCGTAGACAGAAGGCTAACTTCCTCAGTAGTCTATTTGCACACTACACTGAGGTCTTCCGGGAACATCAACAACAACATGTGCTTGAAAATACAATAAAAAAAAGTCTCAAGCAATTGGGATTCGAGAACAATTGGGCAGAACTGACTTTTTCCTTTTCACTGGTTACAGAGATTGCTCCGATGCATTAATTATACTGCCAATTTGATTTATTTATCTGCTTTATTGTTTTGGCCTTCTCTTTTTTCTGCTGTACCACGGCGTTGATGGCGGTGGACAATATTTAAACACGCCTCATTCAGAACCTTTTACGAGGTTTGACGCACAGAGCTGAATGAACGAGCCAGCACTCATCCGTCAGACAAAGCAGCTTCTACTTTAATTAAAACACACACACACACACACACACACACACACACACACACACAGGGCTAGATAGTACTGATAAGTCACAGTACTGCACATTACGCTATCGAGCATACGGCGAGGCAATTTCCTGCCAAACAGGAAATGAAAGGGTAAGGAGATGGGAGAGCAGTGTGGGGCCTCCTTTGTTCCAATGGAGGCTTTATGAGCAGATCGGAGGTAGATACCTGGTCCGTTAGCCAGCCCCCTGTTCCCACTGTTATACGCAAGAGGCGTCTCCAAATGTCTTCCATCAAAGGACACGGGCAGCACTGCAGAGTGTCAGCTCAGACCTGCCCTGACGCACGCGGCTGCTGTCCGTCAGCCGTGGTTGAAAGTGGAGGCAAAATGCCACGTACAATCTGGCACAACCTGCAGCTGAAAGGGGAAACGCAGTGTTAATCTTCAACCGCCGGAGAAAATCTGGTAAAAATAAGGAAAATAAATGGGCCCACCCCAATAGTAACAACAAGGTCCTCGTGACATTTGGTTGGAATATAAAATACATTAATCCTTCCTTCATTTAGTAAAATATTGGTGGATTTTGTACACTCACTGTGTGTTAATGCATTAAAGTATTGCGGATAGATAGGTTTGAAAAAAAGAAAGCTAACTGCTTCATCTGGTTGTTTAATAATCTGCTGTAACTATGTACTGCACTGTTTTAATGTGCTTGTAATGGGGTTTATATTTTTGTTTTTCTGTTGGGTGCTGGCAAATGAATTTCCCCCTGGGGGATCAATTAAGTTTATCCATCCATCCATCAAGCAATTACTGTCCTTATAACTCTTTCAACAATGTTGACACTAATGTGTCTCACAAGAGGCACCTTCCTCAGCTCATGAAATATAATCCAAGCAGACATGGATTATATTTGAACGATTCTATTCTAAGATGTACAGGTGCCACCAAGAGGGGATGTCATCATATCCCAGAGAGAGCCCAAACGTACAGGAACTAGGGTTAGGGTTAGGGTTAGCCCTAACCCTAGTTCCAACCCACCAAACAGAACCATTTGTTACGGACAGGTGCATCCCATGTCTCTACCCATCCTTGGCCAAGGGCACTTCAGTAGTAATTTGTTTTAGTGGTTTGAGGTTATAAGGTGATGCCATTCACCTTAAAGGTGAATGGCATGATATTATACTAGCAGGTGAGAGTGGGATTAGCTGTTATAGGCTGTTTTGAAAATCTGCCTCTTCTGGCATCACAAGTGGGCGTGTCCACCTAGATGTGGATAGATCATGATGCTGGAGAGATCAGTCTACCAGCCCACCCAGTGGACTGCAGCAAACGTTGCTCATCTATCCGTCATACATCTAGGTGGACACGCCCACCTATGATGGCAGATTTTCAAAACGGCTTGTAACGGCTAATAACTCCCTTTGAAGCCATCACACTGATGAAGAGCAACAGCAATAAACCCAACCCGTGTGTGCAGTGTAAGGATATGAATACATTTTTGATTGAAAGTTAAAGACTTGTTCTTCCAGTTCATAATAATAAGCATGCGAGAAATACGTCAGAATCGTGTTCTGCTTGATTACAAATGATTCACAAGGAGTAAAACACCATGCCCTGAAGTAGTTGTTTGTTTTTTTATTGCCCCATAGTGTCATTTCCAGGCCATGAGATTTGAAGACACATAATTTCAAAGCTGGTCAACCAGACTCACTCCATCCTGCTGGCAAAGCAAAGTGAAAACAATTTAATCAATCCGTTGGCTCATTCAAAAAACCTCTATGCATGTTACATTTATAGAAAAATCAATATCTAATATCTTTCAAATTTTGAAAGTAAGTTCTAGAGAAATTGACTAATTGCAAAATAAGTCCTTTAAAGAGGTGTTAGTTTAATGTAGTATATATTGAGGCGCAAGGACTTCCGATATATTAAGCAGCAGATTTCTCTGGGTACAAATGGGCGATTCCGAGTTAGAATAAAAAAATAACTCTAAATAAAGAACTGGCACACTCGCTTTGGAAGCAGAGAGGACCGATGCTGGTCCAGAGTAATGTGAAGGCTGATGGTGGGGGTCAGAGGTCAATTTAAACATACGGTAGCACTCCACACAGCAGGAGAAACTCTGACGTTCCTCATTAATACTGACTCCAACTGGTATACAAGCTGTCTAATACATTGGGCGAATATATTGATAAACTGTACGTCACAGTTTCAAACAGTTCCTAACCTCAATTTGAAAAATAAAAAAACAGCAATACACCAGCTGCCAAATTGGATGCAAAAAGAACATACCCAAAATCCTACACTCAGCGTTTTGATTATTGATGTAATAAATGATTAGTCCATTGTTTAATCACCGGAGCATGGTTGAGCGTTGGGAGTGATACATTTTAGCAGCACAACTCAAGTCACCAAAAAATCTCAGCCGACCTTTAGAAAACGTAGTTACCATCAGGAATGACTACTTCAATGAAAAGACAATATGGTACAAGAAATTACAAAAATAAGGTTTCTTAATAATCTTAAATCCTTTTTTGTTTGTTTTTTTACATTCCATCCATCTCATCATCATCATCATCATCATCAAGGCTCCTGATCCCAAGCCGGCGGCTGGGGTGGCGTTCCTCTTCCGGGACAGCCAGCTCGACCCTGTCGGGAAAAGCTTCCCTGGTGGACGGCCCCAGTCTCTGAGGTTCAGCTCTCTGCGTTCACTAGGACACCAAGGACACTTTGCAGCCGTTCTGAGAGCTCTCTCTCAAGTGTCCGTGGCCGTTGGAGAAGGCTAGCCCCCGGTGGGAGGGGCTTGGCGAGGGGGAGTGGCTCCTCTTGGCCGGCTCCGTGCCCTCTGACCTGGGGGCCTCTGCGGCATCTTCGTCTGTGTTGAATCCCATGATGTCGCTGACGGAATGGGGCAGATCCTGTGGAGGATGTACGACATGAAAAACAACCTCGAAGAGTTTAGTACCAAGTAGTGAACTCCATCACTGTAAAGGTTTAGTACAGAGTAGTGACCTCCGTCACTGTAAAGGTTTAGTACAGAGTAGTGACCTCCATCACTGTAAAGGTTTAGTACAGAGTAGTGACCTCCGTCACTGTAAAGGTTCAGTACAGTAGTGACCTCCGTCACTGTAAAGGTTCAGTACAGTAGTGACCTCCGTCACTGTAAAGGTTTAGTACAGTAGTGACCTCCGTCACTTTAAAGGTTTAGTACCTAGTAGTGACCTCCATCACTGTAAAGGTTTAGTACCGAGTAGTGAACTCCATCACTGTAAAGGTTCAGTACAGAGTAGTGACCTCCATCACTGTAAAGGTTTAGTACCTAGTAGTGACCTCCATCACTGTAAAGGTTTAGTACCGAGGAGTGACCTCCATCACTGTAAAGGTTCAGTACTGAGTAGTGACCTCCGTCACTGTAAAGGTTTAGTACAGAGTAGTGACCTCAGTCACTGTAAAGGTTTAGTACCGAGTAGTGACCTCCATCACTGTAAAGGTTTAGTACAGAGTAGTGATCTCCGTCACTGTAAAGATTTAGTACAGTAGTGACCTCCGTCACTGTAAAGGTTTAGTACCGAGGAGTGACCTCCATCACTGTAAAGGTTCAGTACAGAGTAGTGACCTCCGTCACTGTAAAGGTTTGGTACAGTAGTGACCTCCGTCACTGTAAAGGTTTAGTACAGTAGTGACCTCCATCACTGTAAAGGTTTAGTACAGTAGTTACCTCCGTCACTGTAAAGGTTTAGTATAGTAGTGACCTCCGTCACTGTAAAGGTTCAGTACAGAGTAGTGACCTCCGTCACTGTAAAGGTTTAGTACAGAGTAGTGACCTCCGTCACTGTAAAGGTTTAGTACAGAGTAGTGATCTCCGTCACTGTAAAGATTTAGTACAGTAGTGACCTCCGTCACTGTAAAGGTTTAGTACAGAGTAGTGACCTCCATCACTATAAAGGTTTAGTACAGTAGTGACCTCCATCACTGTAAAGGTTTAGTACAGAGTAGTGACCTCCGTCACTTTAAAGGTTTGGTACAGTAGTGACCTCCGTCACTGTAAAGGTTTAGTACAGTAGTGACCTCCATCACTGTAAAGGTTTAGTACAGTAGTTACCTCCGTCACTGTAAAGGTTTAGTACAGTAGTGACCTCCGTCACTGTAAAGGTTTAGTACAGTAGTTACCTCCGTCACTGTAAAGGTTTAGTATAGTAGTGACCTCCGTCACTGTAAAGGTTCAGTACAGAGTAGTGACCTCCGTCACTGTAAAGGTTTAGTACAGTAGTGACCTCCATCACTGTAGGGTTTAGTACAGTAGTTACCTCCGTCACTGTAAAGGTTTAGTATAGTAGTGACCTCCGTCACTGTAAAGGTTTAGTACAGTAGTGACCTCCGTCACTGTAAAGGTTTAGTACCTAGTAGTGACCTCCGTCACTGTAAAGGTTTAGTACAGAGTAGTGACCTCCGTCACTGTAAAGGTTTAGTACAGAGTAGTGACCTCCATCACTGTAAAGGTTTAGTACAGAGCAGTGACCTCCGTCACTGTAAAGCAGTGGTCGGCAAAAAGGGGCCCGCGGGCCAATTTTGGCCCGCCAGCTATTCTGTCAGGCCCACGAGATGATGTTAATTTGATGTAAAAAAAAAAATAATAATAATAATTAATTTTAAAAAAATTATTTTCAACCCCATATTAAAAAAAATAAAAAAAAAGGCATACAGCAATCCCATCAATTTCGAAACATTTATTGAGGTATAGATGATAGTCCTAAAGTGACAAAACAACAGGTGGAACATCTGTGCAGTTATCCATGACGCACAGGTCAGAACGGTATTGGCACGCGAGTGCGCGTAATCTTGTGCAAAAAAAACCCCAAAGTGTTCCGTCTCCCTCCTCCAGTGGGCAAGGTAAAAAATAGTCTACGTTTCGTTAAATTAACAACATAACAAGGTCTGCTCAAATGTGAAATGGCCCAATTAAAATAAAACTTAAAGAAAGTGAAAGATGAATGCACATTGTCCGCGTGGGAGAAGGATCTGCGCTGCTCCTGAATAAAGACAGAAAAAAGGGAATTTACAATTTAAATAAGATCAAACAATATAACTGGGCATTTTTTTTAGGCCTACTATTTAAAAAGGCCAGTAGGCTACTCACTTAATGGGAAAAGTGGCTCCTCCCTTCGGTCACAATTTTGTGGATGTCGGGCGACAGGGATGTCACTTTTATTCTCAAGCAGTTCTCCAAGCTTGCATTGGTCAGACGGTTCCTCTCGTGTGTCTTGATTGCATTCATTGACGAAAAGCTGGACTCACACGTGGAGGTAGATGGAAACATCGTCAGCACATAAAGGGCAAGTTTCTTGATACCCATGTACTCTTCTGAGCATCCGATCCAGAAATCCTCCACAGAATGCGCACTAAACGCATCACGGACGAGGGAGCTTGACTGGAAATCGATGAGCTCCAACTGAAGCGCTGCCTCGTCCAACGAGCTCATGGTTGTTTTGGCCAGTGAGGAGAATTCCTCGCTTTGCGTGGACAATGGGTCGCGGACAAAGCCAACAATTTCCCTTGGGACACAGTAGTCTCGGAACCGCGACTGAAAGTTGTCCCGTAGCTTGTCAAGGAATTCAGTCATAATTCCTGTCACTCGCCCCCCTCCCTGTGATTTTAATGTTGCAAAGTGCAAGAGCCTTCCACTTGCTAGATCAGACTGGAACAACTCCAGCTTCCTTGTAAACGAATCCATCTTCTCGATCAGGTCCACAATGGTTTTCCCTCTCCCTTGTAGTTGCAGGTTCAGCTGGTTAAGATGGCCAAAAATATCAGTTAAAAACGCGATGTTTGAGATGGACATTTCACCTTCTAGAAAGGCCAGGTGATCGTCTGAAGCACGCATCTTGCTCATTCGCAGGAAGGTTTTCACTTGATCTAGTAGCGCACAGAAGCGCTCCAGTGCCTTTCCTTTACTTAACCAGCGCACGTCATTGTGAAGTAGCAGATCTTCGTAGCAGGCCTCTGACTCAGCAACAAGTTGGCGAAAAAAGACGGTGCTGTGTGCTTGATGCACCCCGGACAAAATTAATGACTCTCATCACTTTATCCATGACACTCTTCAGCTCGCCACTGAGTCTGGCGCACAGGACACTCTGGTGAATTAGGCAATGTAGTGCGTGCATTTGTGGTGCTATCTCCTTCAATCGGGCCACCAGACCTCTGTGGCAACCAACCATGGCAGGTGCACCGTCTGTCACGATGAGGTTTATTTTCTCAAATGGTAGTGCATGTTGTTTAATCAATTCCTCCACTTTGGCAAACATAACATCCCCAGTGGTGTTCCCTTCTAATGGAATTAGAGCCAACAACTCCTCCCTGAACTCCTTCCCATCAAAATACCGCACGTATATGCACATCTGACTGATATCAGTGTTGTCTGTACTCTCGTCAATGGCAACGGAAAAGTAGTTGGCCTGACTCAGGCCACTCATAATTGATCCGCTCACATCGTCAGATAGGCTCTCTATGCGTCGGGAAGCTGACCTCGCTGAGAGCGGCATTTGTTTCACTGAGGCAATCACTCCATCCATTGACTTATCTGTAGCCAGCTCCTCCTAAACAGCCACCATCACTTCCTTAAAAACCTCTGCGTCCGTAAATGGTTTGTTGTGACGGGTAAGAACCCATGCTGCTTTAAGGGACGCACTTGTAACCCTCTGCTGCTCGGTGAATGACCTGACAAGTATTTTGTTGCTGTGTGCATATCCAGCCTCCAATGCTTTAATTTTATTAGTTCGCACCTCTGTCCCAGGAGGATATGCGTTTTTGAACTGGCCATGTTTTGTCTCATGGTGTCTTCTGATGTTATATTCTTTGCAAACGGCAACAGCCTCGTTGCAAATGAGACATGTAGGCTTGGCATTAATAAATGCAGGCAGGATAAACGCATACCTCTGCTTCCATTCTTCTTTGTAGGTCCTGCATTCTGAATCAATTTTTCTTTTCAAGGCTTTCGACAACGACATTTTGCATCGATAACTAGCATAGCAATGTTCAGCTAATCATTTTTACACGTCATCTAAAAGAATATTTGTATACGGCAGGTTGCTAGGCAATCGCCTGTTTCATGAGCGACGACACGAGATGCAGCAGGCGGCATAAAAACAGCGAACATAAGCAAATAAACGTTTTAATGGAATTAAATTAAATGCGTTTTAAAAGTTAGTTTATTTTAATATAATAAAATAAATAATAATTTAAATAGTAGACCCCCCCCCCCAAAAAAAAAGCTATGGCCCGCGATGCCGTTGTCTGAAAAAAATTTGGCCCGCGTCCAAACGTAATTGCCGACCCCTGCTGTAAAGGTTTAGTACAGAGTAGTGACCTCCGTCACTGTAAAGGTTTAGTACAGTAGTGACCTCCGTCACTGTAAAGGTTTAGTACAGAGTAGTGACCTCCGTCACTGTAAAGGTTTAGTACAGAGTAGTGACCTCCGTCACTGTAAAGGTTTAGTACAGAGTAGTGACCTCCGTCACTGTAAAGGTTTAGTACAGAGTAGTGACCTCCGTCACTGTAAAGGTTTAGTACAGTAGTGACCTCCGTCACTGTAAAGGTTTAGTACAGAGTAGTGACCTCCGTCACTGTAAAGGTTTAGTACAGAGTAGTGACCTCCGTCACTGTAAAGGTTTAGTACAGTAGTGACCTCCGTCACTGTAAAGGTTTAGTACAGAGTAGTGACCTCCGTCACTGTAAAGGTTTAGTACAGAGTAGTGACCTCCGTCACTGTAAAGGTTTAGTACAGAGTAGTGACCTCCGTCACTGTAAAGGTTTAGTACAGTAGTGACCTCCGTCACTGTAAAGGTTTAGTACAGAGTAGTGACCTCCGTCACTGTAAAGGTTTAGTACAGAGTAGTGACCTCCATCACTGTAAAAGTTTAGTACAGAGTAGTGACCTCCGTCACTGTAAAGGTTTAGTACAGTAGTGACCTCCATCACTGTAAAAGTTTAGTACAGAGTAGTGACCTCCATCACTGTAAAGGTTTAGTACAGAGTAGTGACCTCCATCACTGTAAAGGTTCAGTACAGAGAAGTGACCTCTGTCACTGTAAAGGTTTAGTGTGTGATTCAGTGAGTTCAACCGTGTAATGACCTCTGTCACTGTAAATAATAATCCCTCAATAGGTGGTCATTTGGAAATTATGTACAATAAGAATTCTAATTCTGTTTACAGCATTAGCGTTACTTTATGTGCAGCGTGGTTTGTGCACGACTAAAAAGTGAGCTTACCTTACAACCCTTGATCTGTAAGCAGATGGCCTCTGCTTTACGGAGAATCTCTTCTATGTCCAGCTTCATGGAGAGTTCATTAACATGCTGTTCAAGAGGCAGGGGGATTGACAAGGTCAGGGAAACCTTCATCATAATAACCATGACTCCAACATTGTGGTGGTACTCAGTCTCAAGAATGTCTTGCTTCCTAGGGCTAAAACAATTAGTCGCTTTATCGCTAAGGTGATCTGCAAAAATGTAATCAAGTATAATTTTGAAAAATCGATTAATCGCTCGAGTCATTTATCAAGTACAAATAAAAAAATGTGCTGCTTAATGTCGCAGTTCATTTTAAATATTTGGTTCAAGAATCTTTATAAAATGCATTCCTGTTTTTGTCTGAGGAAGTTTTGGTACTGATGGCTGTAGTGGTGGTGTGTTGGCTTTCTTTCTCTTTTGTTCCTTGTTGAGTCATCTTCTTTATTAATCTTTTTGTGCATTTGTTTTCAATAACTCACTTTTAAATGAATGTCATCTAACTAAATGTAGATGACATATTTATAAAATATTCAAATTGAAGACAAGAGACACATTATTGCAATACTTTTTTTTTTCACCTTCAGGATTTCATTGAAGCCATAGTTCTCCTCCATGATCTTCTGCTTCTCCGAGTCTAGGATGGAACAGCAGACCAGCAGGTGGAGGTTCTGGCAGGGCAGGCCCGTCCACATGACCTGGGGAAAGGGTTAGGGTTAGGGTTAGGGTTAGGGTTAGGGTTAACCCTAACCCTGACCTGGGGAAAGGGTCAGGGTTAGGGTGAGGGTTAGGGTTAACCCTAACCCTGACCTGGGGAAAGAGGTGGGGCTGCTGTGAGGACCTTGCTCTAGATTGTTGTGGATTGTGGAGGCATGTCTCAGGAGTGGCAACAGGAGCTGCAACCCTGTAGCCTGGCTATTGCCAGACCAAGCTCAACGTAGATTGAACGTTGGTCTGGAGAGGCTGCTGTCATTTTCTTCAGCACAAGAGGCGGGATCAACGGGCCTAGTTCAAATGACTCTGTACGCAATTGGCTGCTTGCCCTCGCTTCCCTGTCGTCATTGTGTTCTTTCTGCTTCCGCAAAAACGTATCGGAGCCATTAATTAAGATGGCTGCTAGGCCATGTTACGCTCTCTGACCCTACTCAGACAGGGTAGGATCAGAGAGTGAGATAGCTGCTAGGCCATCTCACTTGGGTTGAGTTGAGTTTGGTTCTTCTCCAAAAAGCTTAATTCCTATCAACTGAACTATTCAGTAATTGGGAAGGAGGCCCTGGCTTTAATTTGGGGGTTACAACATTTGGATGTTTAAACCAGTTCAGGTAGGCCTGAACTGGTTTCCAGTTCAGGCCTACCTGAACTGAATCCAAACCAACGGTTAATGAGATGGGCGTTGATCTTGCAGCCGTTTAGTCTGGATATTCGCCAGAGGGCTCTGAGAATATAATGGCTGACGTGTCTTGTCTCGTGCGTTTTAGTTCAGTTAGCATTTTACTGTACCATGTTAGAAAGCGTCCCTGTGCGAATGGGCCTTCAAGAACCTATTAAACACTATATAATTATGACTTGTATAATAACCAATAAAATCTGTTTAAAAATAATAACTATATTTTACACCCAAACCACTTCATATGTGTTCAGCGCCATCCCTAGGATTGGGCTCTTTAAAGACCACGCTGACAATCTGTTCATGCCTGAAGGCTGAGGGGTTGGGGCCAGAAGAGGAGGCTCCGTCTGGGCCGGAGGGTGACGACCGTACCTCCCATAGCCGAAGGACGTCCGGGAAGCTCAGCTCCCGCTTAAAACGGATCAGCAACCAGCGGAAACAGAAATACAGGAATCCCGAGTCCTGGGACTCTGAAAATGAAAAACACAAGAGGACAGGTGAGAAACGAGTAGGCTGAACGAGTAATCGGATTCAAATCTGAATCGCAATGTAATAGAACGCGATATGCAAATCACAAAGGCTGCGATTAAAAATAAATAAATAAATATTTATTTTTCTTCTACAATTCAATAGTTAAATAAAGAGGTTATAATATCAATTAATCTCAACACATCGGCCTGGCCTAAAGGAAAGAGCCGTTTTTATGTTGACTGCTTCCAATGTTGTGTTGGCAATACTAAAGAATGATTTATTGCTCTTTTAGAGAATAATACAGAACATTAGGAACTTAATAAATTAAAAGAAATCTCATAATAAATCGCAATATTGGAGGCACGTTTAGAGCTGCAATATTCTGAGAGCTCTGGGCTGCTAGCAATGCGCATTACAACGCAGTCGTTGTGTGTGTACAGCAGGAGGTGAGAGGCCGGTGTGTGTCAGGGTGTTTGGTGTACCAAGGTAGTTCCAGAAATTCAGATCCAGCAGTCTCAGCAGAGAGCTGAGCTGGACCAACTGGGTCTTCATGCCCTGCATCTGCTCCTCAAAGTTCTGGTGCTGCACAAACCAACACACACACAAAAGGTTATAATGAGATGTTAAAGGGGACGTATCATACCACCAGGGGTGAGTGGGATTAGCCTTATGACATCACTAGTGGTCATGTCCACCTAGATCTGCATAGTGCTGCATAGATGAGCAACGTTTACGTCAGTCCAGTGGGTAGGCTGGTAGACTGATCTACCCAGCACACATCTAGGTGGACACGCCCACTACTGATGTCATATGGGGCAGATCTTCGAAACGGCTCGTAAGGCTAATCACACTCACACCTGGTGGTATAATATTTCCCCTTTAATAGTGACTTCAAACGTCATGTATCCCCAGTTCAACCATGTGATTAAAGGTGCTGTAGGTAAGATATTATTTGAATGTCATTAGCTAGAAATGGCACAGCAGTCCTTCAGCTATTGGTGAGGGAAATGAGCTGCTAATTTCTGACCAATCAGAGAAAGCTCTTGCATGATTGGTTAGGGGAATCCAGCTTTTCTGTGGATTACAGTTGAATGTGTGTGTATGGAATTCAACACTTCCCAATGGCAAGAAATCATAGGGAGGGAGGTTATGATTATTATTTGCTCTTTTCTGCTTCCTCTCTTTACGACTCTCCAATCTTACCTACAGCAACTTTAAGCTAGATGAAGAGACCCTTTACCATCTGGTCCATGAAGGAAACAAAGCACCAGAAGGCATCAACCTCGTTCTCCATCACAAAGAGGAGCGGAGAGAGAAGGTCGCTCATCCCCTGGACATAACCTGCACACACACACACACGGTGAGATATATTATCTTATTCACTTTGAGTATGTTATTATTAGCTGAGCAAGTGTTAGGTGTTAAAGAAAATGTACATTTCAGTAGAATTGACATGTTGTCGAGGTCTCTTCCACTCACCCAGGTCGAAGTCGTACATGCAGTAGGTCATGAGGATGTCGTGGAGCAGGACAAGGCCCGGGTTGTCAATGCCCTCGTAGAACCTGTTGGTCCTGTCCGTTCGGTTCACGTCCTTCTCTGAGGACACAGGAAGAGTGGAACCGAACACTTATTACCGCACTATATCCCATGATGCATTGCCATCAGTTTCATCTAACGGAGATGGTCCGGCACATATGGATCCTTTACGCTAAAGGGCAGTAATGGCGAGACCTCTACAATTACAGTAAGTTGATGGCTTTACACCCAGTTGAAACGAGCGGCGACAAAATCCACCCTGTTTCTCCATGAGGTGTCTCTAACCTGGTGAAGGTTAAGCACACGCAGCAAGACTCAGACTTACCGATGAGACTCCTGTTGTCTCTGAGTTTCGAGTTTCTCCTCTCCTGCTCCTCGCTAACAGACTTCCACTGCAGCTTCATCCTAAAGTACTCGTCCCTTTAAGACACAGGTGACAGAATAGCGTTTAGAAACACCGGAGCCGGGGCATAATACGTTTGGAAGACTGGATTCATTCCCTGTAATAAAATGGTTAAATGCAGGAGGGAAACGGTACTGCTTTAGCTTAGCAACAGTATTTTGGTTACCAAACAGCAAAACAGGGGGAGGTTTCTGCAACCCAGTCCAGATTGTACAGAAAAGAAGAAGCATACGTCTTATCTCTCGTCACGGCTTTCCTCTCCTCCAGGGTGCTGTCCCAGGGGAAGTATCCCAGCAGAAACTTCCAGACCTCCTTCCTCAACATGTGACACAGACCCTGTTCCATCACACAAACGTTTGATTTAGTGGGGCGGTTCTCGATACCGTCTCAAGTTAGGGTTAGGGTTAGGCTAACCCAACCCTGAAATCAATGTATTGGGCAATCACTGCGGTCAGTTCTGAATGACCCTAGTTCAGATGTTGAAGGGTTAGTGGCTAAACAGTGATGAGTTGTCTAGCATTGGGAAGTTAAATCGATAATGATAATAAATACATAAATAAATCATTGTCTGTTAAGAGATGATAACAATGATCGCTGTTCTTAAGTTTTATTTTAATAAATAGATTAATAAATAAAAGACGTTGCAATCGTTATATGTCTGCTCTCATATCAATTACATTAACTTTTTTATTTATAGACAGTAACAGTCAAAGTTATCAAACAGTTATAACAGCATCATATAATTATTGTTCCAAGACAAACTCCAACTAATCAGTTCGTTTCCTTATCCATGCCATCTTAGTTATGTCAAAATGTTCATAGCCATAAAAATACCATTAGCCTAGTGTGACACAAAAGCAGCACTAGCCAGTCTGGAGGATATAATGTAGTCACCATGGCAACGTTGTGAAAATGTAACAACTTCCAAGTCTTTAATTTCCTTTGTTAAGTTATTTTTATGCTGGCATTTTAAGTCTATCTTAAATATAGCTTGTTTATACGATGCAAGATAAGGTGTAGTTTTAGTGGGGTCTGGAGAAATGGCCGGTTATGGATATATGAAGGTTGGAATCGCGAGACCACTCAGGTATAAGTTTGCGTTTCGTAATGATTATATTTCTTGCCATGGCAACTGCAATTGATTTCCACATACGGACACGGCCTGACATTGTGAAAATAACTCTAACCAATCAGATTACAGACCGCAGAATGTGAATCTGCGAGATCAGGAATATCTCAAGAGGCTCCATGATAGTAAGATAATAATAATCATAATGGTAATATACTCAACATGCCCCTTTGAAGATGACTTGCTTGAGATGGGGGACGTTGAATACCCTTCCCTCTGCGTCCTGGTGCCCCCCCCACTGCTCTGGGGTCAGGGGCGCCCCCCGATGGACCGCTGGCCGCACTCCCAGGTCGATCTGAACAGCCAACCAGAGGCACAGGCTCCAAACATTAAACAGGACAATGTGTGGAAGAAACTTGTCCGCGCCATAACAGCAGTGAAACACCTTTGAACAAATAAACCTCAGTGGGAGCAGTAAATAGGGAAGGAATGACTGCATGTTTAGGGGCTGTAAATGGGTACTCTAGTCACCGAGCACTAATAAAGAAGGATATACAACTAGTGAAAAGGAAATCCTGCAACATTGCATGCAATGTTCTTGAGAGACTGTATAAACTAAGTGTTGTTCACCAACATTACCGGCTGGCCAGGGGGGGAATTTCCAAAGCATTCATTGAGTTTTGTAAAAATGAAAGTTTTCACTTCAAAACCGAAAGCGAAAAGAATAGCAGCTGTGGTGATGTATTAAAATAATCACACATCTCAATAGCAGCTCAAGTGTGAAAGAGAAAGATATTACAGTGTTCAGATGCTATTATCGCCATCTACCCTCTGGAACGCCCTCCATCTGGCCATCCGAAACTCTGATACACTGTTGATTCAAAAGTCAACTTAAAACCTATCTCTTCAGGACCACCTACAACATTTGACAAATCATCCTCCGCCATCTTCCACCCTCTCTCTCTCTCTTAATGTGTTGCCTATTGTTGTGGTGTTGTTTATTTTTTCCCTTTTGTTTGATTGTCTGTACTGTCTGTATGTATTCCTTTCTTATTTGTAAAGCGTCTTTGAGCATTTAGAAAAGCGCTATAAAAAACGGATCAATTATTATTATTATTATTATTACTACAGTGTTCTGATGCTATTACAGTGTTCTGATGCTATTACAGTGTTCTGATGATATTAGTGTTCTGATGATATTACAGTGTTTTGATGATATTACAGTGTTCTGATGATATTAGTGTTCTGATGATATTACAGTGTTCTGATGATATTAGTGTTCTGATGATATTACAGTGTTCTGATGATATTACAGTGTTCTGATGATATTAGTGTTCTGATGAAGACCCGGTGTGTTCAGCAGTGTATACCTGCCCAGGAGACATAACTTGATACGCCTCATGTTGGACACACATATGCACATAGACTGTAAGAAATACAGTTAAATATTGACTTTCTATCTTTGCATTTCGATGGAAATTAGGGTGGAAGTTATTAGCGCACAATGGGGAACAGAAAAGTTTTGTTTAAGTTTCAGTCGCGTTCTGAACCTTCTGTTTTAGATGCCTGCAGTCAAATGCTGCTTTTCTAATGCTTTGGGGATTTGGTTATTTTGACACTGAGGTCAAACGTTCAACTTGTACGAATAAGAAAATCAAATCCTTGATCGTCCCGACTCTGTGTAGGCGGGGGCCGCTGTTGCAAGAGGCAGCAATAGAAGACAGAGTCACCAGAGACCTGTGCTGTGTATCACTATCCATACTTCCATGAGTACACTTAAACTTAGTACACTATCTGCACTCACTAAGTGTGCCGATTTTCAGATGTCCGTGTTGTTGCAAATCTAATACTCCGTGGGGCACTAACCGGAAATTATGATCGCGACTGCCACCGCCGCTCCTCCCCGCAATAAACATCCCGCTTTGAACGGTGAACTCTTTACGCCTAGCAGCTATAATAAGCTATAAAAGCTATAAAAACTACAAAATGACCGACGTTGGCTCAGCCTGGCTCCGCCCTCTTCCGCTACGTAGCTTAGATGGCTGCCGTTGAGTACGAAAAGAGTCCATCGATCCATCCATCGAGTATACCATCCGGGTCCTTTCAGTACACTTATTTTCGCCCCGATCTGAATCGGAATGCCCTGCGTACTCAAACTAAGGCTAGTAAGTACGGATAGTATGGATATTGGAACACGGCCGCAGACTCACCCGGGTGATGACCTCGAAGCCAGGCTCCTCCTGGTGGTTGATCTCCAGCCCGGGGATGACCTCCCCCAGGAGGTCCGCTGTCTCCTCGGGGGGCCGCTGTTGCTCCTCTGCGCCGCGAAAGGCGTCGTACAGATAGTTGGTGACCTTGGAGAAGCCCCCCAGAGTCGTCACATACGGGTCCTTCTTCAGCTTCTGGCAAACGGGAGAGGGACAACTTCACGTTGCTGGGGACTTGAACCGCGGGTCGGGGTCAGAATGGAATGGCAGCAGTCAAGGATGCACTGCCTGAAACTTTCTTAAACCTTTTTTTGTTGTTGTTATAAATGGAAAATGGAAATGGACTGCATTTACATAGCGCTGTTCTAACCATTAGCCACTCAAAGCGCTTTACAATATTGCCTTACATAGGTTAGGTGCCTTGCTCAAGGACACCTCGACACTCCGCTAGGAGGAGCCGGGAATCGAACCAGCAACCTTCTGGTTACCAGCCGACCCGCTCTACCTCCTGAGCTACTGCCGCCCATTATTAACACATTAAGCTGTAACTAAATGAATAGGGAGACTATTATTAAAGTCTATAAGATTATTATAATGCATGCTATTTGTCTTTTGTCAATATTCTGTTTACATGAACAAGGCCAAAGTTGTTGTCGTCCAGAAGGTTCTCGAAGGACTGGGACAGGGTTTTGTTGACAGTGCTGACCAGCAGACAGCTCTCATCTTCTGGAGACCTTTGAACACACACAAAAAAGGACTCACGTCACACCCCTTCAACCAAGAGATGCGGGGAAGTCGGCTGTTTTGTTCAGTGTAGTGTGACAGGGCTTGCGGCTTTGCAGGGCTGTCAGGAGGATGACTTCCCCAAAAATTCTGCCCTTAATCAAATGATGAGTAGTGCCATGTAATAACATGTCGTTATTCTGCATGTGGAACACTCCTAACAAGAAAGTAACCGGAAAACATTTATATACCATATATATAAGAGAATATGAAAGACATAAATGGAGTAGATATTATTTTGGACACGCACACATACACTGTTGGGGTTAATAACATTCATGACAGGGCAAACAAGGCAGAAAGAGATAACGGCGTGACGGGACATCACAACCTGCCTGGAAACTGCTCCTGAGGACGCCTGTCAGTCAAGACAGACCACTACCATTATGAACGGGCTTTGATAAGAACTTTAATAAGAAACCACTATCTGGGCCAGGATAGGGATGCACATAGCCTGGGCTGACCAGGATATTATCTAACCTGATATTTTGTTCAGGGTAGGACGAGTGGCTTCCAGACAGACATCAGGAGGCAGGACACATAACTGAACACCGATTGCTCCAAAGGGCTTGTGCATCAGAATCTATCATGGGATTGTTTGTTGTGCTATGCCATTTTGAGAGGACTCCGGAGCAGTACTGTAGAATTCTAAATCATCAAACGTAAATAAACCGTGACCAGGGTTGATAACGCCACTTGGGAAATGGAAAATGAACTGAGAGGTTCCAGAGTATTACGCATTTGTGAACCGGTCTGGCAAGTCAGGCTACTGCCAACTCACAACTTGCAGTGTCTAGCTGTGGTTTATGGTTCTGCGACGTTCTACTCACTCGCTTAGCATGGCACATCTTCGAAGGCTATCCAGGAACTCTGAGACGCCGCCCTGGTGGAAGTAGAGAATAGGCAGGGAGTTCGAGGTATCCTTTAGCTTGAAGAAGAGGGAGGACCAGCTGTCCACTTTGACTGTGATGGTACGCAGGTCACTGACGCTGAAGGTGAAGGCCCAACGGTACCTCTCCTGACTGTGGTTCAGGGCACCTGAGGGGGATGAGGGCCAGAGGAGGATTGGACTCATGACATTCTCAGAACATTCCAGGAGATTGTTGGAACACCTATGATGGTCGAAGAAAATATCTGCACAATGAATATTATCCTTTGTTATTGTATTAATGTTCTTTGCATTGTTGAACAATGGCTCTGTTGGGCTCTGATGGGACAGTCGTGTCAGTCTGGCTCCTATCAACTTACTTTGATTGGATCATTCTTCAGAGGACCAACAACTGTATTTACAAAGGCTGCACGATTCTGACAACAGTTATTATTGCCATTATTCTGCCCGATATTGAGATTGTGATACTTCATTGCGATGAACAGATTATCAATTCAAATTGCTAACCTGTCAACTTCACACTGTTTTGTGTCATATATTAAGTGGTAGTGATTACAAAAAAAAACATGTATGGACACTGAAGATTCTATAGCCCTTAATGTGAAGTCCTGTGATCCGTTAGAGCACTTATTGCTGAGTTATAATGGCTTACAAATTGATATAATCTGACAGGCGTACAAAATCTGATTTAAACTTTTTTAATAATTGCAACGGCCGAAAAAGCATTAATTATGCAGCGCTATCTATATGTCATATCTTATAAATTATGTGAAAATTCAGCTAGTTTCAAGTAATTATCATTCATTACTGATTTGAAAAACAAACATGCTAACTAACAAGTAACTGCCTGCCGGCGGGAGACGGGAGTTAAAGGATAGTCACATGGCTGAATTACCCACCATCTCCATTGGAGAAGGTCTTCTTCTTAAAGGAGATAGCGTTCACCATGTCCCACTCTGTCTCATAGCTGTGCTGAGTCTCCAACCCTTGGTGGGGCCTCTCCTCTGCACTCTGGCCCCACTCCATGACGGAACTGGAGTCCTGGAATGCAAGCAAATGTATAGAAACAAGGTTAGTGGTGTGGTTTACTATGCTCCCACCATGTCAGCTGGCAGAGCTGAATGTATCTGTTCATTGTTGTGGTCCATGTTGATTCAGGTTAAACAGCCATTATTATTTGACAGGCTTAAATCTAATCACCCTTAGTGCCTCTCTATCAAATTAGCAAAACAAATACATAGTTTAGATTTGGACTACTTACATTGTGAATAACTGTAGAGGTAATGCAACGTTTAGAATAAGAGCGTAAACTAATCTTTAATTCTCAATCATTGTAATGGAGAATGTCAAGAGAGCAAACCTTGCCAGCACATAGCATGTTTGATGGGTCGACCGTGTCCTCCAAAGGTCTGTATTCAACAAGGAACTCCCCATCCTGGAGAACACGGGAGAGCATTTCTAACAGATGGAAAACAGCTTCACTACATTCCTGGAAACTGTGGCACTTATACGAACATTAAACTAGAATTATCTGCCATATGAGCAAGGAAAGTGCAACTTTTAAATAAAAATGAAGCTGGAAAATTTTAAGTATTGAAATGATCGTATCACAGTTATTGCTGGCAATGTTTACCACCAGCACAATGAGTCGATATTTGTGCTCGGTTACAGTATTTGGAAAACAATACCTTGTCGACGACTCGAATGGACCCAGAAATAAGTAGATCTTGTTCAATGCAGTCATCATTACTGTTTGAATGTATGAAAACGCCATCCTGTTCGAATAAAACCTGACACAAAGTCAAGAAATTGTGTTAGCAACCGTACGATAATGTAAGAATGCAATTCGGTTTTAATACCACATGTCATAGTGGAAAGGTAAAAACCAACACTAGTAATATATATATGTAAAATATAATTTATAAATGTCATCGCTCAGCTGTAAGCACTTCGCTTTCCTGTTGCCTTATTTTCGGTTAGCTGGTGCTAAAGTTAGCTTATCAAATTATACTGTCTATGCATTTAAAATGTATGGAAAAAGTCGCTGTACGTTGGGATCATAACTCCATCCCTTCACACCCAAAAGGCTGGAGACGCGGGCACGCCGCAGACCCCGATCACCACAACACTCGTGTGCGATCGTGGCGTTCAGCAGGATGGAATGCTGTAACGCTAGCAGCCGACGTTGCTGCTCGCTATTGGCTAACCTCCGCTATTACAGTGTATGAGGCTAATATGGACATATAGACAAGTACGACGGAACAGATTTTGTACACAAACTCGCAATTTGCACACGGTGCGAATGTTACGGCTTGACCAAGGGCATTATACGGAATGCCAATCGATTAGACCGTTTAACATTGTTCACTACCTTCTGGGAAGTATCAGCCGCCATGTCGCCTACCGTCGATGACGACAACCACTCACGTGCCTGTCAACTTCCAAAACAACAGTGACACCTCAGCTTCCGTGTTGGGGAATGCGCAGGCCCAGTGAATGATGACGTGTGTGCCACAAGGTGAATTTCTTTATTTTTTAGTCTGGGTGTTTGAAATATGTACGGGAAAGTTACCCTTGGAAAACGACATTTTATTTATATTTTATTTATTAACTGAGTCTGGGTGTTAGAAATAAGCACGGGAAAGTTACCCTTGGAACACGAGTTTGATTTCATTCAAAAATATTTCTGTTAATATACTGAAGGTAGACAATAATACACAAAACCTAAAACAGGGCCTCTTTAACCTTCCTGATAAAATATGTGTTATTTTCAATACATATTTTATATACAATAAAAACAAACATATATAATATATAAATAGATTATATTTTCACTATAGCAGTTTGTTTTAGGTATTATATTCACCTCTCAAAAAGGTGACGTATATATTGAAATAATATACATTTTAAAAACAACTCGATGTCTTTAGAAAGAACGTGTGCATTTCGACGTCTAGAGTGACGCGCCCTTGCTTTCAGTATTGGGCAACTATCGCGATGCTTGAACGAGGTAAGAACAGAGAGAGAACGAGGGGGGTAGCTAAAGCAAGCTAGCGTTCCGTCACCAAGTGGTATAGTTGACTAGATTTGTGTTCATTTGATACCGATAAGCCCCATATCATACTAACGACCAGGCTCGCCGATGACACGACATATCTAGGAACAGTCTTATTTCGTTAGAAAATGGCTACAAGCAATCGTTCTCCGCGGGAAGAAGGGGAACTAGAAGACGGAGAGATCTGTGATGATGACACCGAGGAAAATTTGCCTGTCGAGCTTTGCGGCGGTAGGCCAAGCGTTGATTCTTCTAGGAGGCAAAACCACCATCATACACATAATTTGCTGCCTCTAATGGCACACCCGCCACCAGATTTTCGACATTTAATGCCATTCGACTTCGGACCTCATTTGCTCGGACCCTTCCCCCCGAGCCACCGACAGCAATGTGGGCCTAGTGGGCCTGATCGACCTCCCCCACCGGGGCTTGGTCCACCGCACATTGACTTGAACCAACGATCAGGCTTCTGGGAACGAAGTCACAACACCTTGGGGAGGTATAGGCACAGGGCTGTTCCGCCTGGGGGACGCGACGACTGGAGCAGACCAATCTGGGGAGAAGGCGGTGGGGCAGGTCGCGGTACGGGCAATCTGAGACCGCCATCTGAACGTTATGGACCTGGAGAGCTCCAGCTCAACAAGAACGAATCTCCTCCTAGAAAACGTATCCTTTTCATAACGTATGTTTGAAGGGGACTCTGCATTTTGAACTTAAAGTGCCTTGTCTTAATACTTGAGATAATCTATCAATGGCTTAATGGTTGGTTAGCTACTAGGGTGAAAGTAGGTCTGGTGGTCCCACCACGAGCAGGGTTCCAGACAGGGTCAATGTTTTTGTTTCCCGATCATTGTTTTATTTATATGTAACCTATTTTTACTTTATCCAACTTTAAAAACGTTAGACCAACGTTTTTATAAAAGTATTAAAGGGGACATATCATACCACCAGGTGTGAGTATGATTAGCCATTACAAGCCGTTTTCAAAATGTGCAACATTGTGACATCACAGGTGGGCGTGTCCATCTAGATGTGTGACGGATAGATGGACACGCCAACCTGTGATGTCACACTGCTGCACATTTTCAAACCTGCTTGTAATTGCTAATCACGCTCACCTGGTGGTATGATATGTCCCCTTTAAGAAATGTAAAACAGGCTCTTCCTGTACTAAAGCTTCTCGACCCCTAACCTAAGATATGTACATTATATAAACACAAACTCAAGAGTATTCATATTCCTTGACGACTTTGTTGACACAGAAAAGCAGCCTTGGCCGATTCAGGTGAGAAAACCAGGGCACAGTGTTGCGAAATCCGAAAACGTGATGGACGAGAGCTTTGAGGACCTGCTATCCAAGTACAAACAGATCCAGCTGGAGCTTGAATGCATCCGGAAGCAGGAATCCAAGGCCCTAGAGCCCAGCGACTCCCCCTCCAGAGACCAGCCGCCGCCAGAGATCCTTGCCAATGTTACAGTGCAAAGAACCGAAGCAGAACCCGCCAGTATTCAGAGTCACAGTGCCATCGAGGAGGCGTCCGACCCACAGAGGACTGAGAAGAAAGTATTCCAGGCTTTCAATCTCAAGCCCTTGCGCCAAAAGCTGCTCACTCCGCTCGAATTGGACACACTGAAGAAGAAACTAGAAGAGGAAAACGGTGTTGGACAGGAAGTGGAACAGGGGCAAGCTCAGCAGGCAGTTGGGAAGGACGGCCAGGAGGGCGACATGGTTCAAGTCCCTGCTTGTCTCAGAGGTTTGTTACCATCTCACCACACAGGTGTCTTGTTGTTTATCCGAACATGTTGACTTCGACTGGCCAACGACTAATTGGGCTCTAGACAAATCTGATTGTGAAATAGCAGGATAAGATTAGACTTTCATCCCCAAATTGGGAAATCATGGCGTCATTGTGATACCTTTACCCCGGTAGGCCCAACATCTCTGCAAATGCTTTTGTACAAGATGTCTTAAGTTAAGAGATTCAGCAGCTACTTAAAAAAGATAAAGCCGAACGACGATTAATCAACAGGTAAGGTCATTGAATTTGTTTAGTCCTCACAGGAAATGGAGAAGGCCCCAATCATGCAGAAGCAATGCTTCCTGGAGAAGACCTGATTGTGCTGGATGAATGTTTCGGCTGTGCAGAGGAAGAGGAGCACAGAGACCTGGAAAAAAATCAAAACTTCAGCCGAGAGTTGTCAACGTCCAGTGAAGACTCAGTGACTTCCCCTGAAAAGGTACATAAGTGTCATTACTTTACCATATAATACGTATATACATCCAGCTTACACATGCAAATATAAATAATCATGTCTCCAAACATAATGAGCTCTAGTTTGGAGTCATCTGATGTTAAAAATCAAAACATTTTAATGTTCATGTTAATGAATATGTAATAAAGTCGACCTGTCTGATCGTAACCAACGAGCGGTGCCTGTTGTGTCCTTTAGTCTGCTCTTCCCAGGAGAGTGGAGGAGGAGGAGCTGTCTGAAATGCAGCTCAGGCTCCTGGCGTTGCAGTCGGCCAGTAAGAAATGGCAACAGAAAGAGCAGCAGGTCATGAAGGAGAGCAAGGAGCGCATCACCAAGGCTTCCCAGGTAGCGATGATGATGATGGGGATTACAATAGTAATTTCATATTCCCAGGAACCATAATGATAATAATAACGTCATTTGGGGACATTTCCACTTGCAGGACAAGAATTTAGGAATGATCCCAGGGAATGCCACCCTTGGAAGGCCCAGAGTCACGACCAGGTCTGCCTCCACCGCAGCAGCAGCGGAGAGAGCCAGGACCAGGGTCATGCCCCTGGAGAGGGCCAGGGAGAGGGCCAGGTCTGCAGCAAGGACCGCTCCCATCAGGCCCGCCGTTAGGACCCCTGGCAGGCCTGCTGCCAAGCCCGGGCTCAGGCCTCCTCCTGCTAGGCTCATGGACAGGGACCGGGGCAGAGCCAGTCTCGCAGAGAGAGAGCGAGCCAAGCCTGTCTCCAAGTTGGCCACGGAGAGAAGCCGAACCCCAGGAAAGGCTCCCTTGGCCAAGAAGATGATCAGCCCAGGTGGGTCCTGACCTCTCCTTACCTCTGTCATAGTGTATTGTATGAGTAATACATTGGAATAGATTCTATAGAATGGTATAAATTCTGCCTATTCATTTGAACGGATTCTGTCAAAGTCAGACTTCCCATCTATCGGACTTCCCCATTTTGTTGATTTCCGACACTGGGTGTGACCGCACACAACACAGCTGACCACCGCCCTCCCTACCAGGTTCGTCGGCCAAGCAGGCGGCCCGCAAGCAGCAGCTGCACACGTGGAAGCTGCAGCAGCAGAGCGAGGTGGAGAAGCGGAGGCTGGAGGACGAGGAGCGCAGCAAGCGGGAGGAGGAGATCCGCAAGATCCGTGACTTGTCCAACCAGGACGAGCAGTACAACCGCTTCATGAAGCTGGTCGGGGGCAAGGCCCAGGACCACAGCAAGGTAAGACCACCTGATGGCGCCCACTTCCCCAATGACGTGCCACCATGTACTAGGGATCGACCCATATGGATTTTTCAGGGCCGTTACCGATGTTGTTTTCATCAGCCGTAGCCGATGACCGATAGGACAATACAGATTTTCTTCTGCCGATATTTGGAGCCAATACTGCTTTTGATCATGCCTGGAAGAATATAAAAAAATCAATCAGCGAAAATTATCGGCTGATGACGATACACGTAAAAAAACGCAAATATCCGCAGGCCGATATATCAGTCGATCATGCAAACGGTACGTAGGACCGCTACAATGACGGCCTCTGTATGGCGTTGTAGTAAAGCATGTTGAATGGCATGCGACCCTGGGCTAAGATGAGCTCTGCCTTGTTTCTTCAGTTGAGGGAACACAGGAAGTCGATGAGTAAGCAGGGCCTGGATGCCTCGGGTAACCTCTACCAGTACGACAACTATGACGAGGTGGCCATGGACACAGACAGTGAGACTGGATCACCAGGTGAGCTATTTTGAAGTCCCAAGTGTATGGGTCGATTGTGACGTGGTGACCGGATGCATTGAAGTCGTAAAATGTTTTGTACTTGTCTCTCGACAGCCTCTTCGCCAGCGCACAACCCCCTTTCCACGGAGTACCTCCCATCCCTGTCGTACATGCCCTGCTACCCTGCAGACTCCACCCACTTCGGAATGGTATGACCCCAATGCTCGTAATGATTCAGTCTGCTTTTGTCAGGGACTTTAGTGTCCAAAAGGACTGTGAAAATGTTCACACGTTTATTCTAAGGCCTGCTCATGGAACTACTGTACTATTTGATTACTTTACCCAAATGAAATCGACTGAAGTCTCCAAACCACAAGGTGGAGGGTGAACCCGGTGTGATTCTACTAGTGTGCGGTCCTCTTCATGTTCCTCCTCTCTCCACCTCTATGTAGAACTTGGTGCAGCAGTTCCCCCCCCACATGCTTCCCGGTGTTCCCCCCCCGCCTCCCCCTCCGGAAGAGTCGCTGCCTCCCAAACCTCCGTTTGCGGATGAGGAGGAAGAGGAGGAGATGCTGCTCCGGGAGACGTGTTTGATGTCCATGGCCAACAAGAGGGTCCCTGGGCTGGGGGTATGGCTCTCTATCTGATACCTGATGTTGGTTAGGGTTACCCTAAGGTTACCCTAACCCCATGGCCAACAAGAGGGTCCCTGGGCCGGGGGTATGGCTCTCTATCTGATACCTGATGTTGGTTAGGGTTACCCTAAGGTTACCCTAACCCCATGGCCAACAAGAGGGTCCCTGGGCCGGGGGTATGGCTCTCTATCTGATACCTGATGTTGGTTAGGGTTACCCTAAGGTTACCCTAACCCCATGGCCAACAAGAGGGTCCCTGGGCCGGGGGTATGGCTCTCTATCTGATACCTGATGTTGGTTAGGGTTACCCTAAGGTTACCCTAACCCCATGGCCAACAAGAGGGTCCCTGGGCCGGGGGTATGGCTCTCTATCTGATACCTGATGTTGGTTAGGGTTACCCTAAGGTTACCCTAACCCCATGGCCAACAAGAGGGTCCCTGGGCCGGGGGTATGGCTCTCTATCTGATACCTGATGTTGGTTAGGGTTACCCTAAGGTTACCCTAACCCCATGGCCAACAAGAGGGTCCCTGGGCCGGGGGTATGGCTCTCTATCTGATACCTGATGTTGGTTAGGGTTACCCTAAGGTTACCCTAACCCCATGGCCAACAAGAGGGTCCCTGGGCCGGGGGTATGGCTCTCTATCTGATACCTGATGTTGGTTAGGGTTACCCTAAGGTTACCCTAACCCCATGGCCAACAAGAGGGTCCCTGGGCCGGGGGTATGGCTCTCTATCTGATACCTGATGTTGGTTAGGGTTACCCTAAGGTTACCCTAACCCCATGGCCAACAAGAGGGTCCCTGGGCCGGGGGTATGGCTCTCTATCTGATACCTGATGTTGGTTAGGGTTACCCTAAGGTTACCCTAACCCCATGGCCAACAAGAGGGTCCCTGGGCCGGGGGTATGGCTCTCTATCTGATACCTGATGTTGGTTAGGGTTACCCTAAGGTTACCCTAACCCCATGGCCAACAAGAGGGTCCCTGGGCCGGGGGTATGGCTCTCTATCTGATACCTGATGTTGGTTAGGGTTACCCTAAAGTTACCCTAACCCCATGGCCAACAAGAGGGTCCCTGGGCCGGGGGTATGGCTCTCTATCTGATACCTGATGTTGGTTAGGGTTACCCTAAGGTTACCCTAACCCCATGGCCAACAAGAGGGTCCCTGGGCCGGGGGTATGGCTCTCTATCTGATACCTGATGTTGGTTAGGGTTACCCTAAGGTTACCCTAACCCCATGGCCAACAAGAGGGTCCCTGGGCCGGGGGTATGGCTCTCTATCTGATACCTGATGTTGGTTAGGGTTACCCTAAGGTTACCCTAACCCCATGGCCAACAAGAGGGTCCCTGGGCCGGGGGTATGGCTCTCTATCTGATACCTGATGTTGGTTAGGGTTACCCTAAGGTTACCCTAACCCCATGGCCAACAAGAGGGTCCCTGGGCCGGGGGTATGGCTCTCTATCTGATACCTGATGTTGGTTAGGGTTACCCTAAGGTTACCCTAACCCCATGGCCAACAAGAGGGTCCCTGGGCCGGGGGTATGGCTCTCTATCTGATACCTGATGTTGGTTAGGGTTACCCTAAGGTTACCCTAACCCCATGGCCAACAAGAGGGTCCCTGGGCCGGGGGTATGGCTCTCTATCTGATACCTGATGTTGGTTAGGGTTACCCTAAGGTTACCCTAACCCCATGGCCAACAAGAGGGTCCCTGGGCCGGGGGTATGGCTCTCTATCTGATACCTGATGTTGGTTAGGGTTACCCTAAAGTTACCCTAACCCCATGGCCAACAAGAGGGTCCCTGGGCCGGGGGTATGGCTCTCTATCTGATACCTGATGTTGGTTAGGGTTACCCTAAGGTTACCCTAACCCCATGGCCAACAAGAGGGTCCCTGGGCCGGGGGTATGGCTCTCTATCTGATACCTGATGTTGGTTAGGGTTACCCTAAGGTTACCCTAACCCCATGGCCAACAAGAGGGTCCCTGGGCCGGGGGTATGGCTCTCTATCTGATACCTGATGTTGGTTAGGGTTACCCTAAGGTTACCCTAACCCCATGGCCAACAAGAGGGTCCCTGGGCCGGGGGTATGGCTCTCTATCTGATACCTGATGTTGGTTAGGGTTACCCTAAGGTTACCCTAACCCCATGGCCAACAAGAGGGTCCCTGGGCCGGGGGTATGGCTCTCTATCTGATACCTGATGTTGGTTAGGGTTACCCTAAGGTTACCCTAACCCCATGGCCAACAAGAGGGTCCCTGGGCCGGGGGTATGGCTCTCTATCTGATACCTGATGTTGGTTAGGGTTACCCTAAGGTTACCCTAACCCCATGGCCAACAAGAGGGTCCCTGGGCCGGGGGTATGGCTCTCTATCTGATACCTGATGTTGGTTAGGGTTACCCTAAGGTTACCCTAACCCCATGGCCAACAAGAGGGTCCCTGGGCCGGGGGTATGGCTCTCTATCTGATACCTGATGTTGGTTAGGGTTACCCTAAGGTTACCCTAACCCCATGGCCAACAAGAGGGTCCCTGGGCCGGGGGTATGGCTCTCTATCTGATACCTGATGTTGGTTAGGGTTACCCTAAGGTTACCCTAACCCCATGGCCAACAAGAGGGTCCCTGGGCCGGGGGTATGGCTCTCTATCTGATACCTGATGTTGGTTAGGGTTACCCTAAGGTTACCCTAACCCCATGGCCAACAAGAGGGTCCCTGGGCCGGGGGTATGGCTCTCTATCTGATACCTGATGTTGGTTAGGGTTACCCTAAGGTTACCCTAACCCCATGGCCAACAAGAGGGTCCCTGGGCCGGGGGTATGGCTCTCTATCTGATACCTGATGTTGGTTAGGGTTACCCTAAGGTTACCCTAACCCCATGGCCAACAAGAGGGTCCCTGGGCCGGGGGTATGGCTCTCTATCTGATACCTGATGTTGGTTAGGGTTACCCTAAGGTTACCCTAACCCCATGGCCAACAAGAGGGTCCCTGGGCCGGGGGTATGGCTCTCTATCTGATACCTGATGTTGGTTAGGGTTACCCTAAGGTTACCCTAACCCCATGGCCAACAAGAGGGTCCCTGGGCCGGGGGTATGGCTCTCTATCTGATACCTGATGTTGGTTAGGGTTACCCTAAGGTTACCCTAACCCCATGGTCAACAAGAGGGTCCCTGGGCCGGGGGTATGGCTCTCTATCTGATACCTGATGTTGGTTAGGGTTACCCTAAGGTTACCCTAACCCCATGGCCAACAAGAGGGTCCCTGGGCCGGGGGTATGGCTCTCTATCTGATACCTGATGTTGGTTAGGGTTACCCTAAGGTTACCCTAACCCCATGGCCAACAAGAGGGTCCCTGGGCCGGGGGTATGGCTCTCTATCTGATACCTGATGTTGGTTAGGGTTACCCTAAAGTTACCCTAACCCCATGGCCAACAAGAGGGTCCCTGGGCCGGGGGTATGGCTCTCTATCTGATACCTGATGTTGGTTACGGTTACCCTAAGGTTACCCTAACCCCATGGCCAACAAGAGGGTCCCTGGGCCGGGGGTATGGCTCTCTGTCTCTGTGGCAGTTAGGGTTAGGGTTACCCTAAGGTTACCCTAACCCTAACCCTGGGCCGGGGGTATGGCGCTCTCTGTCTCTGTGGCAGATACCTGATGTTGGTTAGGGTTAGGGTTACCCTAAGGTTACCCTAACCCTAACACCTGATGTTGGGTTAGGGTTAGGGTTACCCTAACCCTAACCCTGATACCTGATGTTGGGTTAGGGTTACCCTAACCCTAACCCTGATACCTGATGTTGTCTGTGTTCCTTTCACCCTCACACCCTGAACTCTCTTACCAGCTTGAGTCATAGGTGCCTTGATCAAAGACGCTGCATAGCCATTGGAACCAAGCAGTCTTTTTTCATTGTATTTTTAACCTTAGGTCACACCTCCAAATGTCTAATGTTTCTGTGTCTGTGTGCCTGTACTATTTCTCTGGCTCTACAGGAGGAGAGCCCAGAAAGCGACCCTCCTTCTCCTAAAGCTCCGGTCCCTGTTGGAGTCCAGCCCAGGGGCAACCTGAGCATGGCCACCCTGAATGCCGTGCCCCAGGCGCGAGCACCCAAGTTCAGCAGAGGCCACCACGTCCCCAGGCCCCCTCTCGTGGTACAACACTGATAGAATTATGGCAAATGAAAACCAAATCAATTCAATTTTTTTTATTTCGTATGGAGAGAAATGGTTATTGGGTTATTTGTAGGAACAATTAGCCGATCAATCGATTAGTTTAGACAGAAATTAATCAAGTACAGTTTTGATATCTATTATTATTGTAAGGCATTAATCAAGTACAAGTAACAAAGATGCTTGCTGCTTATTGTTGCAGTTTATTTGCAATATTTGCTTCATGGGTTATTATAAAAGTAATGCGTCAGATACAGCCATCCCATTTAAGACATCACTTTAGACTCGCATTTGTGTAAACTTGCTATTATTCATGACATTTGAAAGACCATTTTTCAGATCAAGGAATCGGAAATTTATTGTTTGATTAATCGACAACTAAAATAAGTTGCCTCCCTTGTTATGTGTAATATTTAATTATGTTATACATTCAGAAGGGGTGCGCAGAATAAAAACCCTGGGCAACAAAAAGGACAATACTTGGCAAGAGTCAAAGCCCTGTGTTCCTTTAGTGCGCAGGGTAACCAGTGCCATTTGCGTCTGTGGTGTCCGCTCACCGGGATGTCCCTCTCCAGCTGCCCAGACACAGGCCGGTGGTGGTGCAGCTCCACGACTCCGACGACAGCGAATCTGAGCCGGAAGCCTCCAGCTCCACCATGTCCTCCTTCGGGTGCCTGGACCTGATGATCAAGGAGGCCAGGAGGACTGTTGAGGTGGGTGGCATAGTCCATCATCAATTTATACCTATGTGGAGAATCACTGTGTAGGAGAAATCGTCAGGGTGGTTGAGGATTTGTATGTTTAAAGTTGACATATTATACCACCAGTGTGAGTGTGATAAGCCATTACAAGCCGTTTTGAAAATCTGCCTCTGATAACGCAAGTGGGTGTGTCCACCTAGATGTATGACGGATAGTAAAAGAGCTTCTAATGGCTAATCACACTCATACTGCTGGTATAATGTCATGAGGTTTTGAATGTAAAGTGCCCACCCGCCCCATTCTAAGTCGAGCTTCAGTCAGTGATTTGTGGACGTCCTCTGTCATCTTCTAGGCGGCGAAGCCGAAAGCGGTGGTCTCAGAGAAGGAGAACAGCCCACTGAAGACCCCTGAGGCCCTGCCAGAGGCCAAGAAGACGGAGTACCGCAAGCTAAGGGAGGAGATTGCAAGGTATGGTGTTCTCATCTAGTGCTGCAGTAGGCACTCCTGGAACAAAAAAAGAATTTATAGAATTTATTTTTAAACGTTTTTTAATTTGGCTACTTTTTACACCGTTGACCTGGACCAAAAGATAACCCCCTGTTAGAGCATGAGTGTTGGTGTATGAAGCTGACCTGTGTGTGTGTGTGTGTGTGTGTGTGTGTGTGTGTGGCCTCCAGCCGGGAGAAGCAGCGGCTGACCAAGGAGGCGAGTCACAGCCCCATGGGGTCGGCGTCCCCGGCGGCCTCTGACACCGAGATGGACACGTCCTCCAGGGCGTTGGCTGAGCTCCACCTCTCGGCCACAGAGAAGAGGCTCACCAAACACAGGTACGGCCCGCGCCATCGACTCGGTGCCTGAGGGGGGGTAGACAGAGACGCAGAATGGGGGGGGGTCTGCTAAGGTTCTTGGGACATTGGGATTGTACTCCAGATTTCTGCGAGTATTAAATCTTCAGAATAAATGGAACATTTATGCTTAATCAATTCAATTTTGCAGCAAGAACATATGGAGGTTATTCATGTGGCAAAATTTCTCCCTATCCATGTTCAGGGGAGAAAATATATATATATTTTTCTTAACCAAACAAAAATCTCCATTCTCCAGTTAAAAAAAACAAGCATGATTGTGTCGTTCCTCCCAGAGCCATCATGCAGAAGGACGAAGCCATCTTGAGACAGCTGCTCCAACAGGAGCTGAAGAAACGCGAGTCTCTGGCCGCTGCCGAGGGCAAAGTGGCCAAGCTGAGGGAACAGCTGCTTGCCTCGGAGAAGGTTGTCAGCGCCAACCTTACTCTGCTCAAGAAGCTCCAGGAACAGGTGGGCGAAGAATCTCAATGCAGACGCCTGGCCTGGAGCACAGCCAGGAGTCCAACCTTGGTTTGGTGCATGGATAATGCCTTCTGTCCCCATGGCAGTTCCACACTATAGCTTCATGCACTGCAATACATCCCTCCGTCATCTTTTTATACTGAACCCAGAATGAGATCCCGATATACCGGCGTGCTGTAGCTTTTCCATGTACTGATCAGCAATGCTCTGCATTATCTCACTGATGGGCTACCGTCTTCACTGTGGGGATGTTGCAGTTACTTAACGCCCAACCTTTCCGACCTCTGTAGGTGCAGCGTGTGGAACACCGCGTGGCCATAAAGAAGGACCAGGCGGGGAAACTGGAGAAAGAGTTGTCTCAAGCCCAGCTGGCCGCCGGGAGAGGGATCAAGAGGAGACTGGAACCCAACCACTCAATGGTAAACCTCACCCACGTGTCGTACAATCGTTACAGGGTGGTGATACGATGTCTGCACTGGTTTGGAGATTGACTGCGTGTGTGATCACAGGATGTGCTTTGACTGTTTGGTAGTAAACCTTGTCCTGCCCTTGGTTCCCCTCAGTCGGGGAAGCTGTCCAGGCTGGACGGCGGCCCGCATGGCGGCCGCCACTTTGCCGAGCTCATCGCCCAGAAGCAGCGGCTGCAGCAGCTGGAGTCGGAGTACGCTCAGAAGATCCAGAAGCTTAAGGAGACCCAGGCCTTACACAACCGGGCCAGCCTGGCAGAAGCCACCAGGGCCCCCACGCCTCCCCAGCCCCAGCCCCAGCCTCTACCGCAGCCCCCGGCCCCGGCCCAGCCGCCGGCACAGCCCCCCGCCTCCAGCCCCTTCGCCCTGCCCCAGCCCTCCCTGCTCGACCTCTCCCAGGACAAGCTCACCCTGGGCAACGAGGACCCGCCCGACGACGGCGAGGGGGAGCCGGTCCCCGCTGCCGGTCGAGGGGCCCGCCGCCTCTCCCTACGCCAGCAGGGCACCTTCACCAAACCCAAGCTGGAGCAGCCGGGGGGCTCCACACCCGCCGCCAAGAACCCGCCCACTGCCATGGCCAGGCCCACGGCCGCGCCCAGCGCCCAGCCGGCGGCCACGGCCCATGCGGGCTCCACGGGGCCCACGCCGGTGTTCCAGGGCCTGGACGCGGAGGCCCTAAAGGCCCAGTATGAGCTTCAGGTGGAGCTGGGGGAGCTCCTGCAGAGAGAGCTGCGGAAGGCCTGGGAGGACGCGGAGAGCCCGCCCGCTGGAAAGGTAACGTCTCAACCCTCCAGGGCTTCACCTCTTTAAAGGGGACACTATAGCACCAGGTGTGAGCGCGGTTAGCCGTTTCAAGCCTTTTTGAAAATGTACAGCTTCTGACATCACAGGTGGGCGTGTCCACCTAGATGTATGACGGATAGATGAACAGCGTTTGCTACAGTGCACTGGGTAGACTGATCTATCCAGCACACATCTGGGTGGACACGCCCACCTGTGATGTCAGAAGCTGCACATTTTCAAAACGGCTTGTAATGGCTACACACACACACACACACACACACACACACACACACACACACACACACACACACACACACACACACACACACACACACACACACACACACACACACACACACACCTGGTGGTATAATATGTCCCCTTTTTAAAGGCCCTTACAAGACGTTATAGACGGATGATACCTTTTAGAGATAGTAATAGGGGATCATACGGTTTGGGCAACCATTTCGTAATCTTGTCTCTGGTCATTTCCTAACAGCAATGTTTAGCTCTTACACCGTACTTACTGTTGTGTGACGGTATGTTGCTGTACAGGTTATGGTTGTGGACTTGGAGACGGTGACAAGCACAGCAGCGTTGCCAGAACTGAAGCCAGTACCATTTGCACCATATCACAGCCCTCTCCTGGCGTTCAAGGCCTACAGGTTCAGTAGTCTTCCTGGTTCATTGTTGTTTCCTGATGACAGAGCTCAGCAATGAGTCAAGGTTTCAAAGTTGTATTTCAATAGCAGTAAATAAAAATGCTATTCATTGTGTTGATCTCTCAGGTTCAGCCCGTATTACAGGACCAAAGAGAAGTTGTCTCTGAGCTCGGTGACGTACAGCAACACTGTGGAGGCCAAAACCAGCTTCTGTCGCTTCGACCTCACCGGCACCTGCAACGACGATGACTGCCAATGGTGAGGCTTCTTGTAAATGCAAAACAATTTATTTATAAAAACATATTTAGAACACCTTTGGTAATGTGTTTCCCCCGTCCAGGCAACACATGAGGAACTGTATGCTGAGCGGAAACCAGCTGTTTCAGGATATCCTGTCCTACAACCTGCCTCTGATCGGCTGTTCAGAGAGCAGCTCAGACGATGACGTCAGAGTTTCTACAGGTTTGACAAAGCTCTTCAAATTTGTTCCACAGCATGTGCCTTCCAAAACACTTTAATCCCATAATACGGAAAATATCTTACACTGTTCACTTTAAGAAATTATTTAGGAAGGTATTTAAAGTAGCTATGAAACACTTGCCACCTGAAACCTGTATCTTAAAAAATATATATATATATTCACTACATTACATATACCTAAACAAAAAGTATCTTTACAATGACTGACTTAATCTTTCCAAAAAAATCTATTTTTTATTTTCTAGAAAAGTATATCAAGAAGCTGTTTGGCGCCCCTACCAAGGACCGCATGGGCAGCGACCAGAAAGCCGTGCTCCTGGTCAGCAAGGTCAACGAGAGCCAGCGCCACGGTGGGTCATCTCCCCACACACGAGGCCCCAATACAGTGATCCAAGCTGTGAATAGGCATTAGGTTGGGTTAGGGTTAGGGTCATCTCCCCACACACGAGGCCCCAATACAGTGATCCAAGCTGTGAATAGGCATTAGGTTGGGTTAGGGTTAGGGTCCTCTCCCCACACACGAGGCCCCAATACAGTGATCCAAGCTGTGAATAGGCATTAGGTTGGGTTAGGGTTAGGGTCATCTCCCCACACACGAGGCCCCAATACAGTGATCCAAGCTGTGAATAGGCATTAGGTTGGGTTAGGGTAAGGGTCCTCTCCCCACACACGAGGCCCCAATACAGTGATCCAAGCTGTGAATAGGCATTAGGTTGGGTTAGGGTTAGGGTCCTCTCCCCACACACGAGGCCCCAATACAGTGATCCAAGCTGTGAATAGGCATTAGGTTGGGGTAGGGTTAGGGTCATCTCCCCACACACGAGGCCCCAATACAGTGATCCAAGCTGTGAATAGGCATTAGGTTGGGTTAGGGTTAGGGTCCTCTCCCCACACACGAGGCCCCAATACAGTGATCCAAGCTGTGAATAGGCATTAGGTTGGGTTAGGGTTAGGGTCATCTCCCCACACACGAGGCCCCAATACAGTGATCCAAGCTGTGAATAGGCATTAGGTTGGGGTAGGGTTAGGGTCCTCTCCCCACACACGAGGCCCCAATACAGTGATCCAAGCTGTGAATAGGCATTAGGTTGGGGTAGGGTTAGGGTCCTCTCCCCACACACGAGGCCCCAATACAGTGATCCAAGCTGTGAATAGGCATTAGGTTGGGTTAGGGTTAGGGTCCTCTCCCCACACACGAGGCCCCAATACAGTGATCCAAGCTGTGAATAGGCATTAGGTTGGGTTGGGGTTAGGGTCCTCTCCCCACACACGAGGCCCCAATACAGTGATCCAAGCTGTGAATAGGCATTAGGTTGGGGTAGGGTTAGGGTCCTCTCCCCACACACGAGGCCCCAATACAGTAATCCAAGCTGTGAATAGGCATTTGTGTCCGGACGAAAATTTGAATATTCGGAGGAAAGTAGATTTGTGGTGCGTATCTTCCCCTTACTGAATTAGAACCAACAGAGACCACTGCTGCAGAATCCTGTTTTTTACCAACTGATCTTTTTTTATATTTATTTCTACAGTGTTATTTTGATAACATGAAAAAGTAAAAACAGATTATAACGTAGTATTGCTTTGTGGACACCAGTGGCATTTGGATTCACTCAGCCGGTCTCGGTTACAGCTGAAATTGATTGCAGCCTAAAACTTTCAGAACACTTACGAAATAGGAAATTTGAACATTGTGCGATGTTTGATGAAATTGCATGCAAGGCCAAGCTCTATCAATAGTCATCCCACAATCACTATTGTGGGTGACGGATTTGCATCAAACACATTGCTACCGCTTCTTTTCATGTTTATTAAAGAGCTATTTGATATCTTTTGGCCTTGTCTAAACTTTGAAATAGTGCAAAATAAGTGCATTATTTAAACCCTTCTAAAACTATAGTATACTCTTTTATTAAACAAACTCAAGCATTCATATAGTTTTAATTAGGTGAGTGCTGCATGCAGCGCTCAACTATTGTTCTTCACAAGTTTTATTCTTTCTTTCTCTACAAACTTTGGGACCTATCTCCTTCCTCAAATTTTCACCTAGAGACTCCATTCAAATTTGAAATATTCAGAATAGCTTTGAATCCCGTGCTTATCTGATTTTTAAATTATTTTATACTTTTTAAGATATTCTACTTTTAAAATACTATCTTTTTTTTAACATGGGAGTCAATGGGATGAAGGTAGAGCCGTCCTCTGGTACTTCCAACTGTTTAAGACGTAACTAAATCAATTTTCAACCCTTTATCTTCGTTCAAACCATTTAACAAATCTACACACTTCTTCAATAATATCCTAACGGAATTTCAATATCATTTAAAATTTCTTCAGATTCACACTTATTTTCATACCGGCTTCGTTTTCATTTGGTCTCATTGATTCACGTTGACGCTGAAGCGTGAGGACGTTCAGCAGTGTTGCCAGATTGGGTGTTTTTTCTATTGAACTACTTTTAATCACGCACCGGCTTAAACACGCATGCATGCACGCACGCACGCACGCACGCAGTGCATTACAGTTGACCTTTCAGATTCTTCAATTCATTTTACATTTCTGCATTTTTAGCAATGCTTTGCGCTTTTCATTCAGCGGTCACTTTATTTGTTTCCAACCATTTACATTTTCTTAAATGGTGTGCATGTTTATATTGTTTACTCCATTTAGACTTTTGAACTTTTGTTCAAATCCTTTCCCTTGATTTAAGCCATTTAACGTTTCTTTATGTCTTAATCTCTGTGGCTTTATTTAAAAATATTTCCAACGTCACTTTGCACTACAGCACTCACCACATTTTTTGGAAATGCATTTTCTAGTTGAATATAGTATTCAATAGAATTCCATTGACTATAGAGGCACTGAGGCGCACCACATTTTAGAGACTGAATGTTTTATGTGAACAGAAATAGTTCCATCCCTCTCTTCCTGTCTCTCTTTCTCTTAGTCCCCCCATTCACCACCTGTAAGGACATAAGGAGGTGGAGGCCCAAGCAGGCCAGACAGAGGAGCTCTGCTCCTTCTGAGGACAGTGAGGAGGAGAGCCCGGGAGACGCTCCGGCTGCAGGGAAGCACGGTGGGCACCGAACCTTACCACTCTACAATAAGAGCTAGGTCGGAAGCTAGGTAGGTAGAGGTAGCAATCCAATACAGGAGAAGCTAGGTAGGTAGAGGTAGCAATCCAATACAGGAGAAGCTAGGTCGGAAGCTAGGTAGCAATCCAATACAGGAGAAGCTAGGTAGGAAGCTAGGTTGGAAGCTAGGTCGGAAGCTAGGTAGCAATCCAATACAGGAGAAGCTTGGTTGGAAGCTAGGTAGGTAGAGGTAGCAATCCAATACAGGAGAAGCTAGGTCGGAAGCTAGGTCGAAAGATAGGTAGCAATCCAATACAGGAGAAGCTAGGTCGGAAGCTAGGTAGGTAGAGGTAGCAATCCAATACAGGAAAAGCTAGGTTGAAAGCTAGGTAGGTAGAGGTAGCAATCCAATACAAGAGAAGCTAGGTCGAAAGCTAGGTAGCAAACCAATACAGGAGAAGCTAGGTCGGCAGCTAGGTCGGAAGCTAGGTAGCAATCCAATACAGGAGAAGCTAGGTTGGAAGCTAGGTAGGTAGAGGTAGCAATCCAATACAAGAGAAGCTAGGTCGAAAGCTAGGTAGCAATCCAATACAGGAGAAGCTAGGTCGGAAGCTAGGTAGGTAGAGGTAGCAATCCAATACAGGAGAAGCTAGGTCGGAAGCTAGGTCGGAAGCAAGGTCGGAAGCAAGGTCGGAAGCTAGGTCGGTAGAGGTAGCAATCCAATACTGGATTCTGGATACAAGATTTGTCCAGAGACAATTTTTTGATTATTGATTGCTGTCAGGTTGTAAATAGAATTCCATCAAATATGAAGGAAATATTTCCACCAAATATGAAGCTAGGGCAGGCAAACAAATTGCCTGCCCTAGCTTTAATAACCTGTATCTGAGTTCACTGTAAGCCGCTTAGGATCATAGCATCTGCTAAACTTACTGAATGGGAAACGGGAGAGAAACCATTTAATAATGAAAATAAGTTGCCTTCTTTTCATTATTGAATCTGTCTCTCCCTGAGAGCTAGAGCTATGCTAACCCTAACCCTGAGTGCTAGAGCTATGCTAAGCCTAACCCTGAGAGCTAGAGCTATGCTAACCCTAACCCTATTTCCCCCCCCAGTCGAGCGGACCAAGAGCAGGCTGTCGTCCCTGGACGTGTGCGTGGCGCCGGAGGACAGGCGCTACTTCATCAGCGAGACGGACGACATCGCCAACCTGGAGAGCAGCGTGGCAGAGAGCCCCCGCGACGCCCAGCTCTGGATCAAGCTGGCCTTCAGATACCTCAGCCAGAACGACACGTGAGTCAGGCTCCACAGTGTGGGCCGTATGCATCTATGTATATAGGGATTAGGGTTTAACCCTAACCCTAACCCTATGGATATAGGGGTGTTCCCGTCAAAAGCAACCTTCAGACGGGATGGCACCCACAGTTTGGTTCGGGACGGTTTAACTGCGGTTGGACAGCAGTGATACGTTATTATGCACCCTTACACAGCTACCGATAGAATCAGTGATCTGCTGATCGCTGGTCAGGGGTTAGAACGTTAGAGGGGTTAGAACATGGAACAGACTGATCGCTGGTCAGGGGTTAGAACGTTAGAGGGGTTAAAACATGGAACAGACTGATCGCTGGTCAGGGGTTAGAACGTTAGAGGGGTTAGAACATGGAACAGACTGATCGCTGGTCAGGGGTTAGAACGTTAGAGGGGTTAGAACATGGAACAGACTGATCGCTGGTCAGGGGTTAGAACGTTAGAGGGGTTAGAACATGGAACAGACTGATCGCTGGTCAGGGGTTAGAACGTTAGAGGGGTTAGAACATGGAACAGACTGATCACTGGTCAGGGGTTAGAACGTTAGAGGGGTTAGAACATAGAACAGACTGATCGCTGGTCAGTGAACAGTTGTTGGATCCTCCAGTGTAATTGATCACTATAAATCAGCCACCGACCTCAACGCACATTACCTACACAGGCAGGACCAGAGGCCAGAACCAAACCTCAGGTCAACCAATCATCTAAAGCTCATAAGAGCAGCTGTGAACTTGATCATGAAAAGTTGTCATGGTATGTTGCTCGCATGGCTATTTAAAACAGTCCTTATAGACGGAATGTGTACATTGAGCCACTCTGATTAGGCATGCAGAAGCCTTTCAGTATTTAAAGTATAGCATCCACTTAAAATGACTGTGTGACCAGATCTAGGCAGCTAGGCTGGCTAGATGGGACGAGTGGGAGGAGTTCAAAACCGGGTGAAACAAAGCCCCTGGCATGTAAATGTACTGCAAACGGGTTGTGTTCATCCCGTATTAACACTGCCCCCCCCCCCGTATGTTCCCTCCAGCCCTGCCTCAGAGAGCCTGGAGGCCGCTCTCAACACGCTATCCCGTGCCCTTGAGGACAACAGCAGCAACGCTGAGATCTGGTGCCACTACCTGTCCCTGTTCTCGAGACGCGGCAGCTGGAAGGAGGTCCAGGAGATGTGTGAGATGGCTGTGGAGAACGCCCCCGACCCCCAAGTCTGGTGGAGAGTGAGTGCCCCTAATGACCAATAATTACATATATTACAAGGATATAATATAAGTGACAAAATGCATTAAATCCAATTATACACTAAAGCCTGAATCATATCCAATCATCACATCAAGTTAAGTGCAATAGTCAGTTCTACGACACTCCAGGAGTAGTTTGGTCCTAATCTCCCCTCTCTCCCTCCAGTATCTGAACCTGGAGAGCTCGTTCGAGGGGAAGGACTACGTGTGCGACCGGCTTCTGCGCTTCCTCGTTGCCACGGCGACGTTGGACGGCGTCACAGAGAAGCTGTCCTTCCAGCTGCTGGAAGCGCTGCTCTACCGGGTGGACCTGAACATCTTCACCGGCCGCATCGGTGCTGCCCTGGCCATCCTACAGGTGACTGACCTGACCACAGACTCTCCTGTTGTTGGTGGCCTACTGGATAGCATGGCTTATCTTCATAGGCCGGCATCATCCGGCCGTCACCAACCCATTAGTGTCCTGTGCCGACGTTTAGCCTGTGGGCCTTCACCACGGTGGTTAAATAGTAAGCCATTACTAGTTCCTGAAGAGAAGATGGGTCATATCTTAGTCATGTTCTGCTACTGAATGACACTTAGGCCCCAAGTTCAGATGGTTCAGTACAAGTCTTGGATTTGATTGGAACTCTGAACGCTTTGCAACTAACCAATTCAAAACTTTCTTTACCGTGTTCGAAAGCCCCTTCGCCCCCTCGCAAATGTTTGCTCTGTACTCGCTTAATGCTTTAGCTTTAGAACTCTTACTGCAAATGTCAGACATACTAAGTCTTTCTGTGATTATATAGTGCCCATTTTGCGCCTGACTCTAGTGGTCTAGTTGGGCTCGGACCACTGTTAAAAAGAGCAGAGAATAATCCCATGCTCCAAGTATAAACCCGTCTTCCTCCAAAGGCAGTCAAATCAAACAAATCAATGTAATCAGTTTCTTGTTTATTTTCCTACCAGAATTCCTTGAAATTGGTCAGTGAGAGGTGCATCGCGGCGCACCTGACGGCCAGCGACCGCACACTGCTCTGGCTCTCCTACATCCACCTGACGGAGTTCGACTGCCTGCCGTCCAGCCTGTACGACCCGGCCGCCTCGGGCCCTGGCCGGCTGGTCAGCAGGGAGCCCTTCCAGCTGCCCTGGAGGTCTGCCCAGGAAATCAGCACGCCGGCCCAGACCCTGGTGGCTCTGTTCCAAGGTAGCCGGCTCAGAGACGGACCGGGTTGGGTTGGTCATGGGGGCGAGAGTTGGTTTGACTTGGAGTTATTGTGGAACATTGTGACTCCTGGCTGGCTCGCATAATGAGGAATCAAGGCTGTAGGCTCATTCAGAACAAGGGCGTAGATTCCAAGGCCTTCCATTCATCACCTGATCCAGGTTATACGATACCAAAAGGTGCAACTCCTTTGTCCCATCAGCTTACCGTTGTTTTGAAGAAGCCAATCACAAACTGCATACGCCCCCTCTAAGTTGATCAACAGGTTTGATGTGATACCTGGGTTAGATTGGCAAACACAGACCAATTGTTCTGGGTAGGATCTTCTTTTTTTGAATGATACATGAAAGAAGGGCCATTTAATGCTAATCCCTACCCCCGATTGCTTCCCTGATTAATGCTTCAAGAACATTGAGGGGTTAGAGACCGAGGTCTGCCAGGGAGGGGTTTGAGTACAGGATGAAGGTGAAACCATATTAACTCTGACTGAATCAGAACATTCTTCTTCACAACTAAAGAAGTCCCCCTTTGTTCTCTCTGGCGTTAAGAAGTGTCGCACTTCAAACACCTGGATGGACTGAGTTGGGTTCCCTGAACCAATCAGTGAAGAGATCGCCTGATTGGGAAGAAATTAGCCGGGAACGGTGTTAAATATGAATTGGCTCATTCCCGGGAAATTCCACTGAAATAATGGCTCTTGTATCTCACCTACAGCCCATTTTAAGTGGAGCATTAAAGGACAATTCCGGTTTTACAAAATGCGTTATAAAACATGACAAACTGTATTTTGCTACGATACCTGATTTGGAACATCAACGAACACCGCTTACCACTCGGTGAGTTGCACATTTCTGAAGTAGAATGTTTAGGGTTGTTTTAAGGACAGGTTTGTGAATGCCCATAGCCAGCCATTCTGAAGCAGGCAAGGGCGATTCTAAATGAGCCAAATACCCGAGACAGGACCAATAGCCACAATTTTGGTGTCAACCACTCCATTTCATCCTAGACAAACCAGAAAGGGGGCTCAATCTGCTAAATACTGGAATTGTCCATTAAGTGAACGTTGTTTCTCTCCCTGACCAGATGCCATCCTTCAGTGCACGGATGAGAAGTTGCCGGCTGCAGAGAGGGTGACGGCCTGCCTTCCTCTGCACACCAACCTGCTCTACCTCAACCGGTTCCTTGGAAGGTCAGTCTTCCTTGGCTGCCTTGCCTGGCTTCCAAGCCAGCGATGTTATTGCCTTCTTTGGCTCAGATCTAAATATAGTCACGTCCAATATCTAAATAAGTTACCAAATAAAAGAACGTATTCATAATGGTATTTATTAGGGCTGAACGATTAATCAAATTCAAACCGACATTGCGATGTAATAGAAAGCGATATGCAAATCGCAAAGGCTGTGATTAAAAAAAAAAAAAAAAAGGATTTCTTACTTATACTGTCTGGAGATCAGTAATATTTAGATTTTCATTTGTTAATTCAATAGTTAAATAAAGATTTGAGAATGTCAATTCATCTCAACACATCGGCCTGGCCTAAAGGAAAGAGCAGTTTATATGTTGAATGCTTCCAATGTTGTGTTAGTCATACTATAGAATGATTTATTGCTTGTTTAGTAATTAATACAGAACATAAGGAACTTAAAATAAAAAGAATTGCATACTAAATCGCAATATTGGTCGAAATAATCGCAATTAGATAATTTCGCCAAATGGTCCAGCCCTACTGGTCATCATGTCACCAGCCTATATCTCTTATGATGTCAACGTTGGGTGTTCTGGGACTGATCTGTGTGTCCCTCCCCAGGCTGGAGGAGGCGGTGCAGCTGTGCCAGCCCCTGCTTGAGGCGTGTCCCGTGGCGTGCGAGCTGCGGGATGCCCTGGCGGACCTCCACCGTCGCCTGGGCAACGGCGAGCAGGCAGTCACCGTCTGGCTGCACGCGCTGGCCGAGTGTCCCGACAACGCGCAGATCTTCTACCACACCTGCCGCTTCCTCATGGACCAGGTGAGTCCCGCCTTGACTGCCGTTAACCCCCTGGCAACCATGCTGTTCACAGGTTCTCGTCCCACCGGAAGAAACCAGCGCCCCGTTATTGTTTAGGTGTTTTTGTACTAGCTTGAACACAGACTATTCTTGGGCCCCTTCCACACGTAAAAGATTTTTTTGAGAAAACACATCCGTCTTGTGCGTTTGGGCTCACCGTCTTGTGCGTTTGGGCTCACGGTCTCACTGGGCTCACTTTTTTGAAACCATGTCCAGATCAAAACAGCCCTATGCGCTTTCGTGTTCGGATTCGTGTGGACGCGTGATACGCAAACGATGACATCATCACCCCCCACCAACTGGGCGACGTAATGGTTCCGTCAATTTTTTTTTGTTCCATTTGTATTTTTTTTAAATACAGCCCCTTGGTAAATGTAATTACTTACTGACATTAAAAAGTATTTTCTGCTCAATCTAGAAGGTTTAACAACTGCTTCCTCCTCCTCGACCGTATGTTTATACGCAGCGCGCAGCCTTGATGCTCCGTCGACTTCTTCTTCTTTTTTTTGTGGAGAACCAGCGCCACACAGTGGCCTTGAATATATACTACAGCGTTTCTAGAGCTCAAAAAATGTGGAAAACGGAGGGGAAAAGCTTGATTTTCTCCGGTGTGGACGGGGCCTTAAACTGTGTTTCTGTCTGTGTAGGACAAGCCCAGTGCCATCCCACCCCTGTTCGGGGCGTTCTTCCTCTCCCTCTGTGAGGATGAGCAAAACCAGCTGGAGCCCCTGGACATCCTGCGGTGAGGCTTCTCCGCGTCTCTTTATTGTTGGGTTAGAGCTAACCCTAACCCTAACCCTGGACACCCTGCGGTGAGGCTTCTCCACGTCTCTTTATTGTTGGGTTAGGGTTAGGTCTAACCCTAACCCTAACCCTGGACACCCTGCGGTGAGGCTTCTCCACGTCTCTTTATTGTTGGGTTAGGGTTAGGTCTAACCCTAACCCTAACCCTGGACACCTTGCGGTGAGGCTTCTCCACGTCTCTTTATTGTTGGGTTAGGGTTAGGTCTAACCCTAACCCTAACCCTGGACACCTTGCGGTGAGGCTTCTCCACGTCTCTTTATTGTTGGGTTAGGGTTAGGTCTAACCCTAACCCTAACCCTGGACACCCTGCGGTGAGGCTTCTCCACGTCTCTTTATTGTTGGGTTAGGGTTAGGTCTAACCCTAACCCTAACCCTGGACACCCTGCGGTGAGGCTTCTCCACGTCTCTTTATTGTTGGGTTAGGGTTAGGTCTAACCCTAACCCTAACCCTGGACACCCTGCGGTGAGGCTTCTCCACGTCTCTTTATTGTTGGGTTAGGGTTAGGTCTAACCCTGGGTTAGGGTTAGGTCTAACCCTAACCCTAACCCTGGACACCCTGCGGTGAGGCTTCTCCACGTCTCTTTATTGTTGGGTTAGGGTTAGGTCTAACCCTAACCCTAACCCTAACCCTGGACATCCTGCGGTGAGGCTTCTTCACGTCTCTTAATTGTTGGTTAGGCTTAGGGTTAGACCTAACCCTAACCCTAACCCTAACCCTGGACGTCCTGCAGTGAGGCTTCTCCACGTCTCTTTATTGTTGGGTTAGGGTTAGGGCTAACCCTAACAGAGTTAGGGCTAACCCTAACCCTGTTGTTGGTGTTCAGCCCTCAGAAACCATGGCGATACGGAACAGACCCCTACAGTCCTCAGGGGTGTGACCAAGATGAAAAAACATTTACCACTTACCATTTATTGAATGTCTTTATTTGAAAATATATTATTATGTTGTTTAATTTAAGTGAATTATCTGTCTTAACAACCTGGTTGCAGATATTTACAGTGACAAATGTAAAGGCGAGGGGGTATATTCAGCTGCGTACACACCGTGTTCATAGTGCTGGACAAATAAGTAAAAAATTAAGTTGGCTGATCCCAAAACGCTGAATGCTTATTGACCGTTTTGGAATTGTTTTTTTTCCAGACACATCCTTGGCCTCCCGACTTCAGTTATATTGAAGGGATCGATCATCAAGAAGCACCTGGAGGAGAAGCTCCTGCCACAGATGCCCTACCTTCACCTGATCCACTGGTGGGTATCTCGTCTATCCCTCCTTCTTTTCCGTCTTGTTCTCGGTCCCTTGTCTCTTTTCAAGCCCTCCTATATTTCCTCCATATTCTTCTCTCTCTCCTCCCTGTCCCCTATCTCCATGGCAACCTAACAACATACCGTTATGTGTAGTCATCGACCAATGTACAGGCCGGCCGATATTATCGGCCGATAGTTTGGCTTTTTACGTACGTATCAGAATCAGCATTTTTTTAATGGCATGACAGTTCAATAAATGTTCCTTTTTTTAAATTGACTTGTAACATTTCTTATCATCATTGTGTCATTTTTATGATGTAAATTGAGGGAGCAAAAGCAGTATCTGCTCAAGAAAATCGGTATCGGCCTCAAGAAATCCATCTGTGCCGTTCCCTTGTTATGTTGTAACGTTAGAGGGGCTAGAACGTTAGAGGGGTTAGAACGTAGAGGCGTTAGAACGTTAGAGGGGTTAGAACGTTAGAGGGGTTAGAACGTTAGAGGGGTTAGAACGTTAGAGGGGCTAGAACGTTAGAGGGGTTAGAACGTTAGAGGGGTTAGAACGTTAGAGGGGCTAGAACGTTAGAGGGGTTAGAACGTTAGAGGGGTTAGAACGTTAGAGGGGTTAGAACGTTAGAGGGGTTAGAACGTTAGAGGGGTTAGAACGTTAGAGGGGTTAGAACGTTAGAGGGGTTAGAACGTTAGAGGGGTTAGAACGTTAGAGGGGTTAGAACGTTAGAGGGGTTAGAACGTTAGAGGGGTTAGAACGTTAGAGGGGTTAGAACGTTAGAGGGGTTAGAACGTTAGAGGGGTTAGAACGTTAGAGGGGTTAGAACGTTAGAGGGGTTAGAACGTTAGAGGGGTTAGAACGTTAGAGGGGTTAGAACGTTAGAGGGGTTAGAACGTTAGAGGGGCTAGAACGTTAGAGGGGTTAGAACGTTAGAGGGGCTAGAACGTTAGAGGGGTTAGAACGTTAGAGGGGCTAGAACGTTAGAGGGGCTAGAACGTTAGAGGGGATTTATCCACCCATAAATCCGTATGGGTGGATCACTGGTTATGTTGTAACGTTAGAGGGGCTAGAACGTTAGAGGGGTTAGAACGTTAGAGGGGTTAGAACGTTAGAGGGGTTAGAACGTTAGAGGGGCTAGAACGTTAGAGGGGCTAGAACGTTAGAGGGGCTAGAACGTTAGAGGGGCTAGAACGTTAGAGGGGATTTATCCACCCATAAATCCGTATGGGTGGATCACTGGTTATGTTGTAACGCGTGCTGTCTGCCCCTCCAGCCGGTGGCACTGGCTGCAGGGCTCCACGGAGGAGGCGGCCAGCGCCTTTGAGCGGGCGCTGGGGTCAGCCATGCCTCTGGACCTTCTTCATAAGCTCTGGATGGAGTAAGTCGTTCCCCCCCCCCCTAACCCAGCTGGTTAAAACACAGCTACACACTAGACTGATACTGAACTGACCAACTACTGCTAACCAATCTGTCCCCAAAAGGTGAGCTCTCTTGGCTGTTATGTACCAACATCTGTCCACAAAGAAGTCTTTAAACAATAGAATTACTCAAAATAATGATTTGAATATGCCACTGATTTTGGTTTGCGATGTTGGAGAGAAAAGGGCCAGGGTGACTCCCTGGGGTGACTCCCTGCTGTGACTCCCAGTCTGACTCCCTGCTGTGACTCCCAGTCTGACTCCCTGCTGTGACTCCCAGTCTGACTCCCTGCTGTGACTCCCAGTCTGACTCCCTGCTCTGACTCCCAGTCTGACTCCCAGTCTGACTCCCAGTCTGACTCCCTGCTGTGACTCCCAGTCTGACTCCCTGCTGTGACTCCCAGTCTGACTCCCTGCTGTGACTCCTTGCAGCTACCTGCTGTTCAGCAGCTGCCGGCCGGGCGCGGCCCAGGCCTCTAGGGGGCGCTCCAAGGGGCTGTGGGACCTGGTGCATCGCTGCCTGGGCACCGTCCCGTCCCGGCTGGAGGTCCCCTTCAGCCCCGCCCAGTACTGGAGCTGCTACCGCTTCCACAACAAGGCAAGTCCCCCCCCCCCCCATCTGTAGCCTTTATATTGGGGCTACCTCCATGCCGGGACACACTAGTGCTAGCTGACCTGGCCAACCACATGATTCAAAGGATCGTTTGATTTCGGTTTGATTAGTGTGGTTGTGAAGCAGGCCACACTATTATCACCCTCTCATTTCTTTCTAGTATATTTATATTTTCTGAGCATGTGACAATAACAGACATTGAACGCTTGAAGGCTTTAAGTGTCTTCCCACCACCCAGTTTCCATGGGGGTTATACTAGAGCACCTTCCATTGTCTGTTGCTTTTGTCGTGGACGTCCAGGTGGTGAACCATTACCTGAGCTGTTTGCTACCATCCCAGCATGCAATGGTCCTGGAGAAACTTCGCTATGCCATGCCCAACAACGCTGAACTGGGCCTCAGGTTTGTCCTAGAACCGCCGACATGCTTGTTGGGAGCAGAACCGTGGCTATTTTGGAGAGGGGAAATGACCATTGCTTCTCTGTGCGTGTGCGTGTGCGTGCGTGCCTGGTCTCTTCATGGTCCAGAGGTTGCTGACCTGCTATATCATACATGACCAGTTGTTCCCATGTTAGAGCGCGGTCCTCTCCGTGGGTTGTCCTCCGGTTCTGCCCAGAGTCGTGCCTTGTTGTCCAGCTGTGGTTGTGCTCCCGCTCCAGGTTACTGTACCAGGAGTGGCGGGACGGAGGCATGGAACACCTAAAGTTCCAGGCCCGCCTGCTGACCAACAGCCATCCAAAGTGTTTGGCCATCTGGAAAATGTAAGTTGGACTTCTTTTTTATTTAACATGTTCCTCCCTCAATCTCGGTCTGTCTCGTAACCGTATCAAATTTCGGACAGAAAATCTGATGTGCCTGAAAATCTTCTGTGTTCACCAAAAAAAGTATAGGACCATTTCCTTCCAGTATCCCATTTTAATGTTGAATGGACGCTGACCGCATGCTTGCTCTGTGTCTCCTGGCAGAGCCATCGCTGTGGAGTGGGAGCTCAAGGAGCGAGCGGAGGTAAGTCCAACAGCACAGGGGAGGTGGTGGTGGGGTTATAGTGGAGACAGCAGCACATGTCGGCTAGCGGTGGAGCTTAGAAGGGATGTCGAAGCACCTGCACTGTCAAAGGCTGTGACCTGGCACGTGGCCTCCGGTTAAACCGAAAGAGGGCTGGTTATGGTTCCACGTTGCGCAACGTGGCCACGCAGACGCTTCGGCGTAGTCCTGAACCTATATGGTTCTGCGTCGGGTTTTAGTCAGCGGACCAATCACAGCCCTTGCTGCTGCGTCGCCTCAACGGAAGGTTAACATTTTTAGGAGGCACACGTCAGGCACTTGCGGTGGACGCAGGGAGGGTCCGCAAGGACATAAGGGGTCCGTAGCCCCCTTGCGTTGCGTAAACGTGGGACCATAATCAGCTGTTAACAGTGATCCCACACTTATCTCTTACGCCAGTTGAATGTGCATATTGTTCTTTGTCCACCGTGGACGGTGTTCAACGCTTTCCAGAACGCCCCTTGCTCAACTGTCAAATCCTCATGGTCATCATGGTCTTCCTCGTCCTGATGAAGGGTATTCACTATTGGTAACGGCCGGGACTACAGGGACGTCTCTGGGTTGACCAAACTGACCTGCTGCTCATCCTGCTACGGCTTTTTCCCTTTTCCATCTCTTTCTACAACTTTACCTTTTCTCCTTCTTTCTTTCTTTGTTGAATTCTTTGTTTGTTTCTCTTTCTTTTCTGTCTTTGTTTCCGTCTTTTATTCTTTCTGTATTTTTTTCTTTTGTTTCTATGGTTTATTTGTTTCTTTTTTTTCCCATTTTTACTTTCCTTCCTTCCTTCCTTTTCTTCTGCTCATGTTTTTACTGCAGGTGCGTCTCCTGTATCGGCAGGTCCTCCGCCATCTTCCTCTGTGTGCTGCCCTGTGGAAAGATGTAAATCTCTCAACACACACACGCACACACAAACACACGCATATTCAGGCAGTCATCCAGGTGTTACACATAATGCACCTGCCTTCAAATTCAGCCGCTCTCCTTTTTGTTTCAGGTTTGTCTGTTTTTGATCTGCTCATATTGTTGCTCATGGTTTTGACTCCTGTTTTAAAGCCTGATTCACCTGCTGCTCCTCTTCTTCCTGTCTCTCTCTCTATCATTCCCTTGTCTCTCTCCATCTCCTCTCATTCCCTCTATTCCTGTCTCTCTCTATCATTCCCTTGTCTCTCTCCATCTCCTCTCATTCCCTCTCTTCCTGTCTCTCCTCATTCCCTCTCTTCCTGTCTCTCCTCATTCCCTCTCTTCCTGTCTCTCCTCTCATTCCCTCTCTTCCCGTCTCTCTCTCCATCTCTCCTCTACCTGTCTCTCTCTCCATCTCTCCTCTCATCCCCTCCCTTCCTGTCTCTCTCTCATTCCCTCTCTTCCTGTCTCTCTCTCCATCTCTCCTCTCATCCCCTCTCTTCCTGTCTCTCTCCTCTCATCCCCTCCCTTCCTGTCTCTCTCTCATTCCCTCTCTTCCTGTCTCTCTCTCCATCTCTCCTCTCATCCCCTCTCTTCCTGTCTCTCCTCTCATCCCCTCTCTTCCTGTCTCTCCTCTCATCCCCTCTCTTCCTGTCTCTCCTCTCATTCCCTCTCTTCCTGTCTCTCCTCTCATCCCCTCTCTCCCTGTCTCTCTGCTCTCCAGCGCCTGTTGTTCCAAGCGGCGGAGGGAGGTAATTCTGATAAGCTGAGGAAACTGGGGGACAGGTGTCGAGAGCTGGGAGTGAGTCTAAATGAGCCACTAAGTTTAGGCCCCGCCCAAACTCAGGGAGACCATACATGAAGCAGGCTGAGACCCATCCCACCCCTCCCCTCATCCTCCCCATACCATTTATCTTAAGTATAAACAAAGCAATCTATCTTAAGGTTCGACCGACCACTGCCAAGTAAGGTAAAGCAGAATGAGAGGGGAGGGGGGGGCGGGGTGGTGGCTGGGAGAAGGGCGACTCCCCCTCTCCTCCCCCTCTCCTCCCCCTCCTCCTCCTCCTCTCCCCACTCCTCCCCCCTCCTGCAGCCAATGAGGGGGGCACCGCTTCGGCACGGAGGCCAATGAACTTCCTCTGATTGTCAGAACTCTCAGGCTGCTAGTGTCAGCCTCCCATCGCGACCGTAAGTATAGTCCCTGCTCGGGGACTCGGCTGCCTTGTTAGCCTGTCGTTTTAATTCCTCTGTCTCCCCCCCCCTCCATCCCCTCCCACCCCCCACCTCCTCGTTGTGTTTTCTGTATTGTATTGTCCCTTGTGGATTTTTGCTTTCTATTATCCTTTCTGCCTGGGTGGGGGTGGGTGGCGTTCGGACAGACCGCCGTCACCTCACTGTGGCTTTATTTCAAATACCGTGTGTTTTTAAAGGAGCTATTTACCCCCCCCCCCCCTTTGCTAGTGATGCTGCTGCCACTCTTTTTATTTTTTTCCGGCCCGTGTCCATGGAATAACAATTGACAATTTATCTGGCGTTTTTTAAGTAACCAAACAAGGGCGGGTGGGGGAGGGGGTTGGAATTGGCCGCTGCTAGTATTCTGTCATGGTATTAGTGAGACTGACGCCAAGACTGCACAATGCTGTGACTGTCGTCTACCAGCCGACCAATGGGGGTGGCCCTTTTAGACGAGGGGCACTAGTCATCGGGCGGAGGAGCCGGTCAGGAGCTCGTCCAATCCTTTTTTTGTTTTTTGTTTTTATTGTTTTGGTTGAAATTATATTATCATCAATGAAAAAAGTATTAGTCGGGAACGGAGGGCTCACTTCCTTCCAATGATCTTTTTTTGTATGTTTGAAAATGTTTATTAAATTATTTTCTAATGAAAGTTTTGTCTCGTGTTTTTATTTCATTTTGTCACACAAACCATGAGCCGCAGAGTGGAGGATTATCAGGGTTAGGGTTTTATTACGGGTCCTGGTAAAGGTTACATTCACCTCGGTACACTTATTGCCATGGTGGTGAGCAAATCGCATCGTTTCAGACATTGCAGTCTTCTTTTAAGAGTCTCATCCCTCATATAAGGCGGGTTTCAAGTTCTGATGAGACCGCTGAACTCTGTTATACTATGTGGCAAAAGCCTTGATATAATCTTAACTAGTTTTGACAAGGAGTCTGTCTTGAGGGTTTTAATGAAACCCTTCATTCAAACGATGGAGTGCACGATAAATGAGTTATTTTACATATATTTATATATAGCCATGTCATTTTTCTCATTCGTATATTCATGGTCTTGTTAAAAACCTTTTAGTAATTGATGGGCATCTTCTATTTGACCGAATGGTAATGGTAGTCTGTGCTTATCTTTATATTTTATGAGGTCTATGAAAACCTTTTGTAGTTTAATGTTTTCATATCGCTTGATCCTTTTTAATTGTACCAACTCAAATTGCATATTTATTCAAAGAAAATCACAATAGTTATGACCTTGTCCTAATTGATCAGGGGGCTGAGACCAGTCCGCAAAGACTGCTCAAACCATTAATAAAAACATCTTCATCAATTGCTTCTCAAGGTCCATTGCAATGACTTCACAAGAATTATTGTCCCGGTCATCTTGTCAAGTTAAATCAAACGGACAAAAACACTTCTGCCAGGCATTTTAAATTAAAATAACCTTAATTTGTCCACAATGAAACCCTTGGTTAATAAAGTCGAACAGGAACACATGAAAGTGATTTAAATGAACTGTGGATGAGACGTGAACTGACTGGACACGAATTGCGTGGGAAGTTTATTAACGCAATGACTGGAAACCTTGTTTCCATTTCCCTTTGCTTTGGTTGTACGTGTGTGATCACAATGTGTACGTAGTTCAAGACGAAACATTCCTCGAGGGAAAACATTTGTCTTTTATCAGTCAAGATATTCTATTTGAACACACACACACACAGCACCTGGAGCATTACGTAGAGATTGACCTGGAAACAATTCCTTCTGAAAATAACGCATTTGTGAGCCTGTCTGTGCACCATCGGGGGGGGGGGGGGTCAGTGTTTCCCATCTCCAGGTCGGCCCTGGCATGGGGCCGCCCCCTGCAGGTGGAGGAGGGCGCAGAGCAGGGCGTCCAGCACGGCAGCCAGGGCTGAGAGGAGGAGGGACAGAGCCCCTCCCGCCGGCTCTAGGGGGGGGGCGGTCCAACCCATGACAGAGGATCCCTCGGCCAACCAGAGCACAGCTTCTGCCGCGGAGAGCGCGGCGTTGACCAGCAGCAGGCAGGTGACGGCGTGCGTGTTGACGAGCGCCGTCCGGTCCCGCTGGGTCGTCGTGTTCCTGTCTCGCTGGCGGCGGAGGACCAGCCCGTGGACGGCCGCCAGAAGCAGGTACCCGGCGCAGCTGAGAGCGACCCGGGCCGCGTCGGGTTCCCAAAAGCGCCTCCTCCCCGTGCGGACGGAGCCGTCGAGGCCGCCCTCGTCCAGGACGACCCGCACGTACGCTGTCAGAACCAGCGCGGCGCTGCCGGCCAGGACGACGGCCACCAGAACGGAAGAGGCGGCCCCTAGCAGCCGCCACACCCCTGGAGTCGCGGACCGGGTCGCCCGGAGGCTCCTGTGCTCCCACGCCACGGCCGTCATCAGGAGCACCACGCAGCCCTGGGAGGGGGGCAGGAACAGCAGCCGCGCCCCCCAGCACGGTCGCTGCAGACCGGGGAGAACCGCGGCGCTGTGGGGATCCTCTGCCAGGGCCAGGCCGGCTCCCCAGAGCCCCCAGAGCAGACGCAGGGAGAACAGGGCGGCCAGGAGGAGACGCCGGGCTGCGGTGGTTCTACACCCGGCGCTGGGGCGGAGCACCAGGGTCAGAGCCAGGCCGCTGATGGCCACGGAGGGGAAGAAGACGGCCCAGACACAGAAGTGATCCATCCAGGGAGGAGAAAAGCCCAGAGGAAGCCCTGCAGGAAACACAAAGGAATGGGATCTTGCTGTCGCTGAATAACATAACATAACAGCTCGAATGTGCAATTGATTTTCTTTAATCTACAAATGAATTGTATCAATTTAAAGCAGTTTAGTGTTCTGTTTATTGGATTAGATTTTGGCTGCATTTGACAGCGTTTACACAGCCAACAACCCTGGGATGTTGTGGTTTCTGCGTGGTGCCTTTGTTCTAGTGTTCCAGTGGTTTCACATGAGCCTGGAGGGACGGGGTGATGAGCAGACTTGAGTTCTGCTCTCCATAACGCAGGCCTCACCTCTGGGTCAGTGTACTCTCTCAGAACACAGTTTCCTTGTCAGGTCATCAACATATAAAGAGTCATAGATTAAAGCCGGGGTAGGCAATGTATTTTAGCAGCATATTTGTTGAATTTGTTGAATCCTGACCCCAATCAATCATTTTTTTTGGACAAAAGAAAACACTATGCTACCTGCACACATTCGGCCTGTGCACTCATTGCACAACACCAGGGAAGCTTTGTTGTGTAGTTGCATTGTGAAGAGAGAGAGCAGAAGAACGCAGGTTTGTGAAAATAAATATGCAGAAAAGTTGCTCCTCAATTGAGAGGATGAGTCAACTCGAAACAGATATTCTCACCCCATAAAGGCTGAAGGATGGCTATGCCATTTCTAAAAGAAGTAGCAGGTCTTCAATCTTCCTTGCAGCACCCTTAAATAAGAAGTGAGATTAATGGAGTTTTTAATGGGATTAAGTGGATGCTTGTCTTGGCATACCGTTCTCTCTCCTGCAGGGGCACATG
>NC_136942.1:100000-102500 GCF_949987615.1 Pollachius pollachius | reverse complement strand
TAGAATGTCTGTTTCCTTTTGCGCGCAATGAAACACAAAGAGACCGCAGACTGATCTATCTAACGTAAATGTACCTAGTAATAGGCCAATCTAGATAAATACCAGCCAGATGAAGCTGTAAAGCTCAGTTTAAACACACAGTACAGATTCTCTCTCTCTCTCTCTCTCTCTCTCTCTCTCTCTCTCTCCATCTCTCTCAAACACACACACACACACACACACACACACACACACACACACACACACACACACACACACACACACACAAACAAAGACTTGCCAAAAAGTATTTTTTTTCTTTCAACATCCAACAAGTTTTTCTCAAACTCAATTCGAGGAATTACTGCTACGAAAACAAAGGTTGTTGAAATATCTGCTGCAGGTTTGAATCTTTCATGAACCGCTTCACACCCGTCCCGCCCAATATCCAGTAGTCACATCTTTCCTCAGAGATTGGTCTCATCTCCTCTAATCAGGAGCAGAGCAGCAGCAATGTTCTGTGCTGAGACGACGGTTCTGGATGTCTGCCGCTCTTGTTTGGGTCCTGGACTCAAGCAGCCGGGGCAACATGTGTACGGTAAATTGAGGGTAATTGTCAGAGGTCTGTGTTTTTGACCACACACAGCGACGCACCAGATGAGCCCTGCCTGGGGGTTGTTTGAACTGCACTGGTGGCTCGCAGCAGTCCTACCCAGAGTGCTTTGCTGTAAAAAAGACACTTCAGAGCGTGACTGACTGGGGGCGAGACGTCACACCTTAACTGTTTCCCAGATCCTTCCACTTTCTTTTCCTGTCAGTAACTTCGAGAAAAACAAATACTTGCGTAATTCAAATAACCTCAGGGTGGTTTCCAAGGCTCCACAATGTGGTATTTGTGAAACAAAGGGGGAAAATATGGGGCGAAGATGTCCCAGCTTATTTTCTTCTGTATTTATCAATGTCAGTTGGATTCAATCAAGTGTAAAATTTCACAATAAAACAACAATATGTATTTTCACCAATGTGACCTTTTTTGCTGCTGAAAAGAGTCGAATCAGCTGCAAAGCTTTGATTCAATCTATAACTTTTGTTGAACCTGAGACTACTTCTCTTATTTCATATCATATAATTCAAATGTTCCCCATCAGAGACATCAAACTCTCCTTACATGACACAGAACAGAAGATAAAGATAATGATCAATACTTAAGGTCCACTCACAGTGTCTCCAGGTCGGGCAGGCCCTCGAAGCATCTCTCCGCTAACGAGCCGATCTGATTGTTGTGGAGATGGCTATGATCCAAGATAACAAGTGTAGTAAGTTAGTGGCACCAACTTGAGGTTCTGACCGAAAACAACATCTCCATCGTTCTCCGTTGTGACTGAAGATGCTTCGCTCTGAGATGAACCTCAGACTAACGTGTAACAATGACACTCAAGATCTCTGATCACCTTAAAACAAGACCACACAAAGACAAACACGCTTTCCAGAATAAAAAGCACTTCCTAATCAGTCACACGCAGCGCGCCTGAGGTGAGTAAACCCCAACCCTCCGTCCACACATCCACACAGTACACCGTTGCTCACAGGACCAGCAGGTGCCTCAGGGTGTGGAAGGCCAGGTCCGGGAGGTGGGAGATGTGGTTGAGGGCCAGGCTGAGGGCCTGGAGAGCTGGCAGGCTGGCCAGAGCCGCCACCGGCACCTGTGGGAGCCTGTTATCGTCCATCCACAGGAAGCGCAGGGACCTCAGACCCTTGAAGCTCCCTCTGGGCACTGTGGACAGGGAGTTGGCGTCCAGATGCCTGGTGGAGGTCCAGAGAGGACATTGAAGTACGGTGGACATTGCATTTGAATTCAAATTCATGACAGAAGCTGTCAATTGAGAGGGTCATCCAATCAAACCGCATTGAGGAAGAATGAATCCTCACACCCTTGTTTATGTGCACAATGTCAGTTTTTGTTATAGCAAAACAAAAAAGGAACTACTTTTGGAGTTTGTATTATAATCCTCTGTTTTCTCGGTGTGACTAGCTCTTATTGATGTTGAATATACCACAGCTTGATACAGAATAAAAAAAGTCTCACAAAGAACCTTCTACAACCAGGGAGGTCCATGAATTCCTCTGGTGCATGTTAGTCATTTCTGGTGGGGACATGGCTGTTTGACCAAGCGTCCTGGCAGCGCCACAAGCAGGCATCCCACATGTGTCCTCCCGCCAACCCCCACCCCCTGTCCCACCATAACCCCTTTAGTGTGTGAACTTAAGATATAACCATCTAAACAGCACTGGGCTGTGTTTACGCCAGGCAAAAGCATCAGCAAACAACCAACTGATTCAAATACAATGAACAGCAGTTAAGGATTTGGGGAGCCGCAGGGCGCAATATGAGGACCACTCATTTTGCGGTGGAAAAAAATGTGTGTGTGCGTGCGTGTTTATTTCAGAGACGCTGAATAGAACCAGCCAGACAAGCAACTTCAACCAAAACATGTAGTCCACGGATGGTGATGCTTGACAG
>NC_136942.1:65000-95000 GCF_949987615.1 Pollachius pollachius | reverse complement strand
AGCTAGGCTGGTTGTCAGCTGGTTAAGGTTAACCATAACCAGCTGGTTGTCAGCCAGATAGCCACAGACACAGACACAGACAGCTGGTCTGGGCTGTGCTAACCCTAACCCTTACCCCTGTTCTGGAGAAGTGTCGTATGGCTCTGAGGGACGGGAACGCGATGGCAGTTTGACGGGGAGTCCCCAGTCTAGGGTTAGGGTTAGGGTGAGGGTTAGTCCTAACCCTAAACTTAACCTCTCCCTTCCCCTAACCCTAAACTTAACCTCTCCCTTTCTCTAGCCCTAACCTTAACCTCTCCCTTCCTCTAGCCCTCACCTTAACCTCCCCTTCCTCTAGGCCTAACCCTAACCTCTCCCTTCCCCTAACCCTAACCTTAACCTTTCCCTTCCTCTAGTCCTAACCTTAACCTCTCCCTTCCTCTAGCCCTAACCTTAACCTCTCCCTTCCTCTAGCCCTATCCTTAACCTCTCCCTTCCCCTAACCCTAACCTTAACCTCTCCCTTCCTCTAGCCCTAACCTTAACCTCTCCCTTCCCCTAACCCTAACCTTAACCTCTCCCTTCCTCTAGCCCTAACCTTAACCTCTCCCTTCCTCTAGCCCTAACCTTAACCTCTCCCTTTCTCTAGCCCTAACCTTAAACTCTCCCTTCCCCTAACCTTATCCTCACCCTTCCTTTAACCCTAACCTGGACCTCTCCCTTCCCCTAAACCTAACCTTATCCTCACCCTTTCCTTAACCCTAACCTGAACCTCTCACTTCCTCTAGCTCTAACCTTAACCTCTATGTTCCCTTAAACCTAACCTTAACCCTCCCTTACCTTTACCCTAACCCTTACCCTAGCCTTAACCTTAACTCCTCACTTCCTCTAGCCTTAACCTTAACCTAACCCTAACCTTAACCTTTCCCTTCCTCTAGCCTTAGCCTTACCCTAACCCTAACCTTAACTGATAATGAACGGATGATGGATGATTCGGTGATGAATGGATGGGTGATGGGTTAGAAATGGATTAAAGATGGGTGAGAAAGGTTGAAATGTTATTGTGTTCATGAGCCATTGTAATAATAACATCATTACTGTTATGATTGGTTTAATGTTTTCATGCTAGCTGTGGTAATAATAATAACATCATTACTGTTATGATTGGTTTAATGTTTTCATGTTAGCTGTGGTAATAATAACATCATTACTGTTATGATTGGTTTAATGTTTTCATGTTAGCTGTGGTAATAATAACATCATTACTGTTATGATTGGTTTAATGTTTTCATAGAGTCTGACCTCTGCCTCCACAGTGGCAGAAACGCCCCCTGCTGTCCCCCAGCCTGACCATTGAGTGCTTCTTTCTGGTTTCTTTCTGGTCTCACTGGTTTCTGTCTGGTTGGACCATTTTGACCTTTGACCTCAAAGATCCTCATTCCATCTTTATATTGTTGTTTCCATGGTGACCTTTTACCTAATAACCGACTGGTTTTCCTTTCCCATCCCAGATGGTTGTGTTGGAAAGTGCTGCGGATCCCCCAGCAACCAGGATCACCACGACGACAAGGGACTCCGCCTCCCAGACGTGACCCCTGACCTTTTTCTTCCCCCTGCAACCTTAGGAAGGTGGAGCTCCATCTCTCTCCACCCATCAGGACCCCCACCTCTCCTCCATCAGGACCTCCACCTCTGCTCCATCAGGAACCCCACCTCTCCATCAGGACCCCCACTCTCTTCCCCTTGGAGGACCTTTAGGAAGGTGGAGCTCCTCCTCCACCTCTCCTCCCGTCTCCTCGTTCTCCTAACTTAAGTGGATAGCTGGACCTTCTGAAACTGATCCACTTTACTTGAAGCCATCTCTTACCATTGAGAGTGCGGATCAAAGCACCGAGAAGAATAAGAATAATCAGTAGAGCTACAATATTTATTGACCGTATCACAATAAGGTTTTTAGAATATGTTATGTTGCTTTAACATTTTAAGTGCCAAATATTTTTGTGGTGGAGTGCTGCTCCAGATAAGTTAATCTAGGGTTGTGACTAACCCTAACCCAACTTTGGGACTTTGGCTGGAGTGAGACTCAGGCGCGCCCTTACCCTAATTTAAAAATTGTCAGTCCTTGTTTACTAAGTATAAACGCTGATTTATGACAAAAAAAATAGCATGGAAACGCTTTTTCAAAATGCACAATTCATTTATTTCACTATCAAAAAAAATAAAGACAGGCAGCTTAGCTATCAACCCCAGCATGGCTTAACTTTCTCTATGTGTCAGGAGTCCAGGATGAGCCACATGGGGACAAATGAATGCAGGAAGCTGTGGCTAATACCACACACACACACACACACACACACACACACACACACACACACACACACACACCCACACACACACACACACACCCCTCAAACCCCCCCACTCACAAAGGCCCCGTCCTCACGGTTCTACACCGGAAACGGTAGTCCTCTGAAATGGGCCATGTGGGGTGTCCTTATCTACTACTCCTGTGTGGGCTATCACACAGGAGGTCTCTCTTCTCCAAGGGATGCTAGGAGGCCAGGAGGTGCAGGTGGAGCACACATGAGTAATAACACGTCGACAAGGAGGCTAACACAGTCCCACATGAGGACTCAAGTCCTGATCAATAATTAACAGTAAAAATTGTCATTTGATTCATCAGAACCGAAAGCAATAAGAAATAATAAAACATTCTGCACAAAATACGACAAAACAGTAAAAGCCAATGTATTTTTGTAGTACTACTTTGTAGTATTTTAAACCCCATTGCATGAATTCTTAATGCTCATACAAATTAAAAGCAGTGTTTTTGTGTGTGTGTGTGGCGCCTTCGGAATGCCTGTCTGTAAAGGCTGCATCAAGGTGAGGAAGGAAAAAACACTGCTGGTGTTTATAACCTTTAATGCTATCAAACCATCAACAGCTGCAGTCATGTAGAACATTTTCCATTGACATCAGATTCATCAGAACATATTAAACCACGCTGGGAAACAGCCAACAATACAGAAAACAATAGTAAAAATAGTATTAAACAAAACACTGATGTAGGCCTCCGTGCGTAGTATTCTCAAACCCAACGTCAGTAGTCCTGTTTACTACGACTACTTGTTCATATTTTTTTTCTGCACAAAATACAACAAAGAGGTAAAAAGAAAATGATAATTTTTAAACCCCATTACATGAGTCGTTGTACATTTGTAGGATTTAAAATTCAGAACTATCTCTGACATTGCTTATATAGTGTGTGTGTGTGTGTGTGTATGTGTGTGTGTGTGTGTGTGTGTGTGTGTGTGTGTGTGTGCGTGTGTGTGTGTGTGTGTGTGTGCGCGCCACCTTGCCGTGGCTCCTTTCTGAATAGCTGCCTGTAAAGGGTGTAGCAGGATCAGGAAGGAAGAAACACGAGAAAAATCCAAGCCAACAAGATGTTTGATACGGTAAACATGCTGTTTTGTATCAAAGTCAATTACAACAAGTAAGAATTCAGTTGACGTAGTTCATTATTTGAATGATGATATTTTACTGTAACGTATCATGGACAGTCCTTATATTTAATGTTTAATTGCAGGCTTTTGTGGGACTACTGTGTGTTTCTAAAAAACGCCTCTTATATCGCTTTAATTGTGCTGTATGTGTGTGGGACACCTTGTGTTGGCAGCTTTCTTAATACCTGCATGTAAAGGGTGTAACAAGATAAGAAGGAAGAAACACAAGAATAATCCAACCTTACAAGATGACTAATTGACGAGAAATGAATGAAGAAAATAACTATTCTATTATAGTCTATTATAGAATCACACAGCAGTACAAACACGCTTACCCTTACTCTGAGTATTGTGAGGACACTGTACTCAGTCTCCCCTGGCGAGACAGTCAGGGGAGAAGGCGTGAAGAAGGACGACGCTCCGTGCGCAGTGGGGGGCTGATTGGAAGGCGGAGGCGGAAGCAGAAGAAGGCACCAGACTTTGTGAATGAACACTGACCGGTCTCGGTGTGAGTGGACGTGTCGGGTGTCCGGACCGGCACAAATCACGACTCCTCCTTTCGTGATGATGAAGTGGTCTTCTGCTTTAACAACGTGTTGTCAGCTCAGTGGAACAGTTTGTTAACGCTGTCCAATTCGGTACAGGACAAGCACTGGCACGGGAATAATAAGATAATAATAACTGAGTCGGATTTTTCCATATTTTGTTAGTTTTGGCGTTGGAGTACGATGATGAATATACCAAATTTTGCGTGATACCTCGGAGCGGTAATTAGCTCAGGTGGTAGCGCGGTCGACTGGTAATCGCAAGGTGACCAGTTCGATTCCCGCTCAGATCCTAGTTGGCGAGATATTGCTAATAATGTAAGGTTGATGAATGATGGAAAAGGAATGAAAATGCCAAACGACAATACAAAATCTATAATGCATAATCAATATTCTGTTTGTATAAATATGTAATTGTTTATTGTTTTATATTAATTGGAGAAGTAAAGCAAGAAATGCAGCCTTGATGCATGTTGTCCACTTGTGAATTGTGCTGTTCAGTTATTAGCATATATATTATTATGCAGAGTGGAGGAGCAATTAAGAAGAATGATGAAAGATGTTGTAAAGATGACAACGGACGGAGGCAGATTTCCGTCTTGTCGTTTACTGAGAAGCACCCGCATAAGTATCCCATGTGCTGCGCGCTTTACCATACACACAACAGTCATATTTCAGCAGCGTACATAACAGGTATGATTGTAGATGTTGATAAAGATGGAGGGTTGAAGAGAAGAGCAAAACAGCAGATCCTCTAGCAGCACGCGCGGTTGCATAGAAAGAATAATAATGAAAAAAATAAGTTTTTTTTCTGTTGTATTTTATTATTGATAAGTAGCCTAAGTGATAAAGTGAGGTTGTTGAGAAAACGGGCATTGTTTTAATAAATTGTAAATAGAACGGGGATTGCCATTGGCTCCTGGTGGCCAATCGGATGTAACAACATGTGTGCAAGCTCTGTTGCAATGATTTGTGACTTTAAAGTGAAAAGGCTATACTTGGAACAAAAAGTATCCTGTGTCGCTCGTATGACACAGAAAGTGTAAACTGGTAACTGTCTCCGTCCCGAAGAGGATTATTTTTGTCTCTCATTTGGACTCGGTGTTGACCAGCCCTCGTCTTGGATTCGACAAACGTGGTGTTGACTGCAGCTGTGCCAGAAAGTAGGAGCCATGCTGCCTCCCAGAGGCTAATTTGGCGTTTTGCTTGAACCAATGGGCTATCGCCCGTTGTAACCAAACCATGTAAGCATCCCGACTGAGCGATGGCGATACAACGTTAATTGGTAGTGAACGCAGTGTAGCCTACGTGCATGTCTGTGCACGTGAAGTACTTAACGGACGTGTAGACTTTACGCTCGTGCATGTTACAGCGCCCGGTGTCCCACTTTATGATGGGTAGCAGAATTCGTTTAAAGGAAGTTATTTGGTGTGATCAGTATGGGGGCCTCACATCAATGTTAGCCTAAGGGCCAATGAGCCTAACCCTCGGGGTCATTGACCGCCTTAATCCGTAGGCTACTACTACTACTACTACTACAATACAGTCAGTAGGCCTAGTACATTACCACTACATCAGTAATAATACTTATTTTTGACATCGCAAGCTTATCATTATTTAGGCCACTGTGGGCCAGACTTTGGAATTTGAAAGCAAATTCCCCATTGGGGTTCCCTAAGCTAGGGTTTCTTTAGTTGGTTTTAAAGCAGTTGGTTTTAAGTGTCATTCCATTTTGTGATTAATTAATATGTTACCATGTTGGACACATGCTTGATTCGTTGTAACATGGTAAGGATGTCACTTAGACGGACTGAACGGACTACAAGTTTTTACCCAACTATCAAAAGCCTGCATGATTTACCTCGATTTGACATTTGTATGGAAGGACTACATCTCCGTGAAGAACTGCATTGGGTGAGTACAGACAACATGTTTAAAGTTTTTACTCGAAATGTTTGACCTCATATTTGAACAACAATTAAAGCAATTAGCCTCATGCTCATTGCAACTGAGTAAAGTATTACATTTTTTATTTAATGCACGTTATTTTTGTCTTCAATGGCAACTTTGAAACACCTTGCTCAGTATGGTATTTCTGTGTGGTTGTATAATATGTGTTTACTCAGGTATAAAAGTCCAATGGCGCCATCTAGTGCAAAAACAAAGACAGTAAATCAATTAGATTTCTAATGTAATCTAAAAAAAACAACTTGACATTCAAAATAAAATAAGAAGTAGTTCATATACACTGTTTATAAATCGATAGAGCACAATATATTGAGTTTGTTTATATGGGATGAAAAATATTGAAAGGCCCTAATTAATTATGCATTAGTTTACAATATAATAGTATGTGAGATATTCCCCTGGCGGCAGAGGAAAGGCACCAGTGTCTTCAATTAATTGGGAACAGGGTTGGGAAAAACGTTTATTATTGTTAGGTTATTATTATTATAATATATATTTTTTCATGCTGCCGCCAACAGGTGGCGAGTTAGGGTTATTGCTTTTTCTGAACACTGCTGCCGCCATCAGGTGACGAGTTAGGGTTATTGCTTCTTCTGAACACTGCTGCCGCCATCTAGTGGCGAGTTAGGGTTATTGCTTTTCGCCTCATACTGCTGCCGCCATCTAGTGGCGAGTGATGGTTATTGCTTTTCCTTCATGCTGCTGCCGCCATCTAGTGGCGGGTTAGGGGTTAGGGTTGGGGTTAGGGTTAGGTTAGGGGTTGGGGTTGGGGTTAGGGTTAACCCTAACCCTAAATTGGTCAGATCCTTTTACAGGATCTGACCAATTTGTCAGTCTTAATTATATACCTTCCCTGTGTTGTTAACCTCTGCCCTCTTTTCCGGATAAATAAATGAGCAGTAAAGGGAAGTAACCATGGAAGAAACGCGTACCCAGCATTATAACGTCCTTGGTTCAGTCCTCTTCCTGGAAATGAGACAAAAATTACAACTTCCAACTTCCAAATCTATACATGTTCAATGCTAACACTGACGAATGACAAATTCAGAATTCCAAATCTACAGATGTTCAATGGTGACACTGACGAATTACAACTTCCAACTTCCAAATCTACACATGTTCAATGGTGACACTGACAAGAAGTAAAACTTCCAACTTCCAAATCCACACATGTTCAATGGTGACACTTCCAACTTCCAACTTCCAAATCTACACATGTTCAATGGTGACACTTCCAACTTCCAAATCTACACATGGTTCAATGGTGACACTGAAAAATTACAACTTCCAACTTCCAAATCTACATTTTTTCAATGGTGACACTGGCAATTTACAACTTCCAACTTCCAAATCTACACATGCTCAATGGTGACACTGACAAAAATTAAAACTTCCAACTTCCAAATCCACACATGTTCAATGGTGACACTTCCAACTTCCAACTTCCAAATCCACACATGTTCAATGGTATCACTTCCAACTTCCAAATGTACACATGGTTCAATGGTGACACTGAAAAATTACAACTTCCAACTTCCAAATTTACATTTGTTCAATGGTGACACTGTCAAATTACAACTTCCAACTTCCAAATCTACACATGTTCAATGGTGACACTGACAAAGAGTAAAACTTCCATCTTCAAAATCCACACATGTCCAATGGTGACTGTAGCGAGTTCGAGTAACGAGAGCAGGCGGGGTTGTCGTTCTCTCCGCAGGAGATGGGTTTATTGCATTTAACCGGAACAGAAAAAATTCAAACTACAACACAAAGGGTCCATTCGGAGCCGTCTCGCGGTGGATCGGGGTAAGTTCCCCTCGTTCCGGACCTCCGTGGTCCGTTCGCTCCTGGGTTTGGTCTTTTTCACTATAACAGAAAGCAGGCACATAAGTACACCCTCCCTGATTGACCTGAGTGCAGACACCTGCTCACCACCAGGTTCAATCCCCCCGGCCAATCCCGTGCGCTCCCAACCTGTCCATACTCCCCCTGCAGGCCAGACGTCGCACGTCCCCCCACACGCCCCCACCGCCCGACATAGGCCGGGGTCACATCCGGCCGCCGACTCACTCCCCCCCCCCGGAGCGGGAGAGGAAGTCTGCCACGGCCATTTGTGCCCCAGGCCTTTGCACGACCCGAAAGTTAAAGGGCTGCAACGCGAGGTACCACCGGGCGGTCCTCGCGTTGACGTCCTTCATGCGGTGGAGCCACTGGAGGGGGGCGTGGTCGGAGTAAAGGGTGAACGGGCGCCCCAACAGGTAGTAGCGAAGGGCGCCGACCGCCCACCGGATGGCGAGACACTCCTTCTCCACCGTGCTGTACCGACCCTCCCGGTCCGATAGTTTCCGGCTCAGGTACAGCACCGGGCGGTCGACCCCCTCCACCTGCTGGGTCAGGACCGCGCCCAGCCCCCTATCCGACGCGTCCGTCTGCAGGGAGAAAGGGAGATCAAAGTTAGGAGCGCATAGGACCGACTCTCCACAGAGGGCTGTTTTAATAGCCTCAAACGACACCTGGCATGGCTCTGACCACTGGACTGTGTCTGGGGCCCTCTTACGGGTGAGGTCGGTCAAGGGGCTGGCCAGGTACGAGAAGTGCGGCACGAACTGCCGGTAGTACCCTGCCAGCCCCAAGAACCGCCTCACCTCCTTCTTGGTTCTGGGCCGAGGGGAGGCGGCCACCGCCGTGGTCTTAGCGACCTGTGGCCGGACCTTCCCCCCCCCCCAGGTGGTACCCCAGATACTGGATCTCCCTCCGCCCGATCACGCACTTCTTCGGGTTGGCCGTGAGCCCCGCCCGTCTCAGCGACTGAAGGACGGCCGCCACCTGCCGCACATGCTGCTCCCACGTTCCACTATAGATGACCACGTCATCAATGTAGGCAGCAGCATACGCGGCGTGTGGCCGTAACACCCGGTCCATCAGTCGCTGAAACGTGGCCGGGGCCCCGGACAACCCGAACGGAAGCACCTTGAACTGGTATAAACCGAGCGGAGTGGAGAACGCCGTTTTTCCCGGGCTGCTGGAGACAGCGGAATCTGCCAGTAGCCCTTCGTGCAGTCCAGAGTCGTATAATAGGTGGCCATGCCAAGCCGGTCCACGAGTTCGTCGATCCGAGGCATTGGGTAGGCGTCGAACTTCGAGACCGCGTTCACCCTACGATAGTCCACACAGAATCGGACAGACCCGTCCAGCTTCCCCACAAGCACGACGGGACTGCACCAGTCGCTGTGGGACTCCTCGACCACGCCCAACTCTAACATGGTTGCTAATTCTCGCCGTACCACATCTTGTTTGTGGACGGGCAGCCTATAGGGGCGTGTCTGCACTGTTAACCCGGGCTGCGTCTCGATGTCGTGAGTAATTAGTGGGGTGCGACCGGGCAGGGGCGAAAAGACGTCAGCGAACTGGAATTGCAGGCCGGCAACGTCCCGCGCCTGACTCCGTGAGAGGTCCTCGCCCCGACCTACCGGAGGGGTGGGACCTGGGCCCGGGACTTCCGGCTCGAGCTCTTCCCCCTCCGGCAGCGTCGACGCAAACGCGACAGGAACCACGTCGTTCCACCTCTTCAGGAGGTTGATGTGGTACACCTGTTTGTTTGTGGCCCCTGTCTGAATGCGCTACCTCGTAATCCACGTCCCCGACTCGCCGCGTGACCACAAAGGGCCCTTGCCACTTCGCGAGTAATTTGGTGTTAGAGGTGGGCAGCAGTACCAGAACCTTGTCCCCCGGGGTGAGATCGCGTAATCTAGTCCCTCTGTCGTACAGGCGTCTCTGACTCTCCTGGGCGCGGTGCAAATTTACATTTACATTTAGGGCATTTAGCAGACGCTTTTATCCAAAGCGACTTACAATAAGTGCATTTGTTACAATAAGTACATTTGTCATAAGAAGTGAAACAATACATCACTGTCGGTATAGTAAAGATGTTCATAGAACCAAGTGCAAGTATTACAATCGCTAGGCTAACCCATTCCCCGTGTAAAGCAGCGATAGCAGCTACTGTAGATGCTACACAATTAAGTACCTTGTACAAGTGCCAGGACGTACAACATTCAATGGTGGCTGTGCATTGGTTTCTATGCAGAGTCGAGATGAACTCTGAACAGGTGAGTTTTGAGTCTTTTTCGGAAGCTGGTGAGCGACTCTGCGGTCCTAACATCGGTAGGGAGCTCGTTCCACCACTGAGGTCCCAAAACAGAGAAAAGTTGTGACTTTGCTGATCGACCTTTGCTTGCTCTTAGCGATGGCGGTACCAGACGTCCAGCTGAGGTAGTTGAGCGGAGGGATCGAGCTGGGGTGTGTGGCTTTACTAATGCTTGGAGGTAGGCAGGGGCAGTTCCATCGACTTCCTTGTATGCAAATGCTCATGTGACAATACCCCTAGTGAGTGAAGCTTTGCACGCAGGTCCATGACGTACTGGATTTCGTTTTTGCTGTCACTGGACCCCTCCTCACAGTTTTCATTAATGAGGTCCAGGACGCCCCTGGGCTTGCGCCCATAGAGTAACTCAAATGGGGAAAACCCTGTGGAAGCCTGGGGTACTTCCCGCACTGCAAACAACAGAGGGTCTAGCCATTGATGCCAATTCCGAGCATCTTCATGTACAAACTTGCGGATCATGGACTTTAACGTCCGGTTAAACCTCTCACACAAGCCGTCCGTGGCTGGGTGATATGATAGACGCTTGTGCGAACGGCCTTGACCTTCAACAACCCGTAAAGTTCTCTAATCGTGCGTGACATGAAATTGGTGCCCTGGTCAGTGAAAATCTCTTTCGGGATTCCCACCCGCGATACGACATGAAACAACGCCTGCTCAACACTCTTCGCGGAGGTGTTGCGCAACGGAATTGCTTCCGGGTATCGGGTTGCGTAGTCGATCAGGACTAACACAAATCGATACCCTTGTGCAGAACGTTCTAATGGCCCGATAATGTCCATGCCAACGCGGTCGAAGGGGGCTTCCACCAGGGGGAGGGGCCGTAAGGGAGCCCTGGGGACGGCCGGGGGATGCACCAGCTGACATTCGGGGCAGGATGCGCACCACCTGCGCACTTCCGCCGAATCCCCGGCCAATAGAAACGGGCCATTATTCGGTTAAGTGTTTTATTGTACCCCAAATGGCCCGCCATTGGGTTGTAATGCGCCGCCTGGAAGACCATTTCCCGGCGGCTCCTGGGCACCAGCAACTGGGTGATCACCTCCTCACTCTGGGTGTCACGACTCACCCGAAATAGCCTGTCCCTAACCACCATAAAGTGTGGGTAAGTCAGCGCTGCGTCTGGCCGGACCCGACTCCCATCAATACTTATCACCTGGTCGTAGACTGAGCTCAATGTGGCGTCACGAGACTGCTCGAGGGGGAAATCCTCCACCGGTGGGAATCTCGGCGCTGGGACATCGGGGTGAGGACCCCCCCCTTCCCCCGATCCCTGAGCAGCGTCGGACGCCCCCGCCTCGGCGCAGAACACAGCACACGACTTACATGTCCCTACCTGTCGTGTCCGCATCCCCGTAGTCCCCCTAACTGCCTGTGGAAACCCCGCCCAATCCAATCCAAGAATCAGGGGATGCGAGAGGCTCGAACTAACCGCCGCCTTCACCCTATATTTTCTACCCCCACAACGAATTTCGATGGGGACCAAAGGATACTCGTGCACATCCCCGTGTATACACCTCACCGAAACGCTCGACGCCTCCACCAATGCCTCGGACCGCACCAGGCGCTGGTGGATCATGGTCTGCATGCAGTCCGAGTCCAACAGCGCCTGGTGCGTCCCCCGCTGTATCCTCACCGGGATACGGTACGCCTCGCCGGGACCGTGGGGAGGAGACGGGGCCCCGGTGACGCGGACGACCTGACCCACCTCCATCATGGGGCACTCCCGCCGGAAGTGGCCAGGCCGCCCACACCGCCAACACCCCTCCCCTGCCGTCTGAGCGCCCGTCTGTGGAAGGGGGGTGGAAGGCGACTCATGTGCCCGCTCTGGACCGCCCCCTCCCATCTCGCCCTCGGCGCCGGGGTTGGCCTCTCCCGCCGTGGGGCAGCCGCCCCGGTACGTGGGCCCGGTGTCGGCGGTCGCTGGCTCGCCAGTGGTGGCTGCAGGTGGCTCTCCGCCAGGACGACCGCAGCAGCGAGGCTCTCGGGCCCGTGGTACCGGACCCAGGCGGAGGTCCGAGCCGGCAGCCCCTCCACGAATCCATCCAGGGCCACCTGCTCGACCACGTCCTCCGCCGTGTCCCGGTCTGGAACCAGCCACCTCCTGGCCTGGTCCCTCAGCTGCTGGGCGAAGGCGAAGGGTCGGTCCCCCTCGCTGAAGGCCAGCGCCCGGAACCGCCGCCGATGATCCTCGGGGTAGAGACCCAGCCGGTCCCGGATGGCCCTGGTGATCGCATCGTAGTCCCGCTGGGCCCCGGCCGGCAGGCTGTGGGCTGCGAGCTGCGCCTCTCCGGTCAGGAGCGGTAGGAGCCGGTGCGCCCACTCCGGTCGAGGCCACCCCGAGACCTCGGCCACCCCCTGGAAGGTCTCGAGGAAGGCTTCCGCGTCGTCGGCCTCTCCCATCTTCGGGACGTGAATCTGGGCTGCGGGTCCCGGCCCTCGGGGACCTCCGCCGCGTCCGCCGGAGGCGAGGAGCTCATGGAGCATGGCCCGATCGGCGGCCAAGGACTGGGCCAGCTCCGTGAGCACCTCGTTCTGTGCCTGGTGGCCCAGATGCCTCTCGGCCATCTGGGCCAGGTGCCCGAGTACATTTTCCAACGGGTACTGGTCTATTTATCTGCTCTCGCCCAACATTGGGCTCCACTGTAGCGAGTTCGAGTAACGAGAGCAGGCGGGGTTGTCGTTCTCTCCGCAGGAGATGGGTTTATTGCGTTTAACCGGAACAGAAAACATTCAAACTACAACACAAAAGGGTCCATTCGGAGCCGTCTCGCGGTGGATCGGGGTAAGTTCCCCTCGCTCCGGACCTCCGTGGTCCGTTCGCTCCTGGGTTTGGTCTTATTCACTATAACAGAAAGCAGGCACATAAGTACACCCTCCCTGATTGACCTGAGTGCAGACACCTGCTCACCACCAGGTTCAACCCCCCGGCCAATCCCGTGCGCTCCCAACCTGTCCATACTCCCCCTGCAGGACAGACGTCGCACGTCCCCCCACAGTGACACTTCCAACTTCAAACTTCCAAATCTACACATGTTCAATGGTGACACTTCCAACTTCCAACTTCCAAATCTACACATGTTCAATGGTGACACTGACGAATTACAACTTCCAAGTCTACACATGTTCAATGGTGACACTGACAACGAGTAAAACTTCCAACTTCCAAATCAAACATGCTCAATGGTGACACTTCCAACCTCCAACTTCCAAATCTACACATGTTCAATGGTGACACTGGCAAATTACAATTTCCAACTTCCAAATCTACATTTGTTCAATGGTGACACTGGCAAATTACAATTTCCAAACTCCAAATCTACACATGTTCAATGTTGACACTGGCAAATTGAAACTTCCAACTTCCAAATCCACACATGTTCAATGTTGACACTTCCAACTTCCAAATCTACACATATTCAATGGGGACACTGACAAATTACAACTTCCAAATCTACACATGTTCAATGGTGACACTGAAAAATTACAACTTCCAACTTCCAAATCTACACATGTGCAATGGTGACACTTGCAAATTACAACTTCCAACTTCCAAATCTAAATTTGTTCAATGGTGACACTGGCAAATTACAACTTCCAACTTCCAAATCTACACATGTTCAATGGTGACACTGGCAAATTGAAACTTCCAACTTCCAAATCCACACATGTTCAATGGTGACACTTCCAACTTCCAACTTCCAAATCTACACATGTTCAATGGTGACACTGACAAATTACAACTTCCAACTTCCAAATCTACACATGTTCAAAGGTGACACTTCCAACTTCCAAATCTACACATGTTCAATGGTGACACTGTCAATTTACAACTTCCAACTTCCAAATCTACACATGTTCAATGGTGACACTGACAAAAAGTAAAACTTCCAACTTCCAAATCTACACATGTTCAATGGTGACACTGACGAATTAAACCTTCCAACTTCCAAGTCTACACATGTTCAAGGGTGACACTGACAAAGAGTAAAACTTCCAACTTCCAAATCCACACATGTTCAATGGTGACACTTCCAACTTCCAAATCTACACATGTTCAATGGTGACACTTCCAACTTCCAAATCTACACATGTTCAATGGTGACACTTGCAAATTACAACTTCCAACTTCCAAATCTACACATGTTCAATGGTGACACTTGCAAATTAGAACTTCCAACTTCCAAATCTACATTTGTTCAATGGTGACACTGGCAAATTACAACTTCCAACTTCCAAATCTACACATGTTCAATGGTGACACTGGCAAATTGAAACTTCCAACTTCCAAATCCACACATGTTCAATGGTGACACTTCCAACTTCCAACTTCCAAATCTACACATGTTCAATGGGGACACTGACAAATTACAATTTCCAAATCTACACATGTTCAATGGTGACACTGAAAAATTACAACTTCCAACTTCCAAATCTACACATGTTCAATGGTGACACTTGCAAATTACAGCTTCCAACTTCCAAATCTACATTTGTTCAATGGTGACACTGACGAATTACAACTTCCAAGTCTACACATGTTCAATGGTGACACTGACAACGAGTAAAACTTCCAACTTCCAAATCACACATGCTCAATGGTGACACTTCCAACCTCCAACTTCCAAATCTACACATGTTCAATGGTGACACTGGCAAATTACAACTTCCAACTTCCAAATCTATATTTGTTCAATGGTGACACTGGCAAATTACAACTTCCAACTTCCAAATCTACACATGTTCAATGTTGACACTGGCAAATTGAAACTTCCAACTTCCAAATCCACACATGTTCAATGGTGACACTTCCAACTTCCAAATCTACACATGTTCAATGGTGACACTTCCAACTTCCAAATCTACACATGTTCAATGGTGACACTGGCAAATTGAAACTTCCAACTTCCAAATCCACACATGTTCAATGGTGACACTTCCAACTTCCAAATCTACACATGTTCAATGGGGACACTGACAAATTACAACTTCCAAATCTACACATGTTCAATGGTGACACTGAAAAATTACAACTTCCAACTTCCAAATCTACACATGTTCAATGGTGACACTTGCAAATTACAACTTCCAACTTCCAAATCTACATTTGTTCAATGTTGATACTGGCAAATTACAACTTCCTACTTCCAAATCTACACATGTTCAATGGTGACACTGGCAAATTGAAACTTCCAACTTCCAAATCCACACATGTTCAATGGTGACACTTCCAACTTCCAAATCTACACATGTTCAATGGTGACACTTCCAACTTCCAACTTCCAAATCTACACATGTTCAATGGGGACACTGACAAATTACAACTTCCAATTCTACACATGTTCAATGGTGACACTTGCACATTACAACTTCCAACTTCCAAATCTAAATTTGTTCAATGGTGACACTGGCAAATTACATCTTCCAACTTCCAAATCTACACATGTTCAATGGGGACACTGACAAATTACAACTTCCAACTTCAAAATCTACACATGTTCAAAGGTGACACTTCCAACTTCCAAATCTACACATGTTCAATGGTGACACTGTCAAATTACATCTTCCAACTTCCAAATCTACACATGTTCAATTGTGACACTGACAAAAAGTAATACTTCCAACTTCCAAATCCACACATGTTCAATGGTGACACTTCCAACTTCCAAATCTACACATGTTCAAGGGTGACACTGTCAAATTACAACTTCCAACTTCCAAATCTACACATGTTCAATTGTGACACTGACAAAAAGTAAAACTTCCAACTTCCAAATCCACACATGTTCAGTGGTGACACTTCCAACTTCCAAATCTACACATGTTCAAGGGTGACACTGAAAAAGTACAACTTCCAACTTCCAAATCTACATTTGTTCAATGGTTACACTGACAAACAGTAAAACTTCCAACTTCCAAATCTACACATGTTCAATGGTGGCACTTCCAACTTCCAAATCTACACATGTTCAATGGTGACACTGAAAAAGTACAACTTCCAACTTCCAAATCTACACATGTTCAATGGTGACACTTCCAAATCTACACATGTTCAATGGTGACACTGAAAAAGTACAACTTCCAACTTCCAAATCTACATTTGTTCAAGGGTGACACTGGCAAATTACAACTTCCAACTGCCAAATCTACATTTGTTCAATGTTGACACTGGCAAATTGAAACTTCCAACTTCCAAATCCACACATGTTCAATGGTGACACTTCCAACTTCCAAATCTACACATGTTCAATGGGGACACTGACAAATTACAACTTCCAAATCTACACATGTTCAATGGTGACACTGAAAAATTACAACTTCCAACTTCCAAATCTACACATGTGCAATGGGGACACTTGCAAATTACAACTTCCAACTTCCAAATCTAAATTTGTTCAATGGTGACACTGGCAAATTACAACTTCCAACTTCCAAATCTACACATTTTCAATGGTGACACTGGCAAATTGAAACTTCCAACTTCCAAATCCACACATGTTCAATGGTGACACTTCCAACTTCCAAATCTACACATGTTCAATGGTGACACTGACAAATTACAACTTCCAACTTCCAAATCTACACATGTTCAAAAGTGACACTTCCAACTTCCAAATCTACACATGTTCAATGGTGACACTGGCAAATTGAAACTTCCAACTTCCAAATCCACACATGTTCAATGGTGACACTTCCAACTTCCAAATCTACACATGTTCAATGGTGACACTTCCAACTTCCAACTTCCAAATCTACACATGTTCAATGGGGACACTGACAAATTACAACTTCCAAATCTACACATGTTCAATGGTGACACTTGCACATTACAACTTCCAACTTCCAAATCTAAATTTGTTCAATGGTGACACTGGCAAATTACAACTTCCAACTTCCAAATCTACACATGTTCAATGGGGACACTGACAAATTACAACTTCCAACTTCAAAATCTACACATGTTCAAAGGTGACACTTCCAACTTCCAAATCTACACATGTTCAATGGTTACACTGTCAAATTACAACTTCCAACTTCTAAATCTACACATGTTCAATTGTGACACTGACAAAAAGTAATACTTCCAACTTCCAAATCCACACATGTTCAATGGTGACACTTCCAACTTCCAAATCTACACATGTTCAAGGGTGACACTGTCAAATTACAACTTCCAACTTCCAAATCTACACATGTTCAATTGTGACACTGACAAAAAGTAAAACTTCCAACTTCCAAATCCACACATGTTCAGTGGTGACACTTCCAACTTCCAAATCTACACATGTTCAAGGGTGACACTGAAAAAGTACAACTTCCAACTTCCAAATCTACATTTGTTCAATGGTTACACTGACAAACAGTAAAACTTCCAACTTCCAAATCTACACATGTTCAATGGTGGCACTTCCAACTTCCAAATCTACACATGTTCAATGGTGACACTGAAAAAGTACAACTTCCAACTTCCAAATCTACACATGTTCAATGGTGACACTTCCAAATCTACACATGTTCAATGGTGACACTGAAAAAGTACAACTTCCAACTTCCAAATCTACATTTGTTCAAGGGTGACACTGGCAAATTACAACTTCCAACTGCCAAATCCACACATGTTCAATGGTGACACTTCCAACTTCCAAATCTACACATGTTCAATGGGGACACTGACAAATTACAACTTCCAAATCTACACATGTTCAATGGTGACACTGAAAAATTACAACTTCCAACTTCCAAATCTACACATGTGCAATGGGGACACTTGCAAATTACAACTTCCAACTTCCAAATCTAAATTTGTTCAATGGTGACACTGGCAAATTACAACTTCCAACTTCCAAATCTACACATTTTCAATGGTGACACTGGCAAATTGAAACTTCCAACTTCCAAATCCACACATGTTCAATGGTGACACTTCCAACTTCCAAATCTACACATGTTCAATGGTGACACTGACAAATTACAACTTCCAACTTCCAAATCTACACATGTTCAAAGGTGACACTTCCAACTTCCAAATCTACACATGTTCAATGGTGACTCTGTCAATTTACAACTTCCAACTTCCAAATCTACACATGTTCAATGGTGACACTGACAAAAAGTAAAACTTCCAACTTCCAAATCTACATATGTTCAATGGTGACACTGACGAATTAAACCTTCCAACTTCCAAGTCTACACATGTTCAAGGGTGACACTGACAAAGAGTAAAACTTCCAACTTCCAAATCCACACATGTTCAATGGTGACACTTCCAACTTCCAAATCTACACATGTTCAATGGTGACACTTCCAACTTCCAAATCTACACATGTTCAATGGTGACACTGGCAAATTGAAACTTCCAACTTCCAAATCCACACATGTTCAATGGTGACACTTCCAACTTCCAACTTCCAAATCTACACATGTTCAATGGGGACACTGACAAATTACAACTTCCAAATCTACACATGTTCAATGGTGACACTGAAAAATTACAACTTCCAACTTCCAAATCTACACATGTTCAATGGTGACACTTGCAAATTAAAACTTCCAACTTCCAAATCTACATTTGTTCAATGTTGATACTGGCAAATTACAACTTCCTACTTCCAAATCTACACATGGTCAATGGTGACACTGGCAAATTGAAACTTCCAACTTCCAAATCCACACATGTTCAATGGTGCCACTTCCAACTTCCAAATCTACACATGTTCAATGGTGACACTTCCAACTTCCAACTTCCAAATCTACACATGTTCAATGGGGACACTGACAAATTACAACTTCCAAATCTACACATGTTCAATGGTGACACTTGCACATTACAACTTCCAACTTCCAAATCTAAATTTGTTCAATGGTGACACTGGCAAATTACAACTTCCAACTTCCAAATCTACACATGTTCAATGGGGACACTGACAAATTACAACTTCCAACTTCAAAATCTACACATGTTCAAAGGTGACACTTCCAACTTCCAAATCTACACATGTTCAATGGTTACACTGTCAAATTACAACTTCCAACTTCTAAATCTACACATGTTCAATTGTGACACTGACAAAAAGTAATACTTCCAACTTCCAAATCCACACATGTTCAATGGTGACACTTCCAACTTCCAAATCTACACATGTTCAAGGGTGACACTGTCAAATTACAACTTCCAACTTCCAAATCTACACATGTTCAATTGTGACACTGACAAAAAGTAAAACTTCCAACTTCCAAATCCACACATGTTCAGTGGTGACACTTCCAACTTCCAAATCTACACATGTTCAAGGGTGACACTGAAAAAGTACAACTTCCAACTTCCAAATCTACATTTGTTCAATGGTTACACTGACAAACAGTAAAACTTCCAACTTCCAAATCTACACATGTTCAATGGTGGCACTTCCAACTTCCAAATCTACACATGTTCAATGGTGACACTGAAAAAGTACAACTTCCAACTTCCAAATCTACACATGTTCAATGGTGACACTTCCAAATCTACACATGTTCAATGGTGACACTGAAAAAGTACAACTTCCAACTTCCAAATCTACATTTGTTCAAGGGTGACACTGGCAAATTACAACTTCCAACTGCCAAATCCACACATGTTCAATGGTGACACTTCCAACTTCCAAATCTACACATGTTCAATGGGGACACTGACAAATTACAACTTCCAAATCTACACATGTTCAATGGTGACACTGAAAAATTACAACTTCCAACTTCCAAATCTACACATGTGCAATGGGGACACTTGCAAATTACAACTTCCAACTTCCAAATCTAAATTTGTTCAATGGTGACACTGGCAAATTACAACTTCCAACTTCCAAATCTACACATTTTCAATGGTGACACTGGCAAATTGAAACTTCCAACTTCCAAATCCACACATGTTCAATGGTGACACTTCCAACTTCCAAATCTACACATGTTCAATGGTGACACTGACAAATTACAACTTCCAACTTCCAAATCTACACATGTTCAAAGGTGACACTTCCAACTTCCAAATCTACACATGTTCAATGGTGACTCTGTCAATTTACAACTTCCAACTTCCAAATCTACACATGTTCAATGGTGACACTGACAAAAAGTAAAACTTCCAACTTCCAAATCTACATATGTTCAATGGTGACACTGACGAATTAAACCTTCCAACTTCCAAGTCTACACATGTTCAAGGGTGACACTGACAAAGAGTAAAACTTCCAACTTCCAAATCCACACATGTTCAATGGTGACACTTCCAACTTCCAAATCTACACATGTTCAATGGTGACACTTCCAACTTCCAAATCTACACATGTTCAATGGTGACACTGGCAAATTGAAACTTCCAACTTCCAAATCCACACATGTTCAATGGTGACACTTCCAACTTCCAACTTCCAAATCTACACATGTTCAATGGGGACACTGACAAATTACAACTTCCAAATCTACACATGTTCAATGGTGACACTGAAAAATTACAACTTCCAACTTCCAAATCTACACATGTTCAATGGTGACACTTGCAAATTAAAACTTCCAACTTCCAAATCTACATTTGTTCAATGTTGATACTGGCAAATTACAACTTCCTACTTCCAAATCTACACATGGTCAATGGTGACACTGGCAAATTGAAACTTCCAACTTCCAAATCCACACATGTTCAATGGTGCCACTTCCAACTTCCAAATCTACACATGTTCAATGGTGACACTTCCAACTTCCAACTTCCAAATCTACACATGTTCAATGGGGACACTGACAAATTACAACTTCCAAATCTACACATGTTCAATGGTGACACTTGCACATTACAACTTCCAACTTCCAAATCTAAATTTGTTCAATGGTGACACTGGCAAATTACAACTTCCAACTTCCAAATCTACACATGTTCAATGGGGACACTGACAAATTACAACTTCCAACTTCAAAATCTACACATGTTCAAAGGTGACACTTCCAACTTCCAAATCTACACATGTTCAATGGTGACACTGTCAAATTACAACTTCCAACTTTCAAATCTACACATGTTCAATTGTGACACTGACAAAAAGTAATACTTCCAACTTCCAAATCCACACATGTTCAATGGTGACACTTCCAACTTCCAAATCTACACATGTTCAAGGGTGACACTGTCAAATTACAACTTACAACTTCCAAATCTACACATGTTCAATTGTGACACTGACAAAAAGTTAAACTTCCAACTTCCAAATCCACACATGTTCAGTGGTGACACTTCCAACTTCCAAATCTACACATGTTCAAGGGTGACACTGAAAAAGTACAACTTCCAACTTCCAAATCTACATTTGTTCAATGGTTACACTGACAAACAGTAAAACTTCCAACTTCCAAATCTACACATGTTCAATGGTGGCACTTCCAACTTCCAAATCTACATATGTTCAATGGTGACACTGAAAAAGTACAACTTCCAACTTCCAAATCTACACATGTTCAATGGTGACACTTCCAAATCTACACATGTTCAATGGTGACACTGAAAAAGTACAACTTCCAACTTCAAAATCTACATTTGTTCAAGGGTGACACTGGCAAATTAACACTTCCAACTGCCAAATCTACATTTGTTCAATGGTGACACTGGCAAATGACAACTTCCAACTGCCAAATCTACACATGTTCAATGTTGACACTGGCAAATTGAAACTTCCAACTTCCAAATCCACACATGTTCAATGGTGACACTTCCAACTTCCAAATCTACACATGTTCAATGGTGACACTTCCAACTTCCAAATCTACACATGTTCAATGGTGACACTGGCAAATTGAAACTTCCAACTTCCAAATCCACACATGTTCAATGGTGACACTTCCAACTTCCAAATCTACACATGTTCAATGGGGACACTGACAAATTACAACTTCCAAATCTACACATGTTCAATGGTGACACTGAAAAATTACAACTTCCAACTTCCAAATCTACACATGTTCAATGGTGACACTTGCAAATTACAACTTCCAACTTCCAAATCTACATTTGTTCAATGTTGATACTGGCAAATTACAACTTCCTACTTCCAAATCTACACATGTTCAATGGTGACACTGGCAAATTGAAACTTCCAACTTCCAAATCCACACATGTTCAATGGTGACACTTCCAACTTCCAAATCTACACATGTTCAATGGTGACACTTCCAACTTCCAACTTCCAAATCTACACATGTTCAATGGGGACACTGACAAATTACAACTTCCAATTCTACACATGTTCAATGGTGACACTTGCACATTACAACTTCCAACTTCCAAATCTAAATTTGTTCAATGGTGACACTGGCAAATTACAACTTCCAACTTCCAAATCTACACATGTTCAATGGGGACACTGACAAATTACAACTTCCAACTTCAAAATCTACACATGTTCAAAGGTGACACTTCCAACTTCCAAATCTACACATGTTCAATGGTGACACTGTTCAATTACATCTTCCAACTTCCAAATCTACACATGTTCAATTGTGACACTGACAAAAAGTAATACTTCCAACTTCCAAATACACACATGTTCAATGGTGACACTTCCAACTTCCAAATCTACACATGTTCAAGGGTGACACTGTCAAATTACAACTTCCAACTTCCAAATCTACACATGTTCAATTGTGACACTGACAAAAAGTAAAACTTCCAACTTCCAAATCCACACATGTTCAGTGGTGACACTTCCAACTTCCAAATCTACACATGTTCAAGGGTGACACTGAAAAAGTACAACTTCCAAATCTACATTTGTTCAATGGTTACACTGACAAACAGTAAAACTTCCAACTTCCAAATCTACACATGTTCAATGGTGGCACTTCCAACTTCCAAATCTACACATGTTCAATGGTGACACTGAAAAAGTACAACTTCCAACTTCCAAATCTACACATGTTCAATGGTGACACTTCCAAATCTACACATGTTCAATGGTGACACTGAAAAAGTACAACTTCCAACTTCCAAATCTACATTTGTTCAAGGGTGACACTGGCAAATTACAACTTCCAACTGCCAAATCTACATTTGTTCAATGTTGACACTGGCAAATTGAAACTTCCAACTTCCAAATCCACACATGTTCAATGGTGACACTTCCAACTTCCAAATCTACACATGTTCAATGGGGACACTGACAAATTACAACTTCCAAATCTACACATGTTCAATGGTGACACTGAAAAATTACAACTTCCAACTTCCAAATCTACACATGTGCAATGGGGACACTTGCAAATTACAACTTCCAACTTCCAAATCTAAATTTGTTCAATGGTGACACTGGCAAATTACAACTTCCAACTTCCAAATCTACACATTTTCAATGGTGACACTGGCAAATTGAAACTTCCAACTTCCAAATCCACACATGTTCAATGGTGACACTTCCAACTTCCAAATCTACACATGTTCAATGGTGACACTGACAAATTACAACTTCCAACTTCCAAATCTACACATGTTCAAAAGTGACACTTCCAACTTCCAAATCTACACATGTTCAATGGTGACACTGGCAAATTGAAACTTCCAACTTCCAAATCCACACATGTTCAATGGTGACACTTCCAACTTCCAAATCTACACATGTTCAATGGTGACACTTCCAACTTCCAACTTCCAAATCTACACATGTTCAATGGGGACACTGACAAATTACAACTTCCAAATCTACACATGTTCAATGGTGACACTTGCACATTACAACTTCCAACTTCCAAATCTAAATTTGTTCAATGGTGACACTGGCAAATTACAACTTCCAACTTCCAAATCTACACATGTTCAATGGGGACACTGACAAATTACAACTTCCAACTTCAAAATCTACACATGTTCAAAGGTGACACTTCCAACTTCCAAATCTACACATGTTCAATGGTGACACTGTCAAATTACAACTTCCAACTTCTAAATCTACACATGTTCAATTGTGACACTGACAAAAAGTAATACTTCCAACTTCCAAATCCACACATGTTCAATGGTGACACTTCCAACTTCCAAATCTACACATGTTCAAGGGTGACACTGTCAAATTACAACTTCCAACTTCCAAATCTACACATGTTCAATTGTGACACTGACAAAAAGTAAAACTTCCAACTTCCAAATCCACACATGTTCAGTGGTGACACTTCCAACTTCCAAATCTACACATGTTCAAGGGTGACACTGAAAAAGTACAACTTCCAACTTCCAAATCTACATTTGTTCAATGGTTACACTGACAAACAGTAAAACTTCCAACTTCCAAATCTACACATGTTCAATGGTGGCACTTCCAACTTCCAAATCTACACATGTTCAATGGTGACACTGAAAAAGTACAACTTCCAACTTCCAAATCTACACATGTTCAATGGTGACACTTCCAAATCTACACATGTTCAATGGTGACACTGAAAAAGTACAACTTCCAACTTCCAAATCTACATTTGTTCAAGGGTGACACTGGCAAATTACAACTTCCAACTGCCAAATCCACACATGTTCAATGGTGACACTTCCAACTTCCAAATCTACACATGTTCAATGGTGACACTGACAAATTACAACTTCCAACTTCCAAATCTACACATGTTCAAAGGTGACACTTCCAACTTCCAAATCTACACATGTTCAATGGTGACTCTGTCAATTTACAACTTCCAACTTCCAAATCTACACATGTTCAATGGTGACACTGACAAAAAGTAAAACTTCCAACTTCCAAATCTACATATGTTCAATGGTGACACTGACGAATTAAACCTTCCAACTTCCAAGTCTACACATGTTCAAGGGTGACACTGACAAAGAGTAAAACTTCCAACTTCCAAATCCACACATGTTCAATGGTGACACTTCCAACTTCCAAATCTACACATGTTCAATGGTGACACTTCCAACTTCCAAATCTACACATGTTCAATGGTGACACTGGCAAATTGAAACTTCCAACTTCCAAATCCACACATGTTCAATGGTGACACTTCCAACTTCCAACTTCCAAATCTACACATGTTCAATGGGGACACTGACAAATTACAACTTCCAAATCTACACATGTTCAATGGTGACACTGAAAAATTACAACTTCCAACTTCCAAATCTACACATGTTCAATGGTGACACTTGCAAATTACAACTTCCAACTTCCAAATCTACATTTGTTCAATGTTGATACTGGCAAATTACAACTTCCTACTTCCAAATCTACACATGGTCAATGGTGACACTGGCAAATTGAAACTTCCAACTTCCAAATCCACACATGTTCAATGGTGACACTTCCAACTTCCAAATCTACACATGTTCAATGGTGACACTTCCAACTTCCAACTTCCAAATCTACACATGTTCAATGGGGACACTGACAAATTACAACTTCCAAATCTACACATGTTCAATGGTGACACTTGCACATTACAACTTCCAACTTCCAAATCTAAATTTGTTCAATGGTGACACTGGCAAATTACAACTTCCAACTTCCAAATCTACACATGTTCAATGGGGACACTGACAAATTACAACTTCCAACTTCAAAATCTACACATGTTCAAAGGTGACACTTCCAACTTCCAAATCTACACATGTTCAAAGGTGACACTGTCAAATTACAACTTACAACTTCCAAATCTACACATGTTCAATTGTGACACTGACAAAAAGTAAAACTTCCAACTTCCAAATCCACACATGTTCAGTGGTGACACTTCCAACTTCCAAATCTACACATGTTCAAGGGTGACACTGAAAAAGTACAACTTCCAACTTCCAAATCTACATTTGTTCAATGGTTACACTGACAAACAGTAAAACTTCCAACTTCCAAATCTACACATGTTCAATGGTGGCACTTCCAACTTCCAAATCTACATATGTTCAATGGTGACACTGAAAAAGTACAACTTCCAACTTCCAAATCTACACATGTTCAATGGTGACACTTCCAAATCTACACATGTTCAATGGTGACACTGAAAAAGTACAACTTCCAACTTCCAAATCTACATTTGTTCAAGGGTGACACTGGCAAATTACAACTTCCAACTGCCAAATCTACATTTGTTCAATGGTGACACTGGCAAATGACAACTTCCAACTGCCAAATCTACACATGTTCAATGGTGACACTGACAAAAAGTAAAACTTCCAACTTCCAAATCCACACATGTTCAATGGTGACACTTCCAACTTCAGCATATGACCCTTCTGCCCACTGGTGGAAGTATAATTATTTGTAGAAAGTACTTCCAACTTCCATCTTCAATCTTCCAAATTCAGCATATGACCCTTCTTCCCCCTGGTGGAAATATAATTATTTGTAGAAATTACTTCCAACTTCCATCTTCAAGCTTCCAAATTCAGCATATGACCCTTCTGCCCCCTGGTGGAAATATAATTATTTGTAGAAATTACTTCCATCTAGGGCCCGACCGATTCATCGGCCTGCCGATTTAATCGGCCGATTTTAGCCTTTTTGAAAATAATCAACATCTGCCAAAAGACGCCGATTACAACCGATTTTTTTTTTTTTTGAAATGTTATTGCGCTTAGTATCCAGCAGAGTGCGCTCCTACTCCATTCTACTTAAGAAAGGCTCTCAGTCTCACCCACCGCACTTATTTTTGGACACAACACCCGAGCGCATGTAGCTTGAATGTGCTGAGCTCATTGGATAAACCAAGCAGAGTTTCCCCCCACGGTAAGTTTATAACTAGTTTGTGTAATGAACAATTGGTCCTTTTAAACGTGTAGGTCATGCTTAAAAAAAGGAAAAGTACACCTAACCCCCCACTACCCTTCAAATACAGTAAAGCTAACCTAGCCTTTCTAACTTGCAACTTTAGCCGGAGTAAAAAAGAGGAGATTGAATTTTACCGTACAACATGAAAACACGCTCGCTCAGGCAGCTGCGCGCTCACCTCACCAATGTACACAAGACGCGTTGTTTGAGCATGTTGTGCCTGTTTTTCTTTAGGTCCGAGGCCATGTTAATTTGTTATACTGTAGACTCTAACGGTGAGACCATACTGCTCAGTGCGCACGTGTTAGTCACTGCTCACGAGCGCAGCACATTGGGAGGTACAGATGTCAGATAAGACTCATAGCAAGGTTTGGGACTACTTCACCAAGGGGCCTACTGGTGAAGCAGTTTGTAATGCTTTTTTTTTTTTATAATCGGCCGATTAAATCGTTATCGTAATTTTTCTCTGAAAATAATCGGCATCGGCACTCAAAAATCAATATCGGTCGGGCCCTACTTCCAACTTCCATCTTCAATCTTCCAAATTCAGCCTATGACCCTTCTGCCCCCTGGTGGAAATATAATTATTTGTAGAAATTACTTCCAAATTCCATCTTCAATCTTCCAAATTCAGCATATGATCCTTCTGCCCCCTGGTGGTAATATAATTATTTGTAAAAATTACTTCCAAATTACATCTTTAATCTTCCAAATTCAGCATATGATCCTTCTGCCCCCTGGTGGTAATATAATTATTTTTAAAAATTATTTCCAAATTCAGCACTTCCAAATCCAGATTTGGACTAGTGCCCCCGAATTATGCATGGCCATTTATAGAATTGCAACATTTTTTAAAAAAATTATAACTCAGAGGAAACAAATGATAAAGCTTTGAAAATATTTTTCTGGGATTAGGGTTGACGAACCCTAACCTTCAACCCTAACCTTTTGAACCGTAACCTTTCTGGGAATTTATAAAAAATACCTTCCATAATCAGCCCCTCAACTTCCAACTTCCAAATTCAAACTTCCAAAATCAGCCTGAGGTTAGGGTTCAAACCCTGGTTAGGGTTAGGGTTAGGGTTAGGGTTAGGGGTTAGGGGTTAGGGGTTAGGGTTAGGGTTAGGGTTAGGGTTAGGGTTAGGGTTAGGTTTGAGAAGTTGAGTACCGACGCCGAAGGCGGCGGCACTAAATGCACGGGCCTAGGTCTGAAGGGAAGCAAGGCCACCCCCATCCCAAGCACAAGACACACTCAAGAGACCCAAGGGCCGTAAGGGATCACCTTGGGTTATGCGACCCAAAACAATGTTTTGTTCCCATAAGTGGCAGACCAGAAGGGGTTCGGTGGAAGCGTCGTAGGCCAGAGGTTAGGGCAGGGGGAGGAGGGGTTAAGGTCAGGGCAGGGGGAGGAGGGGTTAAGGTCAGGGCAGGGGGAGGAGGGGTTAAGGTTAGGGCAGGGAGAGGAGGGGTTAAGGTCAGGGCAGGGGGAGGAGGGGTTAAGGTCAGGGCAGGGGGAGGAGGGGTTAAGGTCAGGGCAGGGGGAGGAGGGGTTAAGGTCAGGGCAGGGGGAGGAGGGGTTAAGGTCAGGGCAGGGGGAGGAGGGGTTAAGGTCAGGGCAGGGGGAGGAGGGGTTAAGGTCAGGGCTAGGGTCAGGGTTGGGGTTAGGGTTAGGATAGGGGTTGGGGTCAGGGTTGGGGTTAGGTGAAGTGTCCGGTGGACGATTCCTCCTCGCGCTAGAGCGCCCACCTCTTTCTCCTGTCAAGAGCAGCAATGCTCCTGGTGGATACCCTAGTAGGTAGGCTTGGTGTGGTAGCTGCAATCGGAGCAAAACTCAGCAGACTCTGGACCGGTCCCCGTTGGTCGGTGAGTGTTGTGACGATCCTCCCACCCAGGCTCGTGGGCGTGAAGGTCGCACACGTCGAGGAGACCGCCAACGGACCCCCCCCACCCACCTCCGATGTGGAAGGAGAAGGATGAGGAGGATCTGCGGGCCGGTCAACAGTCGGTCGGGGGGTCCGTCCCAACCTCTTTATCTTAGGTGGGTCCAGGAAGGGCTCCGAGCCTAGGAAGGGGGGGAACAAATTGGGAGGAGAAGGAGAGGTAAAAGTGGGAAGGAGAAGGGGGAGGACAGGAGAACGGTCTGCTTCCGCGCCCTGCTGTGACTCAGCGGACCCGCCCTCTACTGGCCCAGCATCGGTGGATGGCCCAACTGGTGATAATGGAGACGGGGGGGAGGAGGAGGGGGGAGAGGAGAGAGGAGAAAAGGCGGGAGAAAGGAGAATGAGGGGGGGAGGAGAACAAGGGCGGGGAGGGGGAGGGGGAGGTGGAGCAGCTGGGGCCCTCAAGGCAGGAGACCGGTCCGGGCCGGCCGCAGAGCTGTGGGGATGGCCGCCCAGGTCCGAAACACCCGTGGGTGTGGGGAGCAGCTGGTGTCTGGGCGGTGGGTGGAATTGGACCTCAACCATGGCGCTGGGGTTATCTGGGCGGGGGTCTGTGGTGGGCGCAGGCACGTGTCGCTGTGCTATCACGGAGGCCCCGGTTGCCGTGGAGGGAGGGGCCGTCTCCCGTCGTGGAGTCACCTCAGAACAAAGTTCTTGTGAGAGCATAGCATGTACATCCTGCAATGTCTTATGGTTAAGTCTCCTGCCAAAATGGCGCCTGGCCCAGGAGGAGGCCACATCAAAGGGCTGTTGCCAGTCACCCAACGGGAGCTGTGATAGGATCTCAACGTCGTTGGCCAATGTGTCCCTATAGTGATCCTTAAGGATCAACATGGTGGTGTATTGCCAGTGTCTCGCATTGCCCTCTATAAGAGACAGCGTGGCAGGATGGGGGGCCGCCGGTTTAATGGCCGCCGACAGGTTGGCCGTGAGTTTTAAAATGGAGGCCGGGGCCTGCTCTGCGGTAACGTTCATCAGGTGGTGATAGACTTTAATGACCCTCAGAAAAACGCGAACCTTACCCGGAAAACCAGGGTCCTGAGCAGAGGCAGAGGCAGGAGGTGCTGTGTCCTGGGCGTGGGGAGGGGGTTCCCGAACTAGGGGGCGCCGACCGGCATACCCC
>NC_136942.1:55000-57500 GCF_949987615.1 Pollachius pollachius | reverse complement strand
GGCTCGCGGTCGGAGCGGAGCACGTCTGCATAGCTACGGCCTTCCCTCTGCTGATAGGCGTTAAAGCCCTGGTCGTGGTACCTCGGATCACTGGGGGGTCGATAGCCGCGGGGACTCTGGAAGCGGTCGCGGTGGTGGAAAGAGGGACCCGGCCTCAGGCCCCTAGGGTCCGGGTTATTGTTGTTCGTACCTCGATGACGTCCCCGGGTAACCGTGATCCAATGGTCGTCCATGCCGTGGAAGTGTGCAGCCATTTTGATTAACGTGGGTTCACGTTGTGGTCCATACGGAAAGCGAGAATTAACAAAAAGACCAAAAAACTATACACAAAAAACACCGTATAAGGGAAGAGGAGTCGTGATGATAATCCGTAAAAGGTTTATTGCGATTAAAGCAGAACGTTTCGGTCTAAGAAGACCTTCCTCAGCTGCTAAAACTGTGACTAGAGAACGACCTTGCACCATGCGGCTTATTCGAAGTGGCAAAACACGGAAGAGACATGACCCCAGAAACCACTTCCGGTTCACCCGGAGTAGAAAGAACGGAAAAAAAAGGAATAGAAAATTTATAAATTAAATAACAATGAAGGAAGTATACATATAAACGGAAAAGCAAAAAATTAATAAATGAAAATACACATACCCATAAATACATATATATACCCATATAGGAGGAGGGGGCAATATACACCGTGAGAGAACCTGACCGGAGACAGTAGTCCCGCCCGGACATGACCACACAAACTACTTCCGGTTCCGGGTGAACACCCGGAGTAGAAACACGGAAAAAAAACCGAAAAACCCCAAAATAGAAAATTAATCAATTAAAATACGATAAAGGAAGTATACATATACCCATAAATACATATATATGCCCATATAGGAGGAGGGGTCAATATACACAGTGAGAAAACCCGACCGGAGACAGTAGTCCCGCCCGGACATGACCCCACAAACTACTTCCGGTTCCGGGTGAACCCCCGGAGTAGAAAAACGGAAAAAAACCCGGAAAAACAAAAAATAGAAAATTAATAAATTAAAATACAATAAAGGAAGTATACATATAACCATATATACATATACATATATACACAGATACATATACACACACACAAATATATATATATACATATACATACACACATATATATATATACATATATACACACACATATATATATATATATATATATATACACATACACACATACATACACATATACATATACACACACACACAAACCCACGCACATATGTATACAAAATAAACAATAAACCCGTACAAAACGAAATCCATCCTTACAAGGGGACACCTGTCCCGCTGTGAACTCCACCACACGAAGGTCGTCCAGGCACATGAAACATCACGCTCCAATGAAAATATATATAATATCTACATATATACATGTGTCATGTGTAACAAAATATTGCAATAGAGTCCAACCCAACAGTACGTCAGTCCACAGTGAATATACCGCGGAGGCCCTCAAGCCGGTAAACCCGAATGGGTGTTCATCAGCTATTGCACGTTACAGAGGGGCGAGGGCGACCAAGGCCCCAACAGAAGTGGCACTGGCGGGTTAGGTTTGAGAAGTTGAGTACCGACGCCGAAGGCGGCGGCACTAAATGCACGGGCCTAGGTCTGAAGGGAAGCAAGGCCACCCCCATCCCAAGCACAAGACACACTCAAGAGACCCAAGGGCCGTAAGGGATCACCTTGGGTTATGCGACCCAAAACAATGTTTTGTTCCCATAAGTGGCAGACCAGAAGGGGTTCGGTGGAAGCGTCGTAGGCCAGAGGTTAGGGCAGGGGGAGGAGGGGTTAAGGTCAGGGCAGGGGGAGGAGGGGTTAAGGTCAGGGCAGGGGGAGGAGGGGTTAAGGTTAGGGCAGGGAGAGGAGGGGTTAAGGTCAGGGCAGGGGGAGGAGGGGTTAAGGTCAGGGCAGGGGGAGGAGGGGTTAAGGTCAGGGCAGGGGGAGGAGGGGTTAAGGTCAGGGCAGGGGGAGGAGGGGTTAAGGTCAGGGCAGGGGGAGGAGGGGTTAAGGTCAGGGCAGGGGGAGGAGGGGTTAAGGTCAGGGCTAGGGTCAGGGTTGGGGTTAGGGTTAGGATAGGGGTTGGGGTCAGGGTTGGGGTTAGGTGAAGTGTCCGGTGGACGATTCCTCCTCGCGCTAGAGCGCCCACCTCTTTCTCCTGTCAAGAGCAGCAATGCTCCTGGTGGATACCCTAGTAGGTAGGCTTGGTGTGGTAGCTGCAATCGGAGCAAAACTCAGCAGACTCTGGACCGGTCCCCGTTGGTCGGTGAGTGTTGTGACGATCCTCCCACCCAGGCTCGTGGGCGTGAAGGTCGCACACGTCGAGGAGACCGCCAACGGACCCCCCCCACCCACCTCCGATGTGGAAGGAGAAGGATGAGGAGGATCTGCGGGCCGGTCAACAGTCGGTCGGGGGGTCCGTCCCAACCTCTTTATCTTAGGTGGGTCCAGGAAGGGCTCCGAGCCTAGG
>NC_136942.1:0-25000 GCF_949987615.1 Pollachius pollachius | reverse complement strand
CCTTGTCCTGGCGTGGGGAAAACGTCATGCGTGTTGTGATTACGCACCCAGGGCCGGTATTGGAAGAAACCGCCCAGCCTGTTCGGTCTAGTGGGAACCATTGGACGGAGTTTAGCCTTAACCAGAATGTCTTTAATATTTTTGTTTTTCCTATAGGCGGCGATGATGCTATAATTTTTGAGAAGGCCTGCCGAATTAACCATATGGTTGAAGTTAGTCTTTATTTCCCCCACTAAGCGTACCGCCGACGGGGAGTAGGTTGTGATGAAGGGGAGCCTAGGGCCAATGACAACGGGTTTGATGACCTTAAATGTTTTGAGAGCCTTCCTGAGGAAGGTCCTTGAGTACCCCCTGGTGGACAACGCCGCAAATAGCACCTTGGTGGCTGACTTAAAGTCCTCTGCACTCGTGCAGATCCTGGAAAATCTAAGAAGCTGAGATTTTACCAGGCCGGCATATGTGTGCCTCGGATGGAAACTGGATCTATATAAGAGGGCGTGCGTGTCGGTGTCCTTGAAATAAACCTTGGTATCAAGTCGACATGTGGTTAAAAAGTCAGGGCCCTTAAACGTGGTCGTGTCAAGGAAGTCAACGGACGAGAGGCTGCAGGTGGATTTAATGGTGATGGACGGGTTGTGAGTATTAAGGGTGACCAAGAAGTCGTCAAAATCTAGCCTCGAGTGTGTCCACACCCCCCAGATGTCATCTAAATACCTAAAGTAATGCAGGGGTTTCTTGTTACAAGAGGCTAAGGCTGCCACCTCCCATTCGGCCATGAATATGTTTGCATATGCCGGTGCGAATTTCTTTCCCATGGCCGTCCCCTTGATTTGGAGGAAGAATTCCCCATTAAAGGTGAAATCATTCCGGGTTAGATTTATTTTCAGCAGTTGCAAAATGTGTGCATCGGGCCGAGTGTCGTCTGGATATTTTAAGAAAATATTATTTATGGTCTGAAGACCTTCCGTGATGTCGATGTTAGTGTATAGACTATCAATGTCAATAGTGAAGAGAAGAGAATCCACCGGAATGTGAACCCTCCTAACCTTATCTACAAAGTCATATGTGTCCTTAATGTAGCTGTCGTGTCTAGTCGAGAGGGGATTTAAATAATGGTCAATAAACTCTGCCGTATAACAGGTTTCACTGCTACAATCCGAGACGATGGGCCTCCCAGGGGGGATCTCGTTGGGTCTGCTCCAAACGGAGGGATCTTTGTGGATTTTGGGTAACATATAAAAGATCCTGGGCCTTGGATCCGCGTCGCCCTGTAGATATTGCATCTGTTTGTGAGTTATATATTTGTTGTGGTATAACGAGCGTAATATTTGGTCCACAAGGGGAATCGTGTCGAGGTAGATAGGTTTGGTAATTTTGGAATAATAAACACTATCATTAAGTTGTCTGTATCCCTCCCACAGGTATTGTTCCCTGTCCATGATAACCACCGCACTACCCTTGTCCGCGGGTTTGATCACGATGTCGTTATTGTTCTGGAGTGTAAGCAACGCCTCGAATTCCTCCACACTGAGGTTATCCTTGACCCAACCGATTTTAAATGCGTCCTGAAAGAAGTTGATGTCGTTGTCTACGACCGAGAAAACCGCCTTAGGAAGACTGCTCCTAGGTGGGACCCATAGGGACTTACTGATAAACGGTTTTTGGATTGAACCTGGTTTGTTCTGAAAGTAAACAGCGAGTTTTAAGCGTCTGTGATACTGTTGTATATCAGAGCGTGTTTGATCTCGTATATTGCTACTGTTGCTACCCTTGGTGGGGATAAAGTGGAGACCCCGGTCGAGAACAGAAAGCTGGGCCCCCGTCAATGTGAATTCTTTGCATAAATTAATAACTGATTTATACCCCTTCTGCGTATTAAAAGCCGCGGGGACCCCTAGTTTAACATCTGCACCCAGTGCTCCAATACCAGTTTGGCCGTGTGGTGCGACCAGTGGATGCCGTCCCTCTCGGTCTTGAAGGAGTTTCTGGACAGGGCCGGAATGAAGGGGTGGTGGGAGACAATGTGGGCGTTGAGCTGCCTCAGGTTGTCCTGTTCACGATGAGGGAGGGACCTGGAGAAGCTGATTTCCGGTATGAAGATCTGAGCTTGGGGGAAAACGAGTTTAGCCATACGGAGAGTACTCTGCAGCTGTCGGATAACAGATTGGTCTACCTTGTGGGCCCTATTGTTCAACCCGAAGGCCAAAATGACCTTTTCCACAACTGTGGAGACGGTAGTCTTCGACAGGATGGACACGGCGTGCCTGAAGGTGGCACCCGGAAAAGCATCGATCTGCAATCCCTCATGCTGGAAAGATGGGATTCTACCTACATTAGAATCACCCAGCACTAACCATTTCTCCCTCGCCAGCAGACCCCACTCTTTGGTCTTATTGATCGTATTTACGTGACGGGTGGGTCTCCTTGTAGGTGTGGCTGGCGTGGAGGCCGCAGGAGAGACGAAGTTGAGCCGGCTCTGGACGGGGCCCCGGGGCGTGGCAGGAGGGCCTCCACTCGAGGCCGTGGGGGTGTGGGCATCCCCTGCACAGGACACAACAGGTGGTGTGCCCTCCACCGTCCGTTCAGCATCCGGAGACGTGGGGCGGGAGGGAAGAGCAGGACTATGGGGGCGGCCAGCAGTCTGTCGGGTCCGCGCCTTCCTCTTTGTTTTGGGCGGTACCGGGCAGGTAACCGGGCCTGAGGAAGAGAGAGAAAAGTCGGGAGGGGGGGGAGGAGAGGGGACAAACAGAGGGGGAGACAAGGGGGGGAGGAGGAAAAGAGGGAAAACAGGAGACCGGCCTCCATCCGCGTCTGGCTGCGATGCTGGGGGACTCCCCTCTCGTGGGAGCGCGCTGGAGGATGGCTGGACCGATGGCGATGGGGGGGTGGTGAGTAGAACGCCCCCGTCGTCCGGGGCGTGGACCTGGGCGGTGATGATGGGCGGGTCCCTGGTCGGTTCCATCGTCTGCGATACCGGGGGACATGGAGGGGTCCGTGCTGTGGGCCTCTGGTCCGGGAGTGGGTCCGTGGACGATCCATCGTTGCCCGTTGCAGAGCACAATCTGGTGTGTGCGTCGTCCAGTGACGTCTGCAGGAGTCTAGGGCCAAAGTGTCTCCTCGCCCAAGCCGAGGCGATGTCAAAATTCTGGTCCCAACGGGGGCCCATTAATAGGGAAAACACCCGGACCTGGTTGATTATTGTGTCCAGATAATGGTCTCTGAGGATGATGGTAGTAGTATAGGCCCAATTCTCTGCGTTACCCTTAATGAGGGTCAACGTAGCGGGATTGGGAGATGCCGGTTTAATTATTGAATTTAGCGTATGGGCCATTCTGGCGATCGTGATAGGGGGGTTAGGGCCCATGATATTGTCCAGATGATGTACAGCCTTAATAATGTTATAAATAACCTTATTTTTGGTGCTGAAGTCGGGGTCTGACGAGCGCGGGACGCTCGGGGCCCCGGCGCGGCTGCGCTCCTCCACGCGTCTGTTGCGTGTTCCGTCGTCGGCCCCCGTTCGGGCTGGGCCGCGACGAGGACCCCTACCGGGTGGTGGACGACCCCGGTCGTCGTAGGTCCGTCGGGGGACCCGGTCGCGGGTCCAGACGGGCGCCGGGATCTCCGGGTCCCGACGGTGACGCTCCTCAGCGCGTGGTGCGCAGCCGCGCGCGGGGCTGCGGTGGAAGGCCCAAGCCTCGGCGTTGCGTGAGTGGCGCTGGCGCCACGGCCCCCGGGGCGGACTACGCGGAGCTGGGGTGTAGCGGGGAGCCGGTGGCTGGTAGCCAGGACGCAGGCCCCGGCCGTAATGATCCTCCCCATCAGGTGACGGGTCATACTGGCGGTGTGGGTGGAAGCCTGGGCCTCCAGGGCCACGGCCTCGGCCCTCGTGGTCAAGGCCTCGGCCCCCGTGGTCACGGCCTCGTGGCGGTGAACGACGGGAGGCCCACTCCTGGTGGCGGCCCTCCATCCCGTGTGCAACAGTGCGCCTTATCGGGTCAGCCCGGGGATAATTCGGTTCAAAAACCCGCCGACTCACCGGCTGTAAGGTAGCGGGGTGGTCCCGGAACACTGCTCGGCCCCGTCTCCTCTGGACCAGGGTCCAGGCCTCGTAATCTCGGTGGTGATTCATGGAGCGATGGTTTGTTCATACAATTATGAGCCAGTGGTCAAAAAGAAAATACCTTTATTTGTCGGTACAAATTTACAAAAAAGGTTCGCAACGTTTCGATATTATTATATCTTCTTCAGGCGATAGGTGTATAAACTTTCCGTGCTGTAAAAAGCGTCCGAGCCGTGGCAGTGGAAAATAGGAGAGAGGGGTCAGAGGTGGGAGGTTGACTGATCGCAATAAACCCGCTAGGGGGCAGTAGATCATTGGCCAATGGGATGTCGGCGTGTTCATCGGATGAGGAAATACCTTTTATGGTGATACTAGTCCTATAAGGCGCTCACCCACACTCCATTAATAATAAATAAAAAATAAAAAAATAACAAATAATAATAATAATAATAATAATAATAATAATAATAATGGTAATAATAAATAGTAAAACAAATGAATAAGTAAATAAAAACAAAAACAGGGAAACAGAAAACCAAAGAAAACGAAAATAGTGTTACAGACCTACATAACCGGGAGTGGGTTTATGTACAGGAATGGCTAAGTAAAATGGTTAGGGTCAGGGGAGGGAGGGTAAAGGTAAGGCAAGGGAGGGGAGGGGTAAGGGTAAGAATGAGGGTTAGGGTTAGGTAAAGGTTAGGATCGGGGTTAGGGTTAGGTATGGGAAGGGAGGGGTTAGGGTGAGGATAAGGGTTGGGGGTTAGGGTTAGGGGAAGGTTAAGGTAAGGGATGGGATGGGGGTTGAAGGTTAGGTTTAGGTAAGGGTTGGGGTAAGGGTTAGGGTTAGGTACGGGAGGGAAGGGGTTAGGGTGAGGGTAAGGGTTAGGGGAAGGTTAAGTTAAGGGATGGGATGGGGGTTAAAGGTTAGGATTAGAGTAAGGGTTAGGGTTAGGTACGGGAGGGGAGGGGTTAAGGTCAGGATAAGGGTTAGAGGAAGGTTAGGTTAAGGGATGGGTTGGGGATAAAGGGTTGGGGTTAGGAAAGGGTTGGGGTTAGGATTAGGTTTAGGGCTAGGTGGGGTTAGAGTTGGGGTTAGGATTAGGGGTTAGGGTGGGGATAAAAGGTTAGGGTTAGGCAAGGGTTGGGGTTAGGTTTAAGGCTAGGTAGGGGTTAGGGTTAGGGGTTAGGGTGGGGATAAAAGGTTAGGGTTAGGCAAGGGTTGGGGTTGGGGTTAAGGTTAGGTTTAGGGCTAGGTAGGAAAGATTGGCAAGGGGATGGAGAGGTTTGGGTGGGGGCTAGGGGTTGGACGGGGCCCAAACAAAATAGCATAACAGGGTGCCTACGGCTCGGCTGGAGATACACATGACCAACATTTTAGGCTCATGAACAAACAATGGTGGTGTCAACATGCGATAACCACGAATAAGCGGATAGGGTTAAAAGATACCCAACACACAGTAGCAACATAAACCAACAATAAACCATTAATATTAATATTAACCACGAATAGGAATTGGGTTAAAAGGAATACAGAATGCATATAGTGTCAACATACATCACTAAGTATGAACCATAAATATCAACCATGAATAGGGAATTGGGTTAAAGGTACACAATATACACAATATCAACATGGGAATACATCAACTCCTTATACAATAGTACAGAGGAGGAGAACAGGGAAGCCCACATGCAGGGAGGCAAGGAGAAAGGGCAGGTGAACAGCAAGGCACGGGCGGGTTAGGTTAGGGTTAGAAAAACGACGCTCCCACTGGAAGCGACGCCGAAATGCACTGTCCATTAAACTGTTCTCTGGGATCCAATCCCCAAGCCCCCACGCACGTTAAGACCCCCTGGTTGTAAGGTGCCCAGTCTGTAGATCCAGACCCGCTCTAACTGGCGTCTCTTAGAAGTCGACCACCTGGGGTTGCACTGTAAGACGGTGGCGGACAGGGAAGGCCAGCCGTGTAAAATAAAATGCTGAACTAACGGGAGGTGTGTGTCCTTCCCCCTCAAAACGTTGTACCTGTGCTGTGTGAACCGGACAAGCAAGGTGTTCTGGGTTTCGCCCACATATTGAACGCCGCAGGTTTCACACCAGATTAAATAAATACAATTTTTGGAGAGAGGGCCCCCTTGTCCTGGCGTGGGGAAAACGTCATGCGTGTTGTGATTACGCACCCAGGGCCGGTATTGGAAGAAACCGCCCAGCCTGTTCGGTCTAGTGGGAACCATTGGACGGAGTTTAGCCTTAACCAGAATGTCTTTAATATTTTTGTTTTTCCTATAGGCGGCGATGATGCTATAATTTTTGAGAAGGCCTGCCGAATTAACCATATGGTTGAAGTTAGTCTTTATTTCCCCCACTAAGCGTACCGCCGACGGGGAGTAGGTTGTGATGAAGGGGAGCCTAGGGCCAATGACAACGGGTTTGATGACCTTAAATGTTTTGAGAGCCTTCCTGAGGAAGGTCCTTGAGTACCCCCTGGTGGACAACGCCGCAAATAGCACCTTGGTGGCTGACTTAAAGTCCTCTGCACTCGTGCAGATCCTGGAAAATCTAAGAAGCTGAGATTTTACCAGGCCGGCATATGTGTGCCTCGGATGGAAACTGGATCTATATAAGAGGGCGTGCGTGTCGGTGTCCTTGAAATAAACCTTGGTATCAAGTCGACATGTGGTTAAAAAGTCAGGGCCCTTAAACGTGGTCGTGTCAAGGAAGTCAACGGACGAGAGGCTGCAGGTGGATTTAATGGTGATGGACGGGTTGTGAGTATTAAGGGTGACCAAGAAGTCGTCAAAATCTAGCCTCGAGTGTGTCCACACCCCCCAGATGTCATCTAAATACCTAAAGTAATGCAGGGGTTTCTTGTTACAAGAGGCTAAGGCTGCCACCTCCCATTCGGCCATGAATATGTTTGCATATGCCGGTGCGAATTTCTTTCCCATGGCCGTCCCCTTGATTTGGAGGAAGAATTCCCCATTAAAGGTGAAATCATTCCGGGTTAGATTTATTTTCAGCAGTTGCAAAATGTGTGCATCGGGCCGAGTGTCGTCTGGATATTTTAAGAAAATATTATTTATGGTCTGAAGACCTTCCGTGATGTCGATGTTAGTGTATAGACTATCAATGTCAATAGTGAAGAGAAGAGAATCCACCGGAATGTGAACCCTCCTAACCTTATCTACAAAGTCATATGTGTCCTTAATGTAGCTGTCGTGTCTAGTCGAGAGGGGATTTAAATAATGGTCAATAAACTCTGCCGTATAACAGGTTTCACTGCTACAATCCGAGACGATGGGCCTCCCAGGGGGGATCTCGTTGGGTCTGCTCCAAACGGAGGGATCTTTGTGGATTTTGGGTAACATATAAAAGATCCTGGGCCTTGGATCCGCGTCGCCCTGTAGATATTGCATCTGTTTGTGAGTTATATATTTGTTGTGGTATAACGAGCGTAATATTTGGTCCACAAGGGGAATCGTGTCGAGGTAGATAGGTTTGGTAATTTTGGAATAATAAACACTATCATTAAGTTGTCTGTATCCCTCCCACAGGTATTGTTCCCTGTCCATGATAACCACCGCACTACCCTTGTCCGCGGGTTTGATCACGATGTCGTTATTGTTCTGGAGTGTAAGCAACGCCTCGAATTCCTCCACACTGAGGTTATCCTTGACCCAACCGATTTTAAATGCGTCCTGAAAGAAGTTGATGTCGTTGTCTACGACCGAGAAAACCGCCTTAGGAAGACTGCTCCTAGGTGGGACCCATAGGGACTTACTGATAAACGGTTTTTGGATTGAACCTGGTTTGTTCTGAAAGTAAACAGCGAGTTTTAAGCGTCTGTGATACTGTTGTATATCAGAGCGTGTTTGATCTCGTATATTGCTACTGTTGCTACCCTTGGTGGGGATAAAGTGGAGACCCCGGTCGAGAACAGAAAGCTGGGCCCCCGTCAATGTGAATTCTTTGCATAAATTAATAACTGATTTATACCCCTTCTGCGTATTAAAAGCCGCGGGGACCCCTAGTTTAACATCTGCACCCAGTGCTCCAATACCAGTTTGGCCGTGTGGTGCGACCAGTGGATGCCGTCCCTCTCGGTCTTGAAGGAGTTTCTGGACAGGGCCGGAATGAAGGGGTGGTGGGAGACAATGTGGGCGTTGAGCTGCCTCAGGTTGTCCTGTTCACGATGAGGGAGGGACCTGGAGAAGCTGATTTCCGGTATGAAGATCTGAGCTTGGGGGAAAACGAGTTTAGCCATACGGAGAGTACTCTGCAGCTGTCGGATAACAGATTGGTCTACCTTGTGGGCCCTATTGTTCAACCCGAAGGCCAAAATGACCTTTTCCACAACTGTGGAGACGGTAGTCTTCGACAGGATGGACACGGCGTGCCTGAAGGTGGCACCCGGAAAAGCATCGATCTGCAATCCCTCATGCTGGAAAGATGGGATTCTACCTACATTAGAATCACCCAGCACTAACCATTTCTCCCTCGCCAGCAGACCCCACTCTTTGGTCTTATTGATCGTATTTACGTGACGGGTGGGTCTCCTTGTAGGTGTGGCTGGCGTGGAGGCCGCAGGAGAGACGAAGTTGAGCCGGCTCTGGACGGGGCCCCGGGGCGTGGCAGGAGGGCCTCCACTCGAGGCCGTGGGGGTGTGGGCATCCCCTGCACAGGACACAACAGGTGGTGTGCCCTCCACCGTCCGTTCAGCATCCGGAGACGTGGGGCGGGAGGGAAGAGCAGGACTATGGGGGCGGCCAGCAGTCTGTCGGGTCCGCGCCTTCCTCTTTGTTTTGGGCGGTACCGGGCAGGTAACCGGGCCTGAGGAAGAGAGAGAAAAGTCGGGAGGGGGGGGAGGAGAGGGGACAAACAGAGGGGGAGACAAGGGGGGGAGGAGGAAAAGAGGGAAAACAGGAGACCGGCCTCCATCCGCGTCTGGCTGCGATGCTGGGGGACTCCCCTCTCGTGGGAGCGCGCTGGAGGATGGCTGGACCGATGGCGATGGGGGGGTGGTGAGTAGAACGCCCCCGTCGTCCGGGGCGTGGACCTGGGCGGTGATGATGGGCGGGTCCCTGGTCGGTTCCATCGTCTGCGATACCGGGGGACATGGAGGGGTCCGTGCTGTGGGCCTCTGGTCCGGGAGTGGGTCCGTGGACGATCCATCGTTGCCCGTTGCAGAGCACAATCTGGTGTGTGCGTCGTCCAGTGACGTCTGCAGGAGTCTAGGGCCAAAGTGTCTCCTCGCCCAAGCCGAGGCGATGTCAAAATTCTGGTCCCAACGGGGGCCCATTAATAGGGAAAACACCCGGACCTGGTTGATTATTGTGTCCAGATAATGGTCTCTGAGGATGATGGTAGTAGTATAGGCCCAATTCTCTGCGTTACCCTTAATGAGGGTCAACGTAGCGGGATTGGGAGATGCCGGTTTAATTATTGAATTTAGCGTATGGGCCATTCTGGCGATCGTGATAGGGGGGTTAGGGCCCATGATATTGTCCAGATGATGTACAGCCTTAATAATGTTATAAATAACCTTATTTTTGGTGCTGAAGTCGGGGTCTGACGAGCGCGGGACGCTCGGGGCCCCGGCGCGGCTGCGCTCCTCCACGCGTCTGTTGCGTGTTCCGTCGTCGGCCCCCGTTCGGGCTGGGCCGCGACGAGGACCCCTACCGGGTGGTGGACGACCCCGGTCGTCGTAGGTCCGTCGGGGGACCCGGTCGCGGGTCCAGACGGGCGCCGGGATCTCCGGGTCCCGACGGTGACGCTCCTCAGCGCGTGGTGCGCAGCCGCGCGCGGGGCTGCGGTGGAAGGCCCAAGCCTCGGCGTTGCGTGAGTGGCGCTGGCGCCACGGCCCCCGGGGCGGACTACGCGGAGCTGGGGTGTAGCGGGGAGCCGGTGGCTGGTAGCCAGGACGCAGGCCCCGGCCGTAATGATCCTCCCCATCAGGTGACGGGTCATACTGGCGGTGTGGGTGGAAGCCTGGGCCTCCAGGGCCACGGCCTCGGCCCTCGTGGTCAAGGCCTCGGCCCCCGTGGTCACGGCCTCGTGGCGGTGAACGACGGGAGGCCCACTCCTGGTGGCGGCCCTCCATCCCGTGTGCAACAGTGCGCCTTATCGGGTCAGCCCGGGGATAATTCGGTTCAAAAACCCGCCGACTCACCGGCTGTAAGGTAGCGGGGTGGTCCCGGAACACTGCTCGGCCCCGTCTCCTCTGGACCAGGGTCCAGGCCTCGTAATCTCGGTGGTGATTCATGGAGCGATGGTTTGTTCATACAATTATGAGCCAGTGGTCAAAAAGAAAATACCTTTATTTGTCGGTACAAATTTACAAAAAAGGTTCGCAACGTTTCGATATTATTATATCTTCTTCAGGCGATAGGTGTATAAACTTTCCGTGCTGTAAAAAGCGTCCGAGCCGTGGCAGTGGAAAATAGGAGAGAGGGGTCAGAGGTGGGAGGTTGACTGATCGCAATAAACCCGCTAGGGGGCAGTAGATCATTGGCCAATGGGATGTCGGCGTGTTCATCGGATGAGGAAATACCTTTTATGGTGATACTAGTCCTATAAGGCGCTCACCCACACTCCATTAATAATAAATAAAAAATAAAAAAATAACAAATAATAATAATAATAATAATAATAATAATAATAATAATGGTAATAATAAATAGTAAAACAAATGAATAAGTAAATAAAAACAAAAACAGGGAAACAGAAAACCAAAGAAAACGAAAATAGTGTTACAGACCTACATAACCGGGAGTGGGTTTATGTACAGGAATGGCTAAGTAAAATGGTTAGGGTCAGGGGAGGGAGGGTAAAGGTAAGGCAAGGGAGGGGAGGGGTAAGGGTAAGAATGAGGGTTAGGGTTAGGTAAAGGTTAGGATCGGGGTTAGGGTTAGGTATGGGAAGGGAGGGGTTAGGGTGAGGATAAGGGTTGGGGGTTAGGGTTAGGGGAAGGTTAAGGTAAGGGATGGGATGGGGGTTGAAGGTTAGGTTTAGGTAAGGGTTGGGGTAAGGGTTAGGGTTAGGTACGGGAGGGAAGGGGTTAGGGTGAGGGTAAGGGTTAGGGGAAGGTTAAGTTAAGGGATGGGATGGGGGTTAAAGGTTAGGATTAGAGTAAGGGTTAGGGTTAGGTACGGGAGGGGAGGGGTTAAGGTCAGGATAAGGGTTAGAGGAAGGTTAGGTTAAGGGATGGGTTGGGGATAAAGGGTTGGGGTTAGGAAAGGGTTGGGGTTAGGATTAGGTTTAGGGCTAGGTGGGGTTAGAGTTGGGGTTAGGATTAGGGGTTAGGGTGGGGATAAAAGGTTAGGGTTAGGCAAGGGTTGGGGTTAGGTTTAAGGCTAGGTAGGGGTTAGGGTTAGGGGTTAGGGTGGGGATAAAAGGTTAGGGTTAGGCAAGGGTTGGGGTTGGGGTTAAGGTTAGGTTTAGGGCTAGGTAGGAAAGATTGGCAAGGGGATGGAGAGGTTTGGGTGGGGGCTAGGGGTTGGACGGGGCCCAAACAAAATAGCATAACAGGGTGCCTACGGCTCGGCTGGAGATACACATGACCAACATTTTAGGCTCATGAACAAACAATGGTGGTGTCAACATGCGATAACCACGAATAAGCGGATAGGGTTAAAAGATACCCAACACACAGTAGCAACATAAACCAACAATAAACCATTAATATTAATATTAACCACGAATAGGAATTGGGTTAAAAGGAATACAGAATGCATATAGTGTCAACATACATCACTAAGTATGAACCATAAATATCAACCATGAATAGGGAATTGGGTTAAAGGTACACAATATACACAATATCAACATGGGAATACATCAACTCCTTATACAATAGTACAGAGGAGGAGAACAGGGAAGCCCACATGCAGGGAGGCAAGGAGAAAGGGCAGGTGAACAGCAAGGCACGGGCGGGTTAGGTTAGGGTTAGAAAAACGACGCTCCCACTGGAAGCGACGCCGAAATGCACTGTCCATTAAACTGTTCTCTGGGATCCAATCCCCAAGCCCCCACGCACGTTAAGACCCCCTGGTTGTAAGGTGCCCAGTCTGTAGATCCAGACCCGCTCTAACTGGCGTCTCTTAGAAGTCGACCACCTGGGGTTGCACTGTAAGACGGTGGCGGACAGGGAAGGCCAGCCGTGTAAAATAAAATGCTGAACTAACGGGAGGTGTGTGTCCTTCCCCCTCAAAACGTTGTACCTGTGCTGTGTGAACCGGACAAGCAAGGTGTTCTGGGTTTCGCCCACATATTGAACGCCGCAGGTTTCACACCAGATTAAATAAATACAATTTTTGGAGAGAGGGCCCCCTTGTCCTGGCGTGGGGAAAACGTCATGCGTGTTGTGATTACGCACCCAGGGCCGGTATTGGAAGAAACCGCCCAGCCTGTTCGGTCTAGTGGGAACCATTGGACGGAGTTTAGCCTTAACCAGAATGTCTTTAATATTTTTGTTTTTCCTATAGGCGGCGATGATGCTATAATTTTTGAGAAGGCCTGCCGAATTAACCATATGGTTGAAGTTAGTCTTTATTTCCCCCACTAAGCGTACCGCCGACGGGGAGTAGGTTGTGATGAAGGGGAGCCTAGGGCCAATGACAACGGGTTTGATGACCTTAAATGTTTTGAGAGCCTTCCTGAGGAAGGTCCTTGAGTACCCCCTGGTGGACAACGCCGCAAATAGCACCTTGGTGGCTGACTTAAAGTCCTCTGCACTCGTGCAGATCCTGGAAAATCTAAGAAGCTGAGATTTTACCAGGCCGGCATATGTGTGCCTCGGATGGAAACTGGATCTATATAAGAGGGCGTGCGTGTCGGTGTCCTTGAAATAAACCTTGGTATCAAGTCGACATGTGGTTAAAAAGTCAGGGCCCTTAAACGTGGTCGTGTCAAGGAAGTCAACGGACGAGAGGCTGCAGGTGGATTTAATGGTGATGGACGGGTTGTGAGTATTAAGGGTGACCAAGAAGTCGTCAAAATCTAGCCTCGAGTGTGTCCACACCCCCCAGATGTCATCTAAATACCTAAAGTAATGCAGGGGTTTCTTGTTACAAGAGGCTAAGGCTGCCACCTCCCATTCGGCCATGAATATGTTTGCATATGCCGGTGCGAATTTCTTTCCCATGGCCGTCCCCTTGATTTGGAGGAAGAATTCCCCATTAAAGGTGAAATCATTCCGGGTTAGATTTATTTTCAGCAGTTGCAAAATGTGTGCATCGGGCCGAGTGTCGTCTGGATATTTTAAGAAAATATTATTTATGGTCTGAAGACCTTCCGTGATGTCGATGTTAGTGTATAGACTATCAATGTCAATAGTGAAGAGAAGAGAATCCACCGGAATGTGAACCCTCCTAACCTTATCTACAAAGTCATATGTGTCCTTAATGTAGCTGTCGTGTCTAGTCGAGAGGGGATTTAAATAATGGTCAATAAACTCTGCCGTATAACAGGTTTCACTGCTACAATCCGAGACGATGGGCCTCCCAGGGGGGATCTCGTTGGGTCTGCTCCAAACGGAGGGATCTTTGTGGATTTTGGGTAACATATAAAAGATCCTGGGCCTTGGATCCGCGTCGCCCTGTAGATATTGCATCTGTTTGTGAGTTATATATTTGTTGTGGTATAACGAGCGTAATATTTGGTCCACAAGGGGAATCGTGTCGAGGTAGATAGGTTTGGTAATTTTGGAATAATAAACACTATCATTAAGTTGTCTGTATCCCTCCCACAGGTATTGTTCCCTGTCCATGATAACCACCGCACTACCCTTGTCCGCGGGTTTGATCACGATGTCGTTATTGTTCTGGAGTGTAAGCAACGCCTCGAATTCCTCCACACTGAGGTTATCCTTGACCCAACCGATTTTAAATGCGTCCTGAAAGAAGTTGATGTCGTTGTCTACGACCGAGAAAACCGCCTTAGGAAGACTGCTCCTAGGTGGGACCCATAGGGACTTACTGATAAACGGTTTTTGGATTGAACCTGGTTTGTTCTGAAAGTAAACAGCGAGTTTTAAGCGTCTGTGATACTGTTGTATATCAGAGCGTGTTTGATCTCGTATATTGCTACTGTTGCTACCCTTGGTGGGGATAAAGTGGAGACCCCGGTCGAGAACAGAAAGCTGGGCCCCCGTCAATGTGAATTCTTTGCATAAATTAATAACTGATTTATACCCCTTCTGCGTATTAAAAGCCGCGGGGACCCCTAGTTTAACATCTGCACCCAGTGCTCCAATACCAGTTTGGCCGTGTGGTGCGACCAGTGGATGCCGTCCCTCTCGGTCTTGAAGGAGTTTCTGGACAGGGCCGGAATGAAGGGGTGGTGGGAGACAATGTGGGCGTTGAGCTGCCTCAGGTTGTCCTGTTCACGATGAGGGAGGGACCTGGAGAAGCTGATTTCCGGTATGAAGATCTGAGCTTGGGGGAAAACGAGTTTAGCCATACGGAGAGTACTCTGCAGCTGTCGGATAACAGATTGGTCTACCTTGTGGGCCCTATTGTTCAACCCGAAGGCCAAAATGACCTTTTCCACAACTGTGGAGACGGTAGTCTTCGACAGGATGGACACGGCGTGCCTGAAGGTGGCACCCGGAAAAGCATCGATCTGCAATCCCTCATGCTGGAAAGATGGGATTCTACCTACATTAGAATCACCCAGCACTAACCATTTCTCCCTCGCCAGCAGACCCCACTCTTTGGTCTTATTGATCGTATTTACGTGACGGGTGGGTCTCCTTGTAGGTGTGGCTGGCGTGGAGGCCGCAGGAGAGACGAAGTTGAGCCGGCTCTGGACGGGGCCCCGGGGCGTGGCAGGAGGGCCTCCACTCGAGGCCGTGGGGGTGTGGGCATCCCCTGCACAGGACACAACAGGTGGTGTGCCCTCCACCGTCCGTTCAGCATCCGGAGACGTGGGGCGGGAGGGAAGAGCAGGACTATGGGGGCGGCCAGCAGTCTGTCGGGTCCGCGCCTTCCTCTTTGTTTTGGGCGGTACCGGGCAGGTAACCGGGCCTGAGGAAGAGAGAGAAAAGTCGGGAGGGGGGGGAGGAGAGGGGACAAACAGAGGGGGAGACAAGGGGGGGAGGAGGAAAAGAGGGAAAACAGGAGACCGGCCTCCATCCGCGTCTGGCTGCGATGCTGGGGGACTCCCCTCTCGTGGGAGCGCGCTGGAGGATGGCTGGACCGATGGCGATGGGGGGGTGGTGAGTAGAACGCCCCCGTCGTCCGGGGCGTGGACCTGGGCGGTGATGATGGGCGGGTCCCTGGTCGGTTCCATCGTCTGCGATACCGGGGGACATGGAGGGGTCCGTGCTGTGGGCCTCTGGTCCGGGAGTGGGTCCGTGGACGATCCATCGTTGCCCGTTGCAGAGCACAATCTGGTGTGTGCGTCGTCCAGTGACGTCTGCAGGAGTCTAGGGCCAAAGTGTCTCCTCGCCCAAGCCGAGGCGATGTCAAAATTCTGGTCCCAACGGGGGCCCATTAATAGGGAAAACACCCGGACCTGGTTGATTATTGTGTCCAGATAATGGTCTCTGAGGATGATGGTAGTAGTATAGGCCCAATTCTCTGCGTTACCCTTAATGAGGGTCAACGTAGCGGGATTGGGAGATGCCGGTTTAATTATTGAATTTAGCGTATGGGCCATTCTGGCGATCGTGATAGGGGGGTTAGGGCCCATGATATTGTCCAGATGATGTACAGCCTTAATAATGTTATAAATAACCTTATTTTTGGTGCTGAAGTCGGGGTCTGACGAGCGCGGGACGCTCGGGGCCCCGGCGCGGCTGCGCTCCTCCACGCGTCTGTTGCGTGTTCCGTCGTCGGCCCCCGTTCGGGCTGGGCCGCGACGAGGACCCCTACCGGGTGGTGGACGACCCCGGTCGTCGTAGGTCCGTCGGGGGACCCGGTCGCGGGTCCAGACGGGCGCCGGGATCTCCGGGTCCCGACGGTGACGCTCCTCAGCGCGTGGTGCGCAGCCGCGCGCGGGGCTGCGGTGGAAGGCCCAAGCCTCGGCGTTGCGTGAGTGGCGCTGGCGCCACGGCCCCCGGGGCGGACTACGCGGAGCTGGGGTGTAGCGGGGAGCCGGTGGCTGGTAGCCAGGACGCAGGCCCCGGCCGTAATGATCCTCCCCATCAGGTGACGGGTCATACTGGCGGTGTGGGTGGAAGCCTGGGCCTCCAGGGCCACGGCCTCGGCCCTCGTGGTCAAGGCCTCGGCCCCCGTGGTCACGGCCTCGTGGCGGTGAACGACGGGAGGCCCACTCCTGGTGGCGGCCCTCCATCCCGTGTGCAACAGTGCGCCTTATCGGGTCAGCCCGGGGATAATTCGGTTCAAAAACCCGCCGACTCACCGGCTGTAAGGTAGCGGGGTGGTCCCGGAACACTGCTCGGCCCCGTCTCCTCTGGACCAGGGTCCAGGCCTCGTAATCTCGGTGGTGATTCATGGAGCGATGGTTTGTTCATACAATTATGAGCCAGTGGTCAAAAAGAAAATACCTTTATTTGTCGGTACAAATTTACAAAAAAGGTTCGCAACGTTTCGATATTATTATATCTTCTTCAGGCGATAGGTGTATAAACTTTCCGTGCTGTAAAAAGCGTCCGAGCCGTGGCAGTGGAAAATAGGAGAGAGGGGTCAGAGGTGGGAGGTTGACTGATCGCAATAAACCCGCTAGGGGGCAGTAGATCATTGGCCAATGGGATGTCGGCGTGTTCATCGGATGAGGAAATACCTTTTATGGTGATACTAGTCCTATAAGGCGCTCACCCACACTCCATTAATAATAAATAAAAAATAAAAAAATAACAAATAATAATAATAATAATAATAATAATAATAATAATAATGGTAATAATAAATAGTAAAACAAATGAATAAGTAAATAAAAACAAAAACAGGGAAACAGAAAACCAAAGAAAACGAAAATAGTGTTACAGACCTACATAACCGGGAGTGGGTTTATGTACAGGAATGGCTAAGTAAAATGGTTAGGGTCAGGGGAGGGAGGGTAAAGGTAAGGCAAGGGAGGGGAGGGGTAAGGGTAAGAATGAGGGTTAGGGTTAGGTAAAGGTTAGGATCGGGGTTAGGGTTAGGTATGGGAAGGGAGGGGTTAGGGTGAGGATAAGGGTTGGGGGTTAGGGTTAGGGGAAGGTTAAGGTAAGGGATGGGATGGGGGTTGAAGGTTAGGTTTAGGTAAGGGTTGGGGTAAGGGTTAGGGTTAGGTACGGGAGGGAAGGGGTTAGGGTGAGGGTAAGGGTTAGGGGAAGGTTAAGTTAAGGGATGGGATGGGGGTTAAAGGTTAGGATTAGAGTAAGGGTTAGGGTTAGGTACGGGAGGGGAGGGGTTAAGGTCAGGATAAGGGTTAGAGGAAGGTTAGGTTAAGGGATGGGTTGGGGATAAAGGGTTGGGGTTAGGAAAGGGTTGGGGTTAGGATTAGGTTTAGGGCTAGGTGGGGTTAGAGTTGGGGTTAGGATTAGGGGTTAGGGTGGGGATAAAAGGTTAGGGTTAGGCAAGGGTTGGGGTTAGGTTTAAGGCTAGGTAGGGGTTAGGGTTAGGGGTTAGGGTGGGGATAAAAGGTTAGGGTTAGGCAAGGGTTGGGGTTGGGGTTAAGGTTAGGTTTAGGGCTAGGTAGGAAAGATTGGCAAGGGGATGGAGAGGTTTGGGTGGGGGCTAGGGGTTGGACGGGGCCCAAACAAAATAGCATAACAGGGTGCCTACGGCTCGGCTGGAGATACACATGACCAACATTTTAGGCTCATGAACAAACAATGGTGGTGTCAACATGCGATAACCACGAATAAGCGGATAGGGTTAAAAGATACCCAACACACAGTAGCAACATAAACCAACAATAAACCATTAATATTAATATTAACCACGAATAGGAATTGGGTTAAAAGGAATACAGAATGCATATAGTGTCAACATACATCACTAAGTATGAACCATAAATATCAACCATGAATAGGGAATTGGGTTAAAGGTACACAATATACACAATATCAACATGGGAATACATCAACTCCTTATACAATAGTACAGAGGAGGAGAACAGGGAAGCCCACATGCAGGGAGGCAAGGAGAAAGGGCAGGTGAACAGCAAGGCACGGGCGGGTTAGGTTAGGGTTAGAAAAACGACGCTCCCACTGGAAGCGACGCCGAAATGCACTGTCCATTAAACTGTTCTCTGGGATCCAATCCCCAAGCCCCCACGCACGTTAAGACCCCCTGGTTGTAAGGTGCCCAGTCTGTAGATCCAGACCCGCTCTAACTGGCGTCTCTTAGAAGTCGACCACCTGGGGTTGCACTGTAAGACGGTGGCGGACAGGGAAGGCCAGCCGTGTAAAATAAAATGCTGAACTAACGGGAGGTGTGTGTCCTTCCCCCTCAAAACGTTGTACCTGTGCTGTGTGAACCGGACAAGCAAGGTGTTCTGGGTTTCGCCCACATATTGAACGCCGCAGGTTTCACACCAGATTAAATAAATACAATTTTTGGAGAGAGGGCCCCCTTGTCCTGGCGTGGGGAAAACGTCATGCGTGTTGTGATTACGCACCCAGGGCCGGTATTGGAAGAAACCGCCCAGCCTGTTCGGTCTAGTGGGAACCATTGGACGGAGTTTAGCCTTAACCAGAATGTCTTTAATATTTTTGTTTTTCCTATAGGCGGCGATGATGCTATAATTTTTGAGAAGGCCTGCCGAATTAACCATATGGTTGAAGTTAGTCTTTATTTCCCCCACTAAGCGTACCGCCGACGGGGAGTAGGTTGTGATGAAGGGGAGCCTAGGGCCAATGACAACGGGTTTGATGACCTTAAATGTTTTGAGAGCCTTCCTGAGGAAGGTCCTTGAGTACCCCCTGGTGGACAACGCCGCAAATAGCACCTTGGTGGCTGACTTAAAGTCCTCTGCACTCGTGCAGATCCTGGAAAATCTAAGAAGCTGAGATTTTACCAGGCCGGCATATGTGTGCCTCGGATGGAAACTGGATCTATATAAGAGGGCGTGCGTGTCGGTGTCCTTGAAATAAACCTTGGTATCAAGTCGACATGTGGTTAAAAAGTCAGGGCCCTTAAACGTGGTCGTGTCAAGGAAGTCAACGGACGAGAGGCTGCAGGTGGATTTAATGGTGATGGACGGGTTGTGAGTATTAAGGGTGACCAAGAAGTCGTCAAAATCTAGCCTCGAGTGTGTCCACACCCCCCAGATGTCATCTAAATACCTAAAGTAATGCAGGGGTTTCTTGTTACAAGAGGCTAAGGCTGCCACCTCCCATTCGGCCATGAATATGTTTGCATATGCCGGTGCGAATTTCTTTCCCATGGCCGTCCCCTTGATTTGGAGGAAGAATTCCCCATTAAAGGTGAAATCATTCCGGGTTAGATTTATTTTCAGCAGTTGCAAAATGTGTGCATCGGGCCGAGTGTCGTCTGGATATTTTAAGAAAATATTATTTATGGTCTGAAGACCTTCCGTGATGTCGATGTTAGTGTATAGACTATCAATGTCAATAGTGAAGAGAAGAGAATCCACCGGAATGTGAACCCTCCTAACCTTATCTACAAAGTCATATGTGTCCTTAATGTAGCTGTCGTGTCTAGTCGAGAGGGGATTTAAATAATGGTCAATAAACTCTGCCGTATAACAGGTTTCACTGCTACAATCCGAGACGATGGGCCTCCCAGGGGGGATCTCGTTGGGTCTGCTCCAAACGGAGGGATCTTTGTGGATTTTGGGTAACATATAAAAGATCCTGGGCCTTGGATCCGCGTCGCCCTGTAGATATTGCATCTGTTTGTGAGTTATATATTTGTTGTGGTATAACGAGCGTAATATTTGGTCCACAAGGGGAATCGTGTCGAGGTAGATAGGTTTGGTAATTTTGGAATAATAAACACTATCATTAAGTTGTCTGTATCCCTCCCACAGGTATTGTTCCCTGTCCATGATAACCACCGCACTACCCTTGTCCGCGGGTTTGATCACGATGTCGTTATTGTTCTGGAGTGTAAGCAACGCCTCGAATTCCTCCACACTGAGGTTATCCTTGACCCAACCGATTTTAAATGCGTCCTGAAAGAAGTTGATGTCGTTGTCTACGACCGAGAAAACCGCCTTAGGAAGACTGCTCCTAGGTGGGACCCATAGGGACTTACTGATAAACGGTTTTTGGATTGAACCTGGTTTGTTCTGAAAGTAAACAGCGAGTTTTAAGCGTCTGTGATACTGTTGTATATCAGAGCGTGTTTGATCTCGTATATTGCTACTGTTGCTACCCTTGGTGGGGATAAAGTGGAGACCCCGGTCGAGAACAGAAAGCTGGGCCCCCGTCAATGTGAATTCTTTGCATAAATTAATAACTGATTTATACCCCTTCTGCGTATTAAAAGCCGCGGGGACCCCTAGTTTAACATCTGCACCCAGTGCTCCAATACCAGTTTGGCCGTGTGGTGCGACCAGTGGATGCCGTCCCTCTCGGTCTTGAAGGAGTTTCTGGACAGGGCCGGAATGAAGGGGTGGTGGGAGACAATGTGGGCGTTGAGCTGCCTCAGGTTGTCCTGTTCACGATGAGGGAGGGACCTGGAGAAGCTGATTTCCGGTATGAAGATCTGAGCTTGGGGGAAAACGAGTTTAGCCATACGGAGAGTACTCTGCAGCTGTCGGATAACAGATTGGTCTACCTTGTGGGCCCTATTGTTCAACCCGAAGGCCAAAATGACCTTTTCCACAACTGTGGAGACGGTAGTCTTCGACAGGATGGACACGGCGTGCCTGAAGGTGGCACCCGGAAAAGCATCGATCTGCAATCCCTCATGCTGGAAAGATGGGATTCTACCTACATTAGAATCACCCAGCACTAACCATTTCTCCCTCGCCAGCAGACCCCACTCTTTGGTCTTATTGATCGTATTTACGTGACGGGTGGGTCTCCTTGTAGGTGTGGCTGGCGTGGAGGCCGCAGGAGAGACGAAGTTGAGCCGGCTCTGGACGGGGCCCCGGGGCGTGGCAGGAGGGCCTCCACTCGAGGCCGTGGGGGTGTGGGCATCCCCTGCACAGGACACAACAGGTGGTGTGCCCTCCACCGTCCGTTCAGCATCCGGAGACGTGGGGCGGGAGGGAAGAGCAGGACTATGGGGGCGGCCAGCAGTCTGTCGGGTCCGCGCCTTCCTCTTTGTTTTGGGCGGTACCGGGCAGGTAACCGGGCCTGAGGAAGAGAGAGAAAAGTCGGGAGGGGGGGGAGGAGAGGGGACAAACAGAGGGGGAGACAAGGGGGGGAGGAGGAAAAGAGGGAAAACAGGAGACCGGCCTCCATCCGCGTCTGGCTGCGATGCTGGGGGACTCCCCTCTCGTGGGAGCGCGCTGGAGGATGGCTGGACCGATGGCGATGGGGGGGTGGTGAGTAGAACGCCCCCGTCGTCCGGGGCGTGGACCTGGGCGGTGATGATGGGCGGGTCCCTGGTCGGTTCCATCGTCTGCGATACCGGGGGACATGGAGGGGTCCGTGCTGTGGGCCTCTGGTCCGGGAGTGGGTCCGTGGACGATCCATCGTTGCCCGTTGCAGAGCACAATCTGGTGTGTGCGTCGTCCAGTGACGTCTGCAGGAGTCTAGGGCCAAAGTGTCTCCTCGCCCAAGCCGAGGCGATGTCAAAATTCTGGTCCCAACGGGGGCCCATTAATAGGGAAAACACCCGGACCTGGTTGATTATTGTGTCCAGATAATGGTCTCTGAGGATGATGGTAGTAGTATAGGCCCAATTCTCTGCGTTACCCTTAATGAGGGTCAACGTAGCGGGATTGGGAGATGCCGGTTTAATTATTGAATTTAGCGTATGGGCCATTCTGGCGATCGTGATAGGGGGGTTAGGGCCCATGATATTGTCCAGATGATGTACAGCCTTAATAATGTTATAAATAACCTTATTTTTGGTGCTGAAGTCGGGGTCTGACGAGCGCGGGACGCTCGGGGCCCCGGCGCGGCTGCGCTCCTCCACGCGTCTGTTGCGTGTTCCGTCGTCGGCCCCCGTTCGGGCTGGGCCGCGACGAGGACCCCTACCGGGTGGTGGACGACCCCGGTCGTCGTAGGTCCGTCGGGGGACCCGGTCGCGGGTCCAGACGGGCGCCGGGATCTCCGGGTCCCGACGGTGACGCTCCTCAGCGCGTGGTGCGCAGCCGCGCGCGGGGCTGCGGTGGAAGGCCCAAGCCTCGGCGTTGCGTGAGTGGCGCTGGCGCCACGGCCCCCGGGGCGGACTACGCGGAGCTGGGGTGTAGCGGGGAGCCGGTGGCTGGTAGCCAGGACGCAGGCCCCGGCCGTAATGATCCTCCCCATCAGGTGACGGGTCATACTGGCGGTGTGGGTGGAAGCCTGGGCCTCCAGGGCCACGGCCTCGGCCCTCGTGGTCAAGGCCTCGGCCCCCGTGGTCACGGCCTCGTGGCGGTGAACGACGGGAGGCCCACTCCTGGTGGCGGCCCTCCATCCCGTGTGCAACAGTGCGCCTTATCGGGTCAGCCCGGGGATAATTCGGTTCAAAAACCCGCCGACTCACCGGCTGTAAGGTAGCGGGGTGGTCCCGGAACACTGCTCGGCCCCGTCTCCTCTGGACCAGGGTCCAGGCCTCGTAATCTCGGTGGTGATTCATGGAGCGATGGTTTGTTCATACAATTATGAGCCAGTGGTCAAAAAGAAAATACCTTTATTTGTCGGTACAAATTTACAAAAAAGGTTCGCAACGTTTCGATATTATTATATCTTCTTCAGGCGATAGGTGTATAAACTTTCCGTGCTGTAAAAAGCGTCCGAGCCGTGGCAGTGGAAAATAGGAGAGAGGGGTCAGAGGTGGGAGGTTGACTGATCGCAATAAACCCGCTAGGGGGCAGTAGATCATTGGCCAATGGGATGTCGGCGTGTTCATCGGATGAGGAAATACCTTTTATGGTGATACTAGTCCTATAAGGCGCTCACCCACACTCCATTAATAATAAATAAAAAATAAAAAAATAACAAATAATAATAATAATAATAATAATAATAATAATAATAATGGTAATAATAAATAGTAAAACAAATGAATAAGTAAATAAAAACAAAAACAGGGAAACAGAAAACCAAAGAAAACGAAAATAGTGTTACAGACCTACATAACCGGGAGTGGGTTTATGTACAGGAATGGCTAAGTAAAATGGTTAGGGTCAGGGGAGGGAGGGTAAAGGTAAGGCAAGGGAGGGGAGGGGTAAGGGTAAGAATGAGGGTTAGGGTTAGGTAAAGGTTAGGATCGGGGTTAGGGTTAGGTATGGGAAGGGAGGGGTTAGGGTGAGGATAAGGGTTGGGGGTTAGGGTTAGGGGAAGGTTAAGGTAAGGGATGGGATGGGGGTTGAAGGTTAGGTTTAGGTAAGGGTTGGGGTAAGGGTTAGGGTTAGGTACGGGAGGGAAGGGGTTAGGGTGAGGGTAAGGGTTAGGGGAAGGTTAAGTTAAGGGATGGGATGGGGGTTAAAGGTTAGGATTAGAGTAAGGGTTAGGGTTAGGTACGGGAGGGGAGGGGTTAAGGTCAGGATAAGGGTTAGAGGAAGGTTAGGTTAAGGGATGGGTTGGGGATAAAGGGTTGGGGTTAGGAAAGGGTTGGGGTTAGGATTAGGTTTAGGGCTAGGTGGGGTTAGAGTTGGGGTTAGGATTAGGGGTTAGGGTGGGGATAAAAGGTTAGGGTTAGGCAAGGGTTGGGGTTAGGTTTAAGGCTAGGTAGGGGTTAGGGTTAGGGGTTAGGGTGGGGATAAAAGGTTAGGGTTAGGCAAGGGTTGGGGTTGGGGTTAAGGTTAGGTTTAGGGCTAGGTAGGAAAGATTGGCAAGGGGATGGAGAGGTTTGGGTGGGGGCTAGGGGTTGGACGGGGCCCAAACAAAATAGCATAACAGGGTGCCTACGGCTCGGCTGGAGATACACATGACCAACATTTTAGGCTCATGAACAAACAATGGTGGTGTCAACATGCGATAACCACGAATAAGCGGATAGGGTTAAAAGATACCCAACACACAGTAGCAACATAAACCAACAATAAACCATTAATATTAATATTAACCACGAATAGGAATTGGGTTAAAAGGAATACAGAATGCATATAGTGTCAACATACATCACTAAGTATGAACCATAAATATCAACCATGAATAGGGAATTGGGTTAAAGGTACACAATATACACAATATCAACATGGGAATACATCAACTCCTTATACAATAGTACAGAGGAGGAGAACAGGGAAGCCCACATGCAGGGAGGCAAGGAGAAAGGGCAGGTGAACAGCAAGGCACGGGCGGGTTAGGTTAGGGTTAGAAAAACGACGCTCCCACTGGAAGCGACGCCGAAATGCACTGTCCATTAAACTGTTCTCTGGGATCCAATCCCCAAGCCCCCACGCACGTTAAGACCCCCTGGTTGTAAGGTGCCCAGTCTGTAGATCCAGACCCGCTCTAACTGGCGTCTCTTAGAAGTCGACCACCTGGGGTTGCACTGTAAGACGGTGGCGGACAGGGAAGGCCAGCCGTGTAAAATAAAATGCTGAACTAACGGGAGGTGTGTGTCCTTCCCCCTCAAAACGTTGTACCTGTGCTGTGTGAACCGGACAAGCAAGGTGTTCTGGGTTTCGCCCACATATTGAACGCCGCAGGTTTCACACCAGATTAAATAAATACAATTTTTGGAGAGAGGGCCCCCTTGTCCTGGCGTGGGGAAAACGTCATGCGTGTTGTGATTACGCACCCAGGGCCGGTATTGGAAGAAACCGCCCAGCCTGTTCGGTCTAGTGGGAACCATTGGACGGAGTTTAGCCTTAACCAGAATGTCTTTAATATTTTTGTTTTTCCTATAGGCGGCGATGATGCTATAATTTTTGAGAAGGCCTGCCGAATTAACCATATGGTTGAAGTTAGTCTTTAT
>NC_136941.1:27203095-27399917 GCF_949987615.1 Pollachius pollachius | reverse complement strand
CCACTCCCTCGCCTGGCCCTACCTCTGCCCCTCTATTTGGCCTTGGCCCCTCTAAATTTGCCCCCCTTTCGGATCCCCCCTGCCACCGTTTTCACGTCTCTCACGATTGGTCTGACCCCACACCATTCCTCTGAATGTTGCACATTATTTAACCCATTTTATTGTGGTGATATGCTATTATTCTGTTGTTTTTCGTGTGTGTGTGCGTCTGCCTTTCGTTTATTTTGTTTTATTTTATTTATTTATTTATTTTATTTATTGTTTTTAATTAATTTCGTTTAATGTATTCGTTTATGTCCTCATGGTACTGTCGTTTACATTATTTACTACCCCTGAATGCGTTGTGTGTTTGTTTCCCCATTCATTCCGACTGCCACCTGCATCGGTCTATTTGGCGTCACCTGTTGGTAATTTTACCTCATTGGGTCAATTCAAAGATGTTTTTCAATCCTGGTCTCTGATTGGTCCCCCACTCCCGGGCGGCCGTCTTTGTTTATGACATGTGACACACTATATCCCGCCCCCCGTGCACGGCTCTGATTGGTTCAGGGTCGTGCTGAGACCACGGTTCCTTTTCCTCCCCCGTTTTCTGTTTACGTATTTTTAATGTGTGCGTGCGCACCCCCCGTCATTTGTCACCACGGCTCGTTTGGAATGGATATATTCACGGTTTGTTTTTGCAATTATTTGTACCTGATGAAGTCACTTTAGTGACGAAACGTCGTACCTGCTTGCACAGATAGAGAAATCAATAAATACGGATTTTCTATCAGACCACACTTTCCTTTTTTGAACCTTCCGATCGTTTTTTTAAAAACGAAACTCGTACCATGCCTCCCCCGAGCCACCATGACGAATGGACCGTGGTCCACCGCGGACGACGCCAGCCCAGGACACGGGACCCTTCTGACATCCCCTCGCTGGTTAGTTTACCCTTTGGGCCCGTACAAACTATGAGACGCTCTTATGCGTCGGTCGCAGACCCTTACCGTCGCGACTGGGTTCCCCGTGACCCCTCTCCCCGGGGTTGGGCTGCCCCCACACGGCCCGCTAGGCACCGATCCCCCTCTGGATCGGCCCGCTATCCCCCTCCGTTCCGGCCCCGGGCCTACCGGCCCGCGCCTTCGCCGTGCCGCGATGAGCGCCGCCGCCGCGGAGCTAACGCCCGCCCGGCCTTCCGCCCTGCCGTCCAGGACCGAGGCTTCCCCGCCGGTGCTCCGCTACCCCGCCGCCAGGTACCCTCCCGTCCTGGTCCCAGGCCCCGTGCCCGTCCTCCTCCTCCACACCGTCCCGGACCTTCGGAGGCCGCCGCCGCGCGCTCGGGGCCTGCGCGTCTACCGCCGGTGCGCGTTAGGCCTCAGGCCCCCGACGTCAGGCGGTCTACGGACCCGGACTTCGCTCTGAAAAACAGACTCATCCTCGCTGCCATCAAGGCGGTCCATCACCTGACCAACGCCACCGGTCCCGAGCCCCTCCATGTTATCTCAAGACTCACTGGCTCCCTGACGGCCTCCATCCGCCCCGCCGTCCCCAACGCCGCCACCCTGTCCCTCATAGAGGGTAACGCACGCAACTGGGCCCACACCACCACCATGATACTCCGGGACCACTACAAGACCACCGTGGTGGAGAAGGTCAGTGCCCTCTCCCGTCTTGCCGACCCTGCCTGGCACCGCAACTTTGAGGTGGCCGCCTCCTGGGCCGGTCGGCAGTTCGGACGCCGCCTGCGACAGGAGACCCTGGACAGCCTCCGCTCCGACCTCCGGCGTGAGCTTGACGACCCGGGTCTGGTGGACGGCTCCCTGCCCCTCTCCGGCCTGCCGCCTCCCTCCCCGTCTCCCGCCGCGCTTCCCTCCGCCTTCCAGCTCTCTGGATTCGACCCCGGGACCCAGGACGGCGCTGACCGGACGGACCGCTCTCCGTCCCTGGCCAGCTCTGTATCCCTCTTTTCCTCCTTGTCCTTCCCCTTTTCCCCTCCCCCCCGCTGCCCCCCTCCCACCCCCCCTCCCTTCCTCCCCCCCTCCTCTGTCCCGGCCCCCCTTCCCTCCTCCCCCCTTCCCCCTCCCCCTCCCTCCCTTTCCCCTCCCCTCCTCCCCCTCCCCCCGACCCCACCCTCTCCCCCTCCCCCTGCAGGCTCTCGGCCCCCTCCGGCTACGCCCTTGCCGCGGAGGACGGCGCGCACCTCTGGCTTGGCTGGGCGCCGGACCCTCACCACGCCCCTTCAGACGGCTCCGGCTTCTTCTGGCACGACACCCCCCAATGGGTTTGCCCGGACCAGCACTCGTCGGGACGCTGTCCCCACCGACACTCCCCTTGGCTCCACCCGCACCCGGCTGGCCTTCGACCTTCCAGCTGACGGCGTCACCCCGGACACGCCCACCAGGAGGTCCACGAGACACGTCGCAGCACTCACCGACCAACGGGGACCGGTCCAGAGTCTGCTGCGTTTTGGTCCTATTGCAGCTTACACACCATGCCTACCTGCTAGAGTTTCCACCAGACGCATTGCTGCTCTCGAGAAGAGAACGAAGCGGGCGATCAAGGGCAAGTACGTTATGAATGTGGGGGTGGGTCGGAGATTCCGGGATGTTGTGTGATGATGGCCTGTGCACTCGACGTTGCCGCCTTCGGCGGCGCCGTCTTTAATCTTGTACCTAACCCGCCCGTGCCTCCTATCGACTCCTCGGATCTCCTTCCCTCCCCACCAACACATGGGCACGCGAGTCCGGCCGGACCGCTCTCAACATGAACTGCACCACCTTCGTCATCATCGTCGTCGTTGTCACCGGACATCTACGACCTGTTCCCCTATAGGGTTGATGATTTTTGTTGTGTGTTTTAGTGTTCTTGTTGTTGCCCGTCATCCGTTCACCCTGTTTACACTTGAAGGTTCGTGTATACTGTGGTTTTGTTTCTCCCATGTGGTCCCGTGTGTTCCTCCCCGAGCTGTAGGTGTTTTCCCCTTCGTGTGCCCCTCTCCTTTCTCCCTCAGAGACGTGCCCCTTGCCCCGGCCCTCGCCCCTTCCCCGTCCCGCCCTGCCAACCCCTTTTGTCCCCGCCCTCGTCCGGGCCCTCACCTTAACCACTCCCTCCCCTGGCCCTCACCTTAACCACTCCCTCCCCTGGCCCTCACCCTAACCACTCCCCCCCCCCCCCCCCCCCCCCCCCCCCCTCCCCTGGCCCTTACCCTAACCACTCCCTCCCCTGGCCCTTACCCTAACCACTCCCTCCCCTGGCCCTTACCCTAACCACTCCCTCCCCTGGCCCTTACCATAACCACTCCCTCCCCTGGCCCTTACCTTAACCGTTCCCCTCCCTGGCCCTTACCTCAACAGTCCCCCCTTCCCCTGGCCCTTACCTTAACCATTCCCTCCACTGGCCCTTACCTTAACCATTCCCTCCCCTGGCCCTAACCTTAACCGTCCCTCCCTCTCTTGGCCCTACCTTAGCCGTCCCCCCTCCCCTGGCCCTGACCCCTGACCCTGTTTTGGCCCTTACCCTAACCACTCCCTCGCCTGGCCCTACCTCTGCCCCTCTATTTGGCCTTGGCCCCTCTAAATTTGCCCCCCTTTCGGATCCCCCCTGCCACCGTTTTCACGTCTCTCACGATTGGTCTGACCCCACACCATTCCTCTGAATGTTGCACATTATTTAACCCATTTTATTGTGGTGATATGCTATTATTCTGTTGTTTTTCGTGTGTGTGTGCGTCTGCCTTTCGTTTATTTTGTTTTATTTTATTTATTTATTTATTTTATTTATTGTTTTTAATTAATTTCGTTTAATGTATTCGTTTATGTCCTCATGGTACTGTCGTTTACATTATTTACTACCCCTGAATGCGTTGTGTGTTTGTTTCCCCATTCATTCCGACTGCCACCTGCATCGGTCTATTTGGCGTCACCTGTTGGTAATTTTACCTCATTGGGTCAATTCAAAGATGTTTTTCAATCCTGGTCTCTGATTGGTCCCCCACTCCCGGGCGGCCGTCTTTGTTTATGACATGTGACACACTATATCCCGCCCCCCGTGCACGGCTCTGATTGGTTCAGGGTCGTGCTGAGACCACGGTTCCTTTTCCTCCCCCGTTTTCTGTTTACGTATTTTTAATGTGTGCGTGCGCACCCCCCGTCATTTGTCACCACGGCTCGTTTGGAATGGATATATTCACGGTTTGTTTTTGCAATTATTTGTACCTGATGAAGTCACTTTAGTGACGAAACGTCGTACCTGCTTGCACAGATAGAGAAATCAATAAATACGGATTTTCTATCAGACCACACTTTCCTTTTTTGAACCTTCCGATCGTTTTTTTAAAAACGAAACTCGTACCATGCCTCCCCCGAGCCACCATGACGAATGGACCGTGGTCCACCGCGGACGACGCCAGCCCAGGACACGGGACCCTTCTGACATCCCCTCGCTGGTTAGTTTACCCTTTGGGCCCGTACAAACTATGAGACGCTCTTATGCGTCGGTCGCAGACCCTTACCGTCGCGACTGGGTTCCCCGTGACCCCTCTCCCCGGGGTTGGGCTGCCCCCACACGGCCCGCTAGGCACCGATCCCCCTCTGGATCGGCCCGCTATCCCCCTCCGTTCCGGCCCCGGGCCTACCGGCCCGCGCCTTCGCCGTGCCGCGATGAGCGCCGCCGCCGCGGAGCTAACGCCCGCCCGGCCTTCCGCCCTGCCGTCCAGGACCGAGGCTTCCCCGCCGGTGCTCCGCTACCCCGCCGCCAGGTACCCTCCCGTCCTGGTCCCAGGCCCCGTGCCCGTCCTCCTCCTCCACACCGTCCCGGACCTTCGGAGGCCGCCGCCGCGCGCTCGGGGCCTGCGCGTCTACCGCCGGTGCGCGTTAGGCCTCAGGCCCCCGACGTCAGGCGGTCTACGGACCCGGACTTCGCTCTGAAAAACAGACTCATCCTCGCTGCCATCAAGGCGGTCCATCACCTGACCAACGCCACCGGTCCCGAGCCCCTCCATGTTATCTCAAGACTCACTGGCTCCCTGACGGCCTCCATCCGCCCCGCCGTCCCCAACGCCGCCACCCTGTCCCTCATAGAGGGTAACGCACGCAACTGGGCCCACACCACCACCATGATACTCCGGGACCACTACAAGACCACCGTGGTGGAGAAGGTCAGTGCCCTCTCCCGTCTTGCCGACCCTGCCTGGCACCGCAACTTTGAGGTGGCCGCCTCCTGGGCCGGTCGGCAGTTCGGACGCCGCCTGCGACAGGAGACCCTGGACAGCCTCCGCTCCGACCTCCGGCGTGAGCTTGACGACCCGGGTCTGGTGGACGGCTCCCTGCCCCTCTCCGGCCTGCCGCCTCCCTCCCCGTCTCCCGCCGCGCTTCCCTCCGCCTTCCAGCTCTCTGGATTCGACCCCGGGACCCAGGACGGCGCTGACCGGACGGACCGCTCTCCGTCCCTGGCCAGCTCTGTATCCCTCTTTTCCTCCTTGTCCTTCCCCTTTTCCCCTCCCCCCCGCTGCCCCCCTCCCACCCCCCCTCCCTTCCTCCCCCCCTCCTCTGTCCCGGCCCCCCTTCCCTCCTCCCCCCTTCCCCCTCCCCCTCCCTCCCTTTCCCCTCCCCTCCTCCCCCTCCCCCCGACCCCACCCTCTCCCCCTCCCCCTGCAGGCTCTCGGCCCCCTCCGGCTACGCCCTTGCCGCGGAGGACGGCGCGCACCTCTGGCTTGGCTGGGCGCCGGACCCTCACCACGCCCCTTCAGACGGCTCCGGCTTCTTCTGGCACGACACCCCCCAATGGGTTTGCCCGGACCAGCACTCGTCGGGACGCTGTCCCCACCGACACTCCCCTTGGCTCCACCCGCACCCGGCTGGCCTTCGACCTTCCAGCTGACGGCGTCACCCCGGACACGCCCACCAGGAGGTCCACGAGACACGTCGCAGCACTCACCGACCAACGGGGACCGGTCCAGAGTCTGCTGCGTTTTGGTCCTATTGCAGCTTACACACCATGCCTACCTGCTAGAGTTTCCACCAGACGCATTGCTGCTCTCGAGAAGAGAACGAAGCGGGCGATCAAGGGCAAGTACGTTATGAATGTGGGGGTGGGTCGGAGATTCCGGGATGTTGTGTGATGATGGCCTGTGCACTCGACGTTGCCGCCTTCGGCGGCGCCGTCTTTAATCTTGTACCTAACCCGCCCGTGCCTCCTATCGACTCCTCGGATCTCCTTCCCTCCCCACCAACACATGGGCACGCGAGTCCGGCCGGACCGCTCTCAACATGAACTGCACCACCTTCGTCATCATCGTCGTCGTTGTCACCGGACATCTACGACCTGTTCCCCTATAGGGTTGATGATTTTTGTTGTGTGTTTTAGTGTTCTTGTTGTTGCCCGTCATCCGTTCACCCTGTTTACACTTGAAGGTTCGTGTATACTGTGGTTTTGTTTCTCCCATGTGGTCCCGTGTGTTCCTCCCCGAGCTGTAGGTGTTTTCCCCTTCGTGTGCCCCTCTCCTTTCTCCCTCAGAGACGTGCCCCTTGCCCCGGCCCTCGCCCCTTCCCCGTCCCGCCCTGCCAACCCCTTTTGTCCCCGCCCTCGTCCGGGCCCTCACCTTAACCACTCCCTCCCCTGGCCCTCACCTTAACCACTCCCTCCCCTGGCCCTCACCCTAACCACTCCCCCCCCCCCCCCCCCCCCCCCCCCCCCTCCCCTGGCCCTTACCCTAACCACTCCCTCCCCTGGCCCTTACCCTAACCACTCCCTCCCCTGGCCCTTACCCTAACCACTCCCTCCCCTGGCCCTTACCATAACCACTCCCTCCCCTGGCCCTTACCTTAACCGTTCCCCTCCCTGGCCCTTACCTCAACAGTCCCCCCTTCCCCTGGCCCTTACCTTAACCATTCCCTCCACTGGCCCTTACCTTAACCATTCCCTCCCCTGGCCCTAACCTTAACCGTCCCTCCCTCTCTTGGCCCTACCTTAGCCGTCCCCCCTCCCCTGGCCCTGACCCCTGACCCTGTTTTGGCCCTTACCCTAACCACTCCCTCGCCTGGCCCTACCTCTGCCCCTCTATTTGGCCTTGGCCCCTCTAAATTTGCCCCCCTTTCGGATCCCCCCTGCCACCGTTTTCACGTCTCTCACGATTGGTCTGACCCCACACCATTCCTCTGAATGTTGCACATTATTTAACCCATTTTATTGTGGTGATATGCTATTATTCTGTTGTTTTTCGTGTGTGTGTGCGTCTGCCTTTCGTTTATTTTGTTTTATTTTATTTATTTATTTATTTTATTTATTGTTTTTAATTAATTTCGTTTAATGTATTCGTTTATGTCCTCATGGTACTGTCGTTTACATTATTTACTACCCCTGAATGCGTTGTGTGTTTGTTTCCCCATTCATTCCGACTGCCACCTGCATCGGTCTATTTGGCGTCACCTGTTGGTAATTTTACCTCATTGGGTCAATTCAAAGATGTTTTTCAATCCTGGTCTCTGATTGGTCCCCCACTCCCGGGCGGCCGTCTTTGTTTATGACATGTGACACACTATATCCCGCCCCCCGTGCACGGCTCTGATTGGTTCAGGGTCGTGCTGAGACCACGGTTCCTTTTCCTCCCCCGTTTTCTGTTTACGTATTTTTAATGTGTGCGTGCGCACCCCCCGTCATTTGTCACCACGGCTCGTTTGGAATGGATATATTCACGGTTTGTTTTTGCAATTATTTGTACCTGATGAAGTCACTTTAGTGACGAAACGTCGTACCTGCTTGCACAGATAGAGAAATCAATAAATACGGATTTTCTATCAGACCACACTTTCCTTTTTTGAACCTTCCGATCGTTTTTTTAAAAACGAAACTCGTACCATGCCTCCCCCGAGCCACCATGACGAATGGACCGTGGTCCACCGCGGACGACGCCAGCCCAGGACACGGGACCCTTCTGACATCCCCTCGCTGGTTAGTTTACCCTTTGGGCCCGTACAAACTATGAGACGCTCTTATGCGTCGGTCGCAGACCCTTACCGTCGCGACTGGGTTCCCCGTGACCCCTCTCCCCGGGGTTGGGCTGCCCCCACACGGCCCGCTAGGCACCGATCCCCCTCTGGATCGGCCCGCTATCCCCCTCCGTTCCGGCCCCGGGCCTACCGGCCCGCGCCTTCGCCGTGCCGCGATGAGCGCCGCCGCCGCGGAGCTAACGCCCGCCCGGCCTTCCGCCCTGCCGTCCAGGACCGAGGCTTCCCCGCCGGTGCTCCGCTACCCCGCCGCCAGGTACCCTCCCGTCCTGGTCCCAGGCCCCGTGCCCGTCCTCCTCCTCCACACCGTCCCGGACCTTCGGAGGCCGCCGCCGCGCGCTCGGGGCCTGCGCGTCTACCGCCGGTGCGCGTTAGGCCTCAGGCCCCCGACGTCAGGCGGTCTACGGACCCGGACTTCGCTCTGAAAAACAGACTCATCCTCGCTGCCATCAAGGCGGTCCATCACCTGACCAACGCCACCGGTCCCGAGCCCCTCCATGTTATCTCAAGACTCACTGGCTCCCTGACGGCCTCCATCCGCCCCGCCGTCCCCAACGCCGCCACCCTGTCCCTCATAGAGGGTAACGCACGCAACTGGGCCCACACCACCACCATGATACTCCGGGACCACTACAAGACCACCGTGGTGGAGAAGGTCAGTGCCCTCTCCCGTCTTGCCGACCCTGCCTGGCACCGCAACTTTGAGGTGGCCGCCTCCTGGGCCGGTCGGCAGTTCGGACGCCGCCTGCGACAGGAGACCCTGGACAGCCTCCGCTCCGACCTCCGGCGTGAGCTTGACGACCCGGGTCTGGTGGACGGCTCCCTGCCCCTCTCCGGCCTGCCGCCTCCCTCCCCGTCTCCCGCCGCGCTTCCCTCCGCCTTCCAGCTCTCTGGATTCGACCCCGGGACCCAGGACGGCGCTGACCGGACGGACCGCTCTCCGTCCCTGGCCAGCTCTGTATCCCTCTTTTCCTCCTTGTCCTTCCCCTTTTCCCCTCCCCCCCGCTGCCCCCCTCCCACCCCCCCTCCCTTCCTCCCCCCCTCCTCTGTCCCGGCCCCCCTTCCCTCCTCCCCCCTTCCCCCTCCCCCTCCCTCCCTTTCCCCTCCCCTCCTCCCCCTCCCCCCGACCCCACCCTCTCCCCCTCCCCCTGCAGGCTCTCGGCCCCCTCCGGCTACGCCCTTGCCGCGGAGGACGGCGCGCACCTCTGGCTTGGCTGGGCGCCGGACCCTCACCACGCCCCTTCAGACGGCTCCGGCTTCTTCTGGCACGACACCCCCCAATGGGTTTGCCCGGACCAGCACTCGTCGGGACGCTGTCCCCACCGACACTCCCCTTGGCTCCACCCGCACCCGGCTGGCCTTCGACCTTCCAGCTGACGGCGTCACCCCGGACACGCCCACCAGGAGGTCCACGAGACACGTCGCAGCACTCACCGACCAACGGGGACCGGTCCAGAGTCTGCTGCGTTTTGGTCCTATTGCAGCTTACACACCATGCCTACCTGCTAGAGTTTCCACCAGACGCATTGCTGCTCTCGAGAAGAGAACGAAGCGGGCGATCAAGGGCAAGTACGTTATGAATGTGGGGGTGGGTCGGAGATTCCGGGATGTTGTGTGATGATGGCCTGTGCACTCGACGTTGCCGCCTTCGGCGGCGCCGTCTTTAATCTTGTACCTAACCCGCCCGTGCCTCCTATCGACTCCTCGGATCTCCTTCCCTCCCCACCAACACATGGGCACGCGAGTCCGGCCGGACCGCTCTCAACATGAACTGCACCACCTTCGTCATCATCGTCGTCGTTGTCACCGGACATCTACGACCTGTTCCCCTATAGGGTTGATGATTTTTGTTGTGTGTTTTAGTGTTCTTGTTGTTGCCCGTCATCCGTTCACCCTGTTTACACTTGAAGGTTCGTGTATACTGTGGTTTTGTTTCTCCCATGTGGTCCCGTGTGTTCCTCCCCGAGCTGTAGGTGTTTTCCCCTTCGTGTGCCCCTCTCCTTTCTCCCTCAGAGACGTGCCCCTTGCCCCGGCCCTCGCCCCTTCCCCGTCCCGCCCTGCCAACCCCTTTTGTCCCCGCCCTCGTCCGGGCCCTCACCTTAACCACTCCCTCCCCTGGCCCTCACCTTAACCACTCCCTCCCCTGGCCCTCACCCTAACCACTCCCCCCCCCCCCCCCCCCCCCCCCCCCCCTCCCCTGGCCCTTACCCTAACCACTCCCTCCCCTGGCCCTTACCCTAACCACTCCCTCCCCTGGCCCTTACCCTAACCACTCCCTCCCCTGGCCCTTACCATAACCACTCCCTCCCCTGGCCCTTACCTTAACCGTTCCCCTCCCTGGCCCTTACCTCAACAGTCCCCCCTTCCCCTGGCCCTTACCTTAACCATTCCCTCCACTGGCCCTTACCTTAACCATTCCCTCCCCTGGCCCTAACCTTAACCGTCCCTCCCTCTCTTGGCCCTACCTTAGCCGTCCCCCCTCCCCTGGCCCTGACCCCTGACCCTGTTTTGGCCCTTACCCTAACCACTCCCTCGCCTGGCCCTACCTCTGCCCCTCTATTTGGCCTTGGCCCCTCTAAATTTGCCCCCCTTTCGGATCCCCCCTGCCACCGTTTTCACGTCTCTCACGATTGGTCTGACCCCACACCATTCCTCTGAATGTTGCACATTATTTAACCCATTTTATTGTGGTGATATGCTATTATTCTGTTGTTTTTCGTGTGTGTGTGCGTCTGCCTTTCGTTTATTTTGTTTTATTTTATTTATTTATTTATTTTATTTATTGTTTTTAATTAATTTCGTTTAATGTATTCGTTTATGTCCTCATGGTACTGTCGTTTACATTATTTACTACCCCTGAATGCGTTGTGTGTTTGTTTCCCCATTCATTCCGACTGCCACCTGCATCGGTCTATTTGGCGTCACCTGTTGGTAATTTTACCTCATTGGGTCAATTCAAAGATGTTTTTCAATCCTGGTCTCTGATTGGTCCCCCACTCCCGGGCGGCCGTCTTTGTTTATGACATGTGACACACTATATCCCGCCCCCCGTGCACGGCTCTGATTGGTTCAGGGTCGTGCTGAGACCACGGTTCCTTTTCCTCCCCCGTTTTCTGTTTACGTATTTTTAATGTGTGCGTGCGCACCCCCCGTCATTTGTCACCACGGCTCGTTTGGAATGGATATATTCACGGTTTGTTTTTGCAATTATTTGTACCTGATGAAGTCACTTTAGTGACGAAACGTCGTACCTGCTTGCACAGATAGAGAAATCAATAAATACGGATTTTCTATCAGACCACACTTTCCTTTTTTGAACCTTCCGATCGTTTTTTTAAAAACGAAACTCGTACCATGCCTCCCCCGAGCCACCATGACGAATGGACCGTGGTCCACCGCGGACGACGCCAGCCCAGGACACGGGACCCTTCTGACATCCCCTCGCTGGTTAGTTTACCCTTTGGGCCCGTACAAACTATGAGACGCTCTTATGCGTCGGTCGCAGACCCTTACCGTCGCGACTGGGTTCCCCGTGACCCCTCTCCCCGGGGTTGGGCTGCCCCCACACGGCCCGCTAGGCACCGATCCCCCTCTGGATCGGCCCGCTATCCCCCTCCGTTCCGGCCCCGGGCCTACCGGCCCGCGCCTTCGCCGTGCCGCGATGAGCGCCGCCGCCGCGGAGCTAACGCCCGCCCGGCCTTCCGCCCTGCCGTCCAGGACCGAGGCTTCCCCGCCGGTGCTCCGCTACCCCGCCGCCAGGTACCCTCCCGTCCTGGTCCCAGGCCCCGTGCCCGTCCTCCTCCTCCACACCGTCCCGGACCTTCGGAGGCCGCCGCCGCGCGCTCGGGGCCTGCGCGTCTACCGCCGGTGCGCGTTAGGCCTCAGGCCCCCGACGTCAGGCGGTCTACGGACCCGGACTTCGCTCTGAAAAACAGACTCATCCTCGCTGCCATCAAGGCGGTCCATCACCTGACCAACGCCACCGGTCCCGAGCCCCTCCATGTTATCTCAAGACTCACTGGCTCCCTGACGGCCTCCATCCGCCCCGCCGTCCCCAACGCCGCCACCCTGTCCCTCATAGAGGGTAACGCACGCAACTGGGCCCACACCACCACCATGATACTCCGGGACCACTACAAGACCACCGTGGTGGAGAAGGTCAGTGCCCTCTCCCGTCTTGCCGACCCTGCCTGGCACCGCAACTTTGAGGTGGCCGCCTCCTGGGCCGGTCGGCAGTTCGGACGCCGCCTGCGACAGGAGACCCTGGACAGCCTCCGCTCCGACCTCCGGCGTGAGCTTGACGACCCGGGTCTGGTGGACGGCTCCCTGCCCCTCTCCGGCCTGCCGCCTCCCTCCCCGTCTCCCGCCGCGCTTCCCTCCGCCTTCCAGCTCTCTGGATTCGACCCCGGGACCCAGGACGGCGCTGACCGGACGGACCGCTCTCCGTCCCTGGCCAGCTCTGTATCCCTCTTTTCCTCCTTGTCCTTCCCCTTTTCCCCTCCCCCCCGCTGCCCCCCTCCCACCCCCCCTCCCTTCCTCCCCCCCTCCTCTGTCCCGGCCCCCCTTCCCTCCTCCCCCCTTCCCCCTCCCCCTCCCTCCCTTTCCCCTCCCCTCCTCCCCCTCCCCCCGACCCCACCCTCTCCCCCTCCCCCTGCAGGCTCTCGGCCCCCTCCGGCTACGCCCTTGCCGCGGAGGACGGCGCGCACCTCTGGCTTGGCTGGGCGCCGGACCCTCACCACGCCCCTTCAGACGGCTCCGGCTTCTTCTGGCACGACACCCCCCAATGGGTTTGCCCGGACCAGCACTCGTCGGGACGCTGTCCCCACCGACACTCCCCTTGGCTCCACCCGCACCCGGCTGGCCTTCGACCTTCCAGCTGACGGCGTCACCCCGGACACGCCCACCAGGAGGTCCACGAGACACGTCGCAGCACTCACCGACCAACGGGGACCGGTCCAGAGTCTGCTGCGTTTTGGTCCTATTGCAGCTTACACACCATGCCTACCTGCTAGAGTTTCCACCAGACGCATTGCTGCTCTCGAGAAGAGAACGAAGCGGGCGATCAAGGGCAAGTACGTTATGAATGTGGGGGTGGGTCGGAGATTCCGGGATGTTGTGTGATGATGGCCTGTGCACTCGACGTTGCCGCCTTCGGCGGCGCCGTCTTTAATCTTGTACCTAACCCGCCCGTGCCTCCTATCGACTCCTCGGATCTCCTTCCCTCCCCACCAACACATGGGCACGCGAGTCCGGCCGGACCGCTCTCAACATGAACTGCACCACCTTCGTCATCATCGTCGTCGTTGTCACCGGACATCTACGACCTGTTCCCCTATAGGGTTGATGATTTTTGTTGTGTGTTTTAGTGTTCTTGTTGTTGCCCGTCATCCGTTCACCCTGTTTACACTTGAAGGTTCGTGTATACTGTGGTTTTGTTTCTCCCATGTGGTCCCGTGTGTTCCTCCCCGAGCTGTAGGTGTTTTCCCCTTCGTGTGCCCCTCTCCTTTCTCCCTCAGAGACGTGCCCCTTGCCCCGGCCCTCGCCCCTTCCCCGTCCCGCCCTGCCAACCCCTTTTGTCCCCGCCCTCGTCCGGGCCCTCACCTTAACCACTCCCTCCCCTGGCCCTCACCTTAACCACTCCCTCCCCTGGCCCTCACCCTAACCACTCCCCCCCCCCCCCCCCCCCCCCCCCCCCCTCCCCTGGCCCTTACCCTAACCACTCCCTCCCCTGGCCCTTACCCTAACCACTCCCTCCCCTGGCCCTTACCCTAACCACTCCCTCCCCTGGCCCTTACCATAACCACTCCCTCCCCTGGCCCTTACCTTAACCGTTCCCCTCCCTGGCCCTTACCTCAACAGTCCCCCCTTCCCCTGGCCCTTACCTTAACCATTCCCTCCACTGGCCCTTACCTTAACCATTCCCTCCCCTGGCCCTAACCTTAACCGTCCCTCCCTCTCTTGGCCCTACCTTAGCCGTCCCCCCTCCCCTGGCCCTGACCCCTGACCCTGTTTTGGCCCTTACCCTAACCACTCCCTCGCCTGGCCCTACCTCTGCCCCTCTATTTGGCCTTGGCCCCTCTAAATTTGCCCCCCTTTCGGATCCCCCCTGCCACCGTTTTCACGTCTCTCACGATTGGTCTGACCCCACACCATTCCTCTGAATGTTGCACATTATTTAACCCATTTTATTGTGGTGATATGCTATTATTCTGTTGTTTTTCGTGTGTGTGTGCGTCTGCCTTTCGTTTATTTTGTTTTATTTTATTTATTTATTTATTTTATTTATTGTTTTTAATTAATTTCGTTTAATGTATTCGTTTATGTCCTCATGGTACTGTCGTTTACATTATTTACTACCCCTGAATGCGTTGTGTGTTTGTTTCCCCATTCATTCCGACTGCCACCTGCATCGGTCTATTTGGCGTCACCTGTTGGTAATTTTACCTCATTGGGTCAATTCAAAGATGTTTTTCAATCCTGGTCTCTGATTGGTCCCCCACTCCCGGGCGGCCGTCTTTGTTTATGACATGTGACACACTATATCCCGCCCCCCGTGCACGGCTCTGATTGGTTCAGGGTCGTGCTGAGACCACGGTTCCTTTTCCTCCCCCGTTTTCTGTTTACGTATTTTTAATGTGTGCGTGCGCACCCCCCGTCATTTGTCACCACGGCTCGTTTGGAATGGATATATTCACGGTTTGTTTTTGCAATTATTTGTACCTGATGAAGTCACTTTAGTGACGAAACGTCGTACCTGCTTGCACAGATAGAGAAATCAATAAATACGGATTTTCTATCAGACCACACTTTCCTTTTTTGAACCTTCCGATCGTTTTTTTAAAAACGAAACTCGTACCATGCCTCCCCCGAGCCACCATGACGAATGGACCGTGGTCCACCGCGGACGACGCCAGCCCAGGACACGGGACCCTTCTGACATCCCCTCGCTGGTTAGTTTACCCTTTGGGCCCGTACAAACTATGAGACGCTCTTATGCGTCGGTCGCAGACCCTTACCGTCGCGACTGGGTTCCCCGTGACCCCTCTCCCCGGGGTTGGGCTGCCCCCACACGGCCCGCTAGGCACCGATCCCCCTCTGGATCGGCCCGCTATCCCCCTCCGTTCCGGCCCCGGGCCTACCGGCCCGCGCCTTCGCCGTGCCGCGATGAGCGCCGCCGCCGCGGAGCTAACGCCCGCCCGGCCTTCCGCCCTGCCGTCCAGGACCGAGGCTTCCCCGCCGGTGCTCCGCTACCCCGCCGCCAGGTACCCTCCCGTCCTGGTCCCAGGCCCCGTGCCCGTCCTCCTCCTCCACACCGTCCCGGACCTTCGGAGGCCGCCGCCGCGCGCTCGGGGCCTGCGCGTCTACCGCCGGTGCGCGTTAGGCCTCAGGCCCCCGACGTCAGGCGGTCTACGGACCCGGACTTCGCTCTGAAAAACAGACTCATCCTCGCTGCCATCAAGGCGGTCCATCACCTGACCAACGCCACCGGTCCCGAGCCCCTCCATGTTATCTCAAGACTCACTGGCTCCCTGACGGCCTCCATCCGCCCCGCCGTCCCCAACGCCGCCACCCTGTCCCTCATAGAGGGTAACGCACGCAACTGGGCCCACACCACCACCATGATACTCCGGGACCACTACAAGACCACCGTGGTGGAGAAGGTCAGTGCCCTCTCCCGTCTTGCCGACCCTGCCTGGCACCGCAACTTTGAGGTGGCCGCCTCCTGGGCCGGTCGGCAGTTCGGACGCCGCCTGCGACAGGAGACCCTGGACAGCCTCCGCTCCGACCTCCGGCGTGAGCTTGACGACCCGGGTCTGGTGGACGGCTCCCTGCCCCTCTCCGGCCTGCCGCCTCCCTCCCCGTCTCCCGCCGCGCTTCCCTCCGCCTTCCAGCTCTCTGGATTCGACCCCGGGACCCAGGACGGCGCTGACCGGACGGACCGCTCTCCGTCCCTGGCCAGCTCTGTATCCCTCTTTTCCTCCTTGTCCTTCCCCTTTTCCCCTCCCCCCCGCTGCCCCCCTCCCACCCCCCCTCCCTTCCTCCCCCCCTCCTCTGTCCCGGCCCCCCTTCCCTCCTCCCCCCTTCCCCCTCCCCCTCCCTCCCTTTCCCCTCCCCTCCTCCCCCTCCCCCCGACCCCACCCTCTCCCCCTCCCCCTGCAGGCTCTCGGCCCCCTCCGGCTACGCCCTTGCCGCGGAGGACGGCGCGCACCTCTGGCTTGGCTGGGCGCCGGACCCTCACCACGCCCCTTCAGACGGCTCCGGCTTCTTCTGGCACGACACCCCCCAATGGGTTTGCCCGGACCAGCACTCGTCGGGACGCTGTCCCCACCGACACTCCCCTTGGCTCCACCCGCACCCGGCTGGCCTTCGACCTTCCAGCTGACGGCGTCACCCCGGACACGCCCACCAGGAGGTCCACGAGACACGTCGCAGCACTCACCGACCAACGGGGACCGGTCCAGAGTCTGCTGCGTTTTGGTCCTATTGCAGCTTACACACCATGCCTACCTGCTAGAGTTTCCACCAGACGCATTGCTGCTCTCGAGAAGAGAACGAAGCGGGCGATCAAGGGCAAGTACGTTATGAATGTGGGGGTGGGTCGGAGATTCCGGGATGTTGTGTGATGATGGCCTGTGCACTCGACGTTGCCGCCTTCGGCGGCGCCGTCTTTAATCTTGTACCTAACCCGCCCGTGCCTCCTATCGACTCCTCGGATCTCCTTCCCTCCCCACCAACACATGGGCACGCGAGTCCGGCCGGACCGCTCTCAACATGAACTGCACCACCTTCGTCATCATCGTCGTCGTTGTCACCGGACATCTACGACCTGTTCCCCTATAGGGTTGATGATTTTTGTTGTGTGTTTTAGTGTTCTTGTTGTTGCCCGTCATCCGTTCACCCTGTTTACACTTGAAGGTTCGTGTATACTGTGGTTTTGTTTCTCCCATGTGGTCCCGTGTGTTCCTCCCCGAGCTGTAGGTGTTTTCCCCTTCGTGTGCCCCTCTCCTTTCTCCCTCAGAGACGTGCCCCTTGCCCCGGCCCTCGCCCCTTCCCCGTCCCGCCCTGCCAACCCCTTTTGTCCCCGCCCTCGTCCGGGCCCTCACCTTAACCACTCCCTCCCCTGGCCCTCACCTTAACCACTCCCTCCCCTGGCCCTCACCCTAACCACTCCCCCCCCCCCCCCCCCCCCCCCCCCCCCTCCCCTGGCCCTTACCCTAACCACTCCCTCCCCTGGCCCTTACCCTAACCACTCCCTCCCCTGGCCCTTACCCTAACCACTCCCTCCCCTGGCCCTTACCATAACCACTCCCTCCCCTGGCCCTTACCTTAACCGTTCCCCTCCCTGGCCCTTACCTCAACAGTCCCCCCTTCCCCTGGCCCTTACCTTAACCATTCCCTCCACTGGCCCTTACCTTAACCATTCCCTCCCCTGGCCCTAACCTTAACCGTCCCTCCCTCTCTTGGCCCTACCTTAGCCGTCCCCCCTCCCCTGGCCCTGACCCCTGACCCTGTTTTGGCCCTTACCCTAACCACTCCCTCGCCTGGCCCTACCTCTGCCCCTCTATTTGGCCTTGGCCCCTCTAAATTTGCCCCCCTTTCGGATCCCCCCTGCCACCGTTTTCACGTCTCTCACGATTGGTCTGACCCCACACCATTCCTCTGAATGTTGCACATTATTTAACCCATTTTATTGTGGTGATATGCTATTATTCTGTTGTTTTTCGTGTGTGTGTGCGTCTGCCTTTCGTTTATTTTGTTTTATTTTATTTATTTATTTATTTTATTTATTGTTTTTAATTAATTTCGTTTAATGTATTCGTTTATGTCCTCATGGTACTGTCGTTTACATTATTTACTACCCCTGAATGCGTTGTGTGTTTGTTTCCCCATTCATTCCGACTGCCACCTGCATCGGTCTATTTGGCGTCACCTGTTGGTAATTTTACCTCATTGGGTCAATTCAAAGATGTTTTTCAATCCTGGTCTCTGATTGGTCCCCCACTCCCGGGCGGCCGTCTTTGTTTATGACATGTGACACACTATATCCCGCCCCCCGTGCACGGCTCTGATTGGTTCAGGGTCGTGCTGAGACCACGGTTCCTTTTCCTCCCCCGTTTTCTGTTTACGTATTTTTAATGTGTGCGTGCGCACCCCCCGTCATTTGTCACCACGGCTCGTTTGGAATGGATATATTCACGGTTTGTTTTTGCAATTATTTGTACCTGATGAAGTCACTTTAGTGACGAAACGTCGTACCTGCTTGCACAGATAGAGAAATCAATAAATACGGATTTTCTATCAGACCACACTTTCCTTTTTTGAACCTTCCGATCGTTTTTTTAAAAACGAAACTCGTACCATGCCTCCCCCGAGCCACCATGACGAATGGACCGTGGTCCACCGCGGACGACGCCAGCCCAGGACACGGGACCCTTCTGACATCCCCTCGCTGGTTAGTTTACCCTTTGGGCCCGTACAAACTATGAGACGCTCTTATGCGTCGGTCGCAGACCCTTACCGTCGCGACTGGGTTCCCCGTGACCCCTCTCCCCGGGGTTGGGCTGCCCCCACACGGCCCGCTAGGCACCGATCCCCCTCTGGATCGGCCCGCTATCCCCCTCCGTTCCGGCCCCGGGCCTACCGGCCCGCGCCTTCGCCGTGCCGCGATGAGCGCCGCCGCCGCGGAGCTAACGCCCGCCCGGCCTTCCGCCCTGCCGTCCAGGACCGAGGCTTCCCCGCCGGTGCTCCGCTACCCCGCCGCCAGGTACCCTCCCGTCCTGGTCCCAGGCCCCGTGCCCGTCCTCCTCCTCCACACCGTCCCGGACCTTCGGAGGCCGCCGCCGCGCGCTCGGGGCCTGCGCGTCTACCGCCGGTGCGCGTTAGGCCTCAGGCCCCCGACGTCAGGCGGTCTACGGACCCGGACTTCGCTCTGAAAAACAGACTCATCCTCGCTGCCATCAAGGCGGTCCATCACCTGACCAACGCCACCGGTCCCGAGCCCCTCCATGTTATCTCAAGACTCACTGGCTCCCTGACGGCCTCCATCCGCCCCGCCGTCCCCAACGCCGCCACCCTGTCCCTCATAGAGGGTAACGCACGCAACTGGGCCCACACCACCACCATGATACTCCGGGACCACTACAAGACCACCGTGGTGGAGAAGGTCAGTGCCCTCTCCCGTCTTGCCGACCCTGCCTGGCACCGCAACTTTGAGGTGGCCGCCTCCTGGGCCGGTCGGCAGTTCGGACGCCGCCTGCGACAGGAGACCCTGGACAGCCTCCGCTCCGACCTCCGGCGTGAGCTTGACGACCCGGGTCTGGTGGACGGCTCCCTGCCCCTCTCCGGCCTGCCGCCTCCCTCCCCGTCTCCCGCCGCGCTTCCCTCCGCCTTCCAGCTCTCTGGATTCGACCCCGGGACCCAGGACGGCGCTGACCGGACGGACCGCTCTCCGTCCCTGGCCAGCTCTGTATCCCTCTTTTCCTCCTTGTCCTTCCCCTTTTCCCCTCCCCCCCGCTGCCCCCCTCCCACCCCCCCTCCCTTCCTCCCCCCCTCCTCTGTCCCGGCCCCCCTTCCCTCCTCCCCCCTTCCCCCTCCCCCTCCCTCCCTTTCCCCTCCCCTCCTCCCCCTCCCCCCGACCCCACCCTCTCCCCCTCCCCCTGCAGGCTCTCGGCCCCCTCCGGCTACGCCCTTGCCGCGGAGGACGGCGCGCACCTCTGGCTTGGCTGGGCGCCGGACCCTCACCACGCCCCTTCAGACGGCTCCGGCTTCTTCTGGCACGACACCCCCCAATGGGTTTGCCCGGACCAGCACTCGTCGGGACGCTGTCCCCACCGACACTCCCCTTGGCTCCACCCGCACCCGGCTGGCCTTCGACCTTCCAGCTGACGGCGTCACCCCGGACACGCCCACCAGGAGGTCCACGAGACACGTCGCAGCACTCACCGACCAACGGGGACCGGTCCAGAGTCTGCTGCGTTTTGGTCCTATTGCAGCTTACACACCATGCCTACCTGCTAGAGTTTCCACCAGACGCATTGCTGCTCTCGAGAAGAGAACGAAGCGGGCGATCAAGGGCAAGTACGTTATGAATGTGGGGGTGGGTCGGAGATTCCGGGATGTTGTGTGATGATGGCCTGTGCACTCGACGTTGCCGCCTTCGGCGGCGCCGTCTTTAATCTTGTACCTAACCCGCCCGTGCCTCCTATCGACTCCTCGGATCTCCTTCCCTCCCCACCAACACATGGGCACGCGAGTCCGGCCGGACCGCTCTCAACATGAACTGCACCACCTTCGTCATCATCGTCGTCGTTGTCACCGGACATCTACGACCTGTTCCCCTATAGGGTTGATGATTTTTGTTGTGTGTTTTAGTGTTCTTGTTGTTGCCCGTCATCCGTTCACCCTGTTTACACTTGAAGGTTCGTGTATACTGTGGTTTTGTTTCTCCCATGTGGTCCCGTGTGTTCCTCCCCGAGCTGTAGGTGTTTTCCCCTTCGTGTGCCCCTCTCCTTTCTCCCTCAGAGACGTGCCCCTTGCCCCGGCCCTCGCCCCTTCCCCGTCCCGCCCTGCCAACCCCTTTTGTCCCCGCCCTCGTCCGGGCCCTCACCTTAACCACTCCCTCCCCTGGCCCTCACCTTAACCACTCCCTCCCCTGGCCCTCACCCTAACCACTCCCCCCCCCCCCCCCCCCCCCCCCCCCCCTCCCCTGGCCCTTACCCTAACCACTCCCTCCCCTGGCCCTTACCCTAACCACTCCCTCCCCTGGCCCTTACCCTAACCACTCCCTCCCCTGGCCCTTACCATAACCACTCCCTCCCCTGGCCCTTACCTTAACCGTTCCCCTCCCTGGCCCTTACCTCAACAGTCCCCCCTTCCCCTGGCCCTTACCTTAACCATTCCCTCCACTGGCCCTTACCTTAACCATTCCCTCCCCTGGCCCTAACCTTAACCGTCCCTCCCTCTCTTGGCCCTACCTTAGCCGTCCCCCCTCCCCTGGCCCTGACCCCTGACCCTGTTTTGGCCCTTACCCTAACCACTCCCTCGCCTGGCCCTACCTCTGCCCCTCTATTTGGCCTTGGCCCCTCTAAATTTGCCCCCCTTTCGGATCCCCCCTGCCACCGTTTTCACGTCTCTCACGATTGGTCTGACCCCACACCATTCCTCTGAATGTTGCACATTATTTAACCCATTTTATTGTGGTGATATGCTATTATTCTGTTGTTTTTCGTGTGTGTGTGCGTCTGCCTTTCGTTTATTTTGTTTTATTTTATTTATTTATTTATTTTATTTATTGTTTTTAATTAATTTCGTTTAATGTATTCGTTTATGTCCTCATGGTACTGTCGTTTACATTATTTACTACCCCTGAATGCGTTGTGTGTTTGTTTCCCCATTCATTCCGACTGCCACCTGCATCGGTCTATTTGGCGTCACCTGTTGGTAATTTTACCTCATTGGGTCAATTCAAAGATGTTTTTCAATCCTGGTCTCTGATTGGTCCCCCACTCCCGGGCGGCCGTCTTTGTTTATGACATGTGACACACTATATCCCGCCCCCCGTGCACGGCTCTGATTGGTTCAGGGTCGTGCTGAGACCACGGTTCCTTTTCCTCCCCCGTTTTCTGTTTACGTATTTTTAATGTGTGCGTGCGCACCCCCCGTCATTTGTCACCACGGCTCGTTTGGAATGGATATATTCACGGTTTGTTTTTGCAATTATTTGTACCTGATGAAGTCACTTTAGTGACGAAACGTCGTACCTGCTTGCACAGATAGAGAAATCAATAAATACGGATTTTCTATCAGACCACACTTTCCTTTTTTGAACCTTCCGATCGTTTTTTTAAAAACGAAACTCGTACCATGCCTCCCCCGAGCCACCATGACGAATGGACCGTGGTCCACCGCGGACGACGCCAGCCCAGGACACGGGACCCTTCTGACATCCCCTCGCTGGTTAGTTTACCCTTTGGGCCCGTACAAACTATGAGACGCTCTTATGCGTCGGTCGCAGACCCTTACCGTCGCGACTGGGTTCCCCGTGACCCCTCTCCCCGGGGTTGGGCTGCCCCCACACGGCCCGCTAGGCACCGATCCCCCTCTGGATCGGCCCGCTATCCCCCTCCGTTCCGGCCCCGGGCCTACCGGCCCGCGCCTTCGCCGTGCCGCGATGAGCGCCGCCGCCGCGGAGCTAACGCCCGCCCGGCCTTCCGCCCTGCCGTCCAGGACCGAGGCTTCCCCGCCGGTGCTCCGCTACCCCGCCGCCAGGTACCCTCCCGTCCTGGTCCCAGGCCCCGTGCCCGTCCTCCTCCTCCACACCGTCCCGGACCTTCGGAGGCCGCCGCCGCGCGCTCGGGGCCTGCGCGTCTACCGCCGGTGCGCGTTAGGCCTCAGGCCCCCGACGTCAGGCGGTCTACGGACCCGGACTTCGCTCTGAAAAACAGACTCATCCTCGCTGCCATCAAGGCGGTCCATCACCTGACCAACGCCACCGGTCCCGAGCCCCTCCATGTTATCTCAAGACTCACTGGCTCCCTGACGGCCTCCATCCGCCCCGCCGTCCCCAACGCCGCCACCCTGTCCCTCATAGAGGGTAACGCACGCAACTGGGCCCACACCACCACCATGATACTCCGGGACCACTACAAGACCACCGTGGTGGAGAAGGTCAGTGCCCTCTCCCGTCTTGCCGACCCTGCCTGGCACCGCAACTTTGAGGTGGCCGCCTCCTGGGCCGGTCGGCAGTTCGGACGCCGCCTGCGACAGGAGACCCTGGACAGCCTCCGCTCCGACCTCCGGCGTGAGCTTGACGACCCGGGTCTGGTGGACGGCTCCCTGCCCCTCTCCGGCCTGCCGCCTCCCTCCCCGTCTCCCGCCGCGCTTCCCTCCGCCTTCCAGCTCTCTGGATTCGACCCCGGGACCCAGGACGGCGCTGACCGGACGGACCGCTCTCCGTCCCTGGCCAGCTCTGTATCCCTCTTTTCCTCCTTGTCCTTCCCCTTTTCCCCTCCCCCCCGCTGCCCCCCTCCCACCCCCCCTCCCTTCCTCCCCCCCTCCTCTGTCCCGGCCCCCCTTCCCTCCTCCCCCCTTCCCCCTCCCCCTCCCTCCCTTTCCCCTCCCCTCCTCCCCCTCCCCCCGACCCCACCCTCTCCCCCTCCCCCTGCAGGCTCTCGGCCCCCTCCGGCTACGCCCTTGCCGCGGAGGACGGCGCGCACCTCTGGCTTGGCTGGGCGCCGGACCCTCACCACGCCCCTTCAGACGGCTCCGGCTTCTTCTGGCACGACACCCCCCAATGGGTTTGCCCGGACCAGCACTCGTCGGGACGCTGTCCCCACCGACACTCCCCTTGGCTCCACCCGCACCCGGCTGGCCTTCGACCTTCCAGCTGACGGCGTCACCCCGGACACGCCCACCAGGAGGTCCACGAGACACGTCGCAGCACTCACCGACCAACGGGGACCGGTCCAGAGTCTGCTGCGTTTTGGTCCTATTGCAGCTTACACACCATGCCTACCTGCTAGAGTTTCCACCAGACGCATTGCTGCTCTCGAGAAGAGAACGAAGCGGGCGATCAAGGGCAAGTACGTTATGAATGTGGGGGTGGGTCGGAGATTCCGGGATGTTGTGTGATGATGGCCTGTGCACTCGACGTTGCCGCCTTCGGCGGCGCCGTCTTTAATCTTGTACCTAACCCGCCCGTGCCTCCTATCGACTCCTCGGATCTCCTTCCCTCCCCACCAACACATGGGCACGCGAGTCCGGCCGGACCGCTCTCAACATGAACTGCACCACCTTCGTCATCATCGTCGTCGTTGTCACCGGACATCTACGACCTGTTCCCCTATAGGGTTGATGATTTTTGTTGTGTGTTTTAGTGTTCTTGTTGTTGCCCGTCATCCGTTCACCCTGTTTACACTTGAAGGTTCGTGTATACTGTGGTTTTGTTTCTCCCATGTGGTCCCGTGTGTTCCTCCCCGAGCTGTAGGTGTTTTCCCCTTCGTGTGCCCCTCTCCTTTCTCCCTCAGAGACGTGCCCCTTGCCCCGGCCCTCGCCCCTTCCCCGTCCCGCCCTGCCAACCCCTTTTGTCCCCGCCCTCGTCCGGGCCCTCACCTTAACCACTCCCTCCCCTGGCCCTCACCTTAACCACTCCCTCCCCTGGCCCTCACCCTAACCACTCCCCCCCCCCCCCCCCCCCCCCCCCCCCCTCCCCTGGCCCTTACCCTAACCACTCCCTCCCCTGGCCCTTACCCTAACCACTCCCTCCCCTGGCCCTTACCCTAACCACTCCCTCCCCTGGCCCTTACCATAACCACTCCCTCCCCTGGCCCTTACCTTAACCGTTCCCCTCCCTGGCCCTTACCTCAACAGTCCCCCCTTCCCCTGGCCCTTACCTTAACCATTCCCTCCACTGGCCCTTACCTTAACCATTCCCTCCCCTGGCCCTAACCTTAACCGTCCCTCCCTCTCTTGGCCCTACCTTAGCCGTCCCCCCTCCCCTGGCCCTGACCCCTGACCCTGTTTTGGCCCTTACCCTAACCACTCCCTCGCCTGGCCCTACCTCTGCCCCTCTATTTGGCCTTGGCCCCTCTAAATTTGCCCCCCTTTCGGATCCCCCCTGCCACCGTTTTCACGTCTCTCACGATTGGTCTGACCCCACACCATTCCTCTGAATGTTGCACATTATTTAACCCATTTTATTGTGGTGATATGCTATTATTCTGTTGTTTTTCGTGTGTGTGTGCGTCTGCCTTTCGTTTATTTTGTTTTATTTTATTTATTTATTTATTTTATTTATTGTTTTTAATTAATTTCGTTTAATGTATTCGTTTATGTCCTCATGGTACTGTCGTTTACATTATTTACTACCCCTGAATGCGTTGTGTGTTTGTTTCCCCATTCATTCCGACTGCCACCTGCATCGGTCTATTTGGCGTCACCTGTTGGTAATTTTACCTCATTGGGTCAATTCAAAGATGTTTTTCAATCCTGGTCTCTGATTGGTCCCCCACTCCCGGGCGGCCGTCTTTGTTTATGACATGTGACACACTATATCCCGCCCCCCGTGCACGGCTCTGATTGGTTCAGGGTCGTGCTGAGACCACGGTTCCTTTTCCTCCCCCGTTTTCTGTTTACGTATTTTTAATGTGTGCGTGCGCACCCCCCGTCATTTGTCACCACGGCTCGTTTGGAATGGATATATTCACGGTTTGTTTTTGCAATTATTTGTACCTGATGAAGTCACTTTAGTGACGAAACGTCGTACCTGCTTGCACAGATAGAGAAATCAATAAATACGGATTTTCTATCAGACCACACTTTCCTTTTTTGAACCTTCCGATCGTTTTTTTAAAAACGAAACTCGTACCATGCCTCCCCCGAGCCACCATGACGAATGGACCGTGGTCCACCGCGGACGACGCCAGCCCAGGACACGGGACCCTTCTGACATCCCCTCGCTGGTTAGTTTACCCTTTGGGCCCGTACAAACTATGAGACGCTCTTATGCGTCGGTCGCAGACCCTTACCGTCGCGACTGGGTTCCCCGTGACCCCTCTCCCCGGGGTTGGGCTGCCCCCACACGGCCCGCTAGGCACCGATCCCCCTCTGGATCGGCCCGCTATCCCCCTCCGTTCCGGCCCCGGGCCTACCGGCCCGCGCCTTCGCCGTGCCGCGATGAGCGCCGCCGCCGCGGAGCTAACGCCCGCCCGGCCTTCCGCCCTGCCGTCCAGGACCGAGGCTTCCCCGCCGGTGCTCCGCTACCCCGCCGCCAGGTACCCTCCCGTCCTGGTCCCAGGCCCCGTGCCCGTCCTCCTCCTCCACACCGTCCCGGACCTTCGGAGGCCGCCGCCGCGCGCTCGGGGCCTGCGCGTCTACCGCCGGTGCGCGTTAGGCCTCAGGCCCCCGACGTCAGGCGGTCTACGGACCCGGACTTCGCTCTGAAAAACAGACTCATCCTCGCTGCCATCAAGGCGGTCCATCACCTGACCAACGCCACCGGTCCCGAGCCCCTCCATGTTATCTCAAGACTCACTGGCTCCCTGACGGCCTCCATCCGCCCCGCCGTCCCCAACGCCGCCACCCTGTCCCTCATAGAGGGTAACGCACGCAACTGGGCCCACACCACCACCATGATACTCCGGGACCACTACAAGACCACCGTGGTGGAGAAGGTCAGTGCCCTCTCCCGTCTTGCCGACCCTGCCTGGCACCGCAACTTTGAGGTGGCCGCCTCCTGGGCCGGTCGGCAGTTCGGACGCCGCCTGCGACAGGAGACCCTGGACAGCCTCCGCTCCGACCTCCGGCGTGAGCTTGACGACCCGGGTCTGGTGGACGGCTCCCTGCCCCTCTCCGGCCTGCCGCCTCCCTCCCCGTCTCCCGCCGCGCTTCCCTCCGCCTTCCAGCTCTCTGGATTCGACCCCGGGACCCAGGACGGCGCTGACCGGACGGACCGCTCTCCGTCCCTGGCCAGCTCTGTATCCCTCTTTTCCTCCTTGTCCTTCCCCTTTTCCCCTCCCCCCCGCTGCCCCCCTCCCACCCCCCCTCCCTTCCTCCCCCCCTCCTCTGTCCCGGCCCCCCTTCCCTCCTCCCCCCTTCCCCCTCCCCCTCCCTCCCTTTCCCCTCCCCTCCTCCCCCTCCCCCCGACCCCACCCTCTCCCCCTCCCCCTGCAGGCTCTCGGCCCCCTCCGGCTACGCCCTTGCCGCGGAGGACGGCGCGCACCTCTGGCTTGGCTGGGCGCCGGACCCTCACCACGCCCCTTCAGACGGCTCCGGCTTCTTCTGGCACGACACCCCCCAATGGGTTTGCCCGGACCAGCACTCGTCGGGACGCTGTCCCCACCGACACTCCCCTTGGCTCCACCCGCACCCGGCTGGCCTTCGACCTTCCAGCTGACGGCGTCACCCCGGACACGCCCACCAGGAGGTCCACGAGACACGTCGCAGCACTCACCGACCAACGGGGACCGGTCCAGAGTCTGCTGCGTTTTGGTCCTATTGCAGCTTACACACCATGCCTACCTGCTAGAGTTTCCACCAGACGCATTGCTGCTCTCGAGAAGAGAACGAAGCGGGCGATCAAGGGCAAGTACGTTATGAATGTGGGGGTGGGTCGGAGATTCCGGGATGTTGTGTGATGATGGCCTGTGCACTCGACGTTGCCGCCTTCGGCGGCGCCGTCTTTAATCTTGTACCTAACCCGCCCGTGCCTCCTATCGACTCCTCGGATCTCCTTCCCTCCCCACCAACACATGGGCACGCGAGTCCGGCCGGACCGCTCTCAACATGAACTGCACCACCTTCGTCATCATCGTCGTCGTTGTCACCGGACATCTACGACCTGTTCCCCTATAGGGTTGATGATTTTTGTTGTGTGTTTTAGTGTTCTTGTTGTTGCCCGTCATCCGTTCACCCTGTTTACACTTGAAGGTTCGTGTATACTGTGGTTTTGTTTCTCCCATGTGGTCCCGTGTGTTCCTCCCCGAGCTGTAGGTGTTTTCCCCTTCGTGTGCCCCTCTCCTTTCTCCCTCAGAGACGTGCCCCTTGCCCCGGCCCTCGCCCCTTCCCCGTCCCGCCCTGCCAACCCCTTTTGTCCCCGCCCTCGTCCGGGCCCTCACCTTAACCACTCCCTCCCCTGGCCCTCACCTTAACCACTCCCTCCCCTGGCCCTCACCCTAACCACTCCCCCCCCCCCCCCCCCCCCCCCCCCCCCTCCCCTGGCCCTTACCCTAACCACTCCCTCCCCTGGCCCTTACCCTAACCACTCCCTCCCCTGGCCCTTACCCTAACCACTCCCTCCCCTGGCCCTTACCATAACCACTCCCTCCCCTGGCCCTTACCTTAACCGTTCCCCTCCCTGGCCCTTACCTCAACAGTCCCCCCTTCCCCTGGCCCTTACCTTAACCATTCCCTCCACTGGCCCTTACCTTAACCATTCCCTCCCCTGGCCCTAACCTTAACCGTCCCTCCCTCTCTTGGCCCTACCTTAGCCGTCCCCCCTCCCCTGGCCCTGACCCCTGACCCTGTTTTGGCCCTTACCCTAACCACTCCCTCGCCTGGCCCTACCTCTGCCCCTCTATTTGGCCTTGGCCCCTCTAAATTTGCCCCCCTTTCGGATCCCCCCTGCCACCGTTTTCACGTCTCTCACGATTGGTCTGACCCCACACCATTCCTCTGAATGTTGCACATTATTTAACCCATTTTATTGTGGTGATATGCTATTATTCTGTTGTTTTTCGTGTGTGTGTGCGTCTGCCTTTCGTTTATTTTGTTTTATTTTATTTATTTATTTATTTTATTTATTGTTTTTAATTAATTTCGTTTAATGTATTCGTTTATGTCCTCATGGTACTGTCGTTTACATTATTTACTACCCCTGAATGCGTTGTGTGTTTGTTTCCCCATTCATTCCGACTGCCACCTGCATCGGTCTATTTGGCGTCACCTGTTGGTAATTTTACCTCATTGGGTCAATTCAAAGATGTTTTTCAATCCTGGTCTCTGATTGGTCCCCCACTCCCGGGCGGCCGTCTTTGTTTATGACATGTGACACACTATATCCCGCCCCCCGTGCACGGCTCTGATTGGTTCAGGGTCGTGCTGAGACCACGGTTCCTTTTCCTCCCCCGTTTTCTGTTTACGTATTTTTAATGTGTGCGTGCGCACCCCCCGTCATTTGTCACCACGGCTCGTTTGGAATGGATATATTCACGGTTTGTTTTTGCAATTATTTGTACCTGATGAAGTCACTTTAGTGACGAAACGTCGTACCTGCTTGCACAGATAGAGAAATCAATAAATACGGATTTTCTATCAGACCACACTTTCCTTTTTTGAACCTTCCGATCGTTTTTTTAAAAACGAAACTCGTACCATGCCTCCCCCGAGCCACCATGACGAATGGACCGTGGTCCACCGCGGACGACGCCAGCCCAGGACACGGGACCCTTCTGACATCCCCTCGCTGGTTAGTTTACCCTTTGGGCCCGTACAAACTATGAGACGCTCTTATGCGTCGGTCGCAGACCCTTACCGTCGCGACTGGGTTCCCCGTGACCCCTCTCCCCGGGGTTGGGCTGCCCCCACACGGCCCGCTAGGCACCGATCCCCCTCTGGATCGGCCCGCTATCCCCCTCCGTTCCGGCCCCGGGCCTACCGGCCCGCGCCTTCGCCGTGCCGCGATGAGCGCCGCCGCCGCGGAGCTAACGCCCGCCCGGCCTTCCGCCCTGCCGTCCAGGACCGAGGCTTCCCCGCCGGTGCTCCGCTACCCCGCCGCCAGGTACCCTCCCGTCCTGGTCCCAGGCCCCGTGCCCGTCCTCCTCCTCCACACCGTCCCGGACCTTCGGAGGCCGCCGCCGCGCGCTCGGGGCCTGCGCGTCTACCGCCGGTGCGCGTTAGGCCTCAGGCCCCCGACGTCAGGCGGTCTACGGACCCGGACTTCGCTCTGAAAAACAGACTCATCCTCGCTGCCATCAAGGCGGTCCATCACCTGACCAACGCCACCGGTCCCGAGCCCCTCCATGTTATCTCAAGACTCACTGGCTCCCTGACGGCCTCCATCCGCCCCGCCGTCCCCAACGCCGCCACCCTGTCCCTCATAGAGGGTAACGCACGCAACTGGGCCCACACCACCACCATGATACTCCGGGACCACTACAAGACCACCGTGGTGGAGAAGGTCAGTGCCCTCTCCCGTCTTGCCGACCCTGCCTGGCACCGCAACTTTGAGGTGGCCGCCTCCTGGGCCGGTCGGCAGTTCGGACGCCGCCTGCGACAGGAGACCCTGGACAGCCTCCGCTCCGACCTCCGGCGTGAGCTTGACGACCCGGGTCTGGTGGACGGCTCCCTGCCCCTCTCCGGCCTGCCGCCTCCCTCCCCGTCTCCCGCCGCGCTTCCCTCCGCCTTCCAGCTCTCTGGATTCGACCCCGGGACCCAGGACGGCGCTGACCGGACGGACCGCTCTCCGTCCCTGGCCAGCTCTGTATCCCTCTTTTCCTCCTTGTCCTTCCCCTTTTCCCCTCCCCCCCGCTGCCCCCCTCCCACCCCCCCTCCCTTCCTCCCCCCCTCCTCTGTCCCGGCCCCCCTTCCCTCCTCCCCCCTTCCCCCTCCCCCTCCCTCCCTTTCCCCTCCCCTCCTCCCCCTCCCCCCGACCCCACCCTCTCCCCCTCCCCCTGCAGGCTCTCGGCCCCCTCCGGCTACGCCCTTGCCGCGGAGGACGGCGCGCACCTCTGGCTTGGCTGGGCGCCGGACCCTCACCACGCCCCTTCAGACGGCTCCGGCTTCTTCTGGCACGACACCCCCCAATGGGTTTGCCCGGACCAGCACTCGTCGGGACGCTGTCCCCACCGACACTCCCCTTGGCTCCACCCGCACCCGGCTGGCCTTCGACCTTCCAGCTGACGGCGTCACCCCGGACACGCCCACCAGGAGGTCCACGAGACACGTCGCAGCACTCACCGACCAACGGGGACCGGTCCAGAGTCTGCTGCGTTTTGGTCCTATTGCAGCTTACACACCATGCCTACCTGCTAGAGTTTCCACCAGACGCATTGCTGCTCTCGAGAAGAGAACGAAGCGGGCGATCAAGGGCAAGTACGTTATGAATGTGGGGGTGGGTCGGAGATTCCGGGATGTTGTGTGATGATGGCCTGTGCACTCGACGTTGCCGCCTTCGGCGGCGCCGTCTTTAATCTTGTACCTAACCCGCCCGTGCCTCCTATCGACTCCTCGGATCTCCTTCCCTCCCCACCAACACATGGGCACGCGAGTCCGGCCGGACCGCTCTCAACATGAACTGCACCACCTTCGTCATCATCGTCGTCGTTGTCACCGGACATCTACGACCTGTTCCCCTATAGGGTTGATGATTTTTGTTGTGTGTTTTAGTGTTCTTGTTGTTGCCCGTCATCCGTTCACCCTGTTTACACTTGAAGGTTCGTGTATACTGTGGTTTTGTTTCTCCCATGTGGTCCCGTGTGTTCCTCCCCGAGCTGTAGGTGTTTTCCCCTTCGTGTGCCCCTCTCCTTTCTCCCTCAGAGACGTGCCCCTTGCCCCGGCCCTCGCCCCTTCCCCGTCCCGCCCTGCCAACCCCTTTTGTCCCCGCCCTCGTCCGGGCCCTCACCTTAACCACTCCCTCCCCTGGCCCTCACCTTAACCACTCCCTCCCCTGGCCCTCACCCTAACCACTCCCCCCCCCCCCCCCCCCCCCCCCCCCCCTCCCCTGGCCCTTACCCTAACCACTCCCTCCCCTGGCCCTTACCCTAACCACTCCCTCCCCTGGCCCTTACCCTAACCACTCCCTCCCCTGGCCCTTACCATAACCACTCCCTCCCCTGGCCCTTACCTTAACCGTTCCCCTCCCTGGCCCTTACCTCAACAGTCCCCCCTTCCCCTGGCCCTTACCTTAACCATTCCCTCCACTGGCCCTTACCTTAACCATTCCCTCCCCTGGCCCTAACCTTAACCGTCCCTCCCTCTCTTGGCCCTACCTTAGCCGTCCCCCCTCCCCTGGCCCTGACCCCTGACCCTGTTTTGGCCCTTACCCTAACCACTCCCTCGCCTGGCCCTACCTCTGCCCCTCTATTTGGCCTTGGCCCCTCTAAATTTGCCCCCCTTTCGGATCCCCCCTGCCACCGTTTTCACGTCTCTCACGATTGGTCTGACCCCACACCATTCCTCTGAATGTTGCACATTATTTAACCCATTTTATTGTGGTGATATGCTATTATTCTGTTGTTTTTCGTGTGTGTGTGCGTCTGCCTTTCGTTTATTTTGTTTTATTTTATTTATTTATTTATTTTATTTATTGTTTTTAATTAATTTCGTTTAATGTATTCGTTTATGTCCTCATGGTACTGTCGTTTACATTATTTACTACCCCTGAATGCGTTGTGTGTTTGTTTCCCCATTCATTCCGACTGCCACCTGCATCGGTCTATTTGGCGTCACCTGTTGGTAATTTTACCTCATTGGGTCAATTCAAAGATGTTTTTCAATCCTGGTCTCTGATTGGTCCCCCACTCCCGGGCGGCCGTCTTTGTTTATGACATGTGACACACTATATCCCGCCCCCCGTGCACGGCTCTGATTGGTTCAGGGTCGTGCTGAGACCACGGTTCCTTTTCCTCCCCCGTTTTCTGTTTACGTATTTTTAATGTGTGCGTGCGCACCCCCCGTCATTTGTCACCACGGCTCGTTTGGAATGGATATATTCACGGTTTGTTTTTGCAATTATTTGTACCTGATGAAGTCACTTTAGTGACGAAACGTCGTACCTGCTTGCACAGATAGAGAAATCAATAAATACGGATTTTCTATCAGACCACACTTTCCTTTTTTGAACCTTCCGATCGTTTTTTTAAAAACGAAACTCGTACCATGCCTCCCCCGAGCCACCATGACGAATGGACCGTGGTCCACCGCGGACGACGCCAGCCCAGGACACGGGACCCTTCTGACATCCCCTCGCTGGTTAGTTTACCCTTTGGGCCCGTACAAACTATGAGACGCTCTTATGCGTCGGTCGCAGACCCTTACCGTCGCGACTGGGTTCCCCGTGACCCCTCTCCCCGGGGTTGGGCTGCCCCCACACGGCCCGCTAGGCACCGATCCCCCTCTGGATCGGCCCGCTATCCCCCTCCGTTCCGGCCCCGGGCCTACCGGCCCGCGCCTTCGCCGTGCCGCGATGAGCGCCGCCGCCGCGGAGCTAACGCCCGCCCGGCCTTCCGCCCTGCCGTCCAGGACCGAGGCTTCCCCGCCGGTGCTCCGCTACCCCGCCGCCAGGTACCCTCCCGTCCTGGTCCCAGGCCCCGTGCCCGTCCTCCTCCTCCACACCGTCCCGGACCTTCGGAGGCCGCCGCCGCGCGCTCGGGGCCTGCGCGTCTACCGCCGGTGCGCGTTAGGCCTCAGGCCCCCGACGTCAGGCGGTCTACGGACCCGGACTTCGCTCTGAAAAACAGACTCATCCTCGCTGCCATCAAGGCGGTCCATCACCTGACCAACGCCACCGGTCCCGAGCCCCTCCATGTTATCTCAAGACTCACTGGCTCCCTGACGGCCTCCATCCGCCCCGCCGTCCCCAACGCCGCCACCCTGTCCCTCATAGAGGGTAACGCACGCAACTGGGCCCACACCACCACCATGATACTCCGGGACCACTACAAGACCACCGTGGTGGAGAAGGTCAGTGCCCTCTCCCGTCTTGCCGACCCTGCCTGGCACCGCAACTTTGAGGTGGCCGCCTCCTGGGCCGGTCGGCAGTTCGGACGCCGCCTGCGACAGGAGACCCTGGACAGCCTCCGCTCCGACCTCCGGCGTGAGCTTGACGACCCGGGTCTGGTGGACGGCTCCCTGCCCCTCTCCGGCCTGCCGCCTCCCTCCCCGTCTCCCGCCGCGCTTCCCTCCGCCTTCCAGCTCTCTGGATTCGACCCCGGGACCCAGGACGGCGCTGACCGGACGGACCGCTCTCCGTCCCTGGCCAGCTCTGTATCCCTCTTTTCCTCCTTGTCCTTCCCCTTTTCCCCTCCCCCCCGCTGCCCCCCTCCCACCCCCCCTCCCTTCCTCCCCCCCTCCTCTGTCCCGGCCCCCCTTCCCTCCTCCCCCCTTCCCCCTCCCCCTCCCTCCCTTTCCCCTCCCCTCCTCCCCCTCCCCCCGACCCCACCCTCTCCCCCTCCCCCTGCAGGCTCTCGGCCCCCTCCGGCTACGCCCTTGCCGCGGAGGACGGCGCGCACCTCTGGCTTGGCTGGGCGCCGGACCCTCACCACGCCCCTTCAGACGGCTCCGGCTTCTTCTGGCACGACACCCCCCAATGGGTTTGCCCGGACCAGCACTCGTCGGGACGCTGTCCCCACCGACACTCCCCTTGGCTCCACCCGCACCCGGCTGGCCTTCGACCTTCCAGCTGACGGCGTCACCCCGGACACGCCCACCAGGAGGTCCACGAGACACGTCGCAGCACTCACCGACCAACGGGGACCGGTCCAGAGTCTGCTGCGTTTTGGTCCTATTGCAGCTTACACACCATGCCTACCTGCTAGAGTTTCCACCAGACGCATTGCTGCTCTCGAGAAGAGAACGAAGCGGGCGATCAAGGGCAAGTACGTTATGAATGTGGGGGTGGGTCGGAGATTCCGGGATGTTGTGTGATGATGGCCTGTGCACTCGACGTTGCCGCCTTCGGCGGCGCCGTCTTTAATCTTGTACCTAACCCGCCCGTGCCTCCTATCGACTCCTCGGATCTCCTTCCCTCCCCACCAACACATGGGCACGCGAGTCCGGCCGGACCGCTCTCAACATGAACTGCACCACCTTCGTCATCATCGTCGTCGTTGTCACCGGACATCTACGACCTGTTCCCCTATAGGGTTGATGATTTTTGTTGTGTGTTTTAGTGTTCTTGTTGTTGCCCGTCATCCGTTCACCCTGTTTACACTTGAAGGTTCGTGTATACTGTGGTTTTGTTTCTCCCATGTGGTCCCGTGTGTTCCTCCCCGAGCTGTAGGTGTTTTCCCCTTCGTGTGCCCCTCTCCTTTCTCCCTCAGAGACGTGCCCCTTGCCCCGGCCCTCGCCCCTTCCCCGTCCCGCCCTGCCAACCCCTTTTGTCCCCGCCCTCGTCCGGGCCCTCACCTTAACCACTCCCTCCCCTGGCCCTCACCTTAACCACTCCCTCCCCTGGCCCTCACCCTAACCACTCCCCCCCCCCCCCCCCCCCCCCCCCCCCCTCCCCTGGCCCTTACCCTAACCACTCCCTCCCCTGGCCCTTACCCTAACCACTCCCTCCCCTGGCCCTTACCCTAACCACTCCCTCCCCTGGCCCTTACCATAACCACTCCCTCCCCTGGCCCTTACCTTAACCGTTCCCCTCCCTGGCCCTTACCTCAACAGTCCCCCCTTCCCCTGGCCCTTACCTTAACCATTCCCTCCACTGGCCCTTACCTTAACCATTCCCTCCCCTGGCCCTAACCTTAACCGTCCCTCCCTCTCTTGGCCCTACCTTAGCCGTCCCCCCTCCCCTGGCCCTGACCCCTGACCCTGTTTTGGCCCTTACCCTAACCACTCCCTCGCCTGGCCCTACCTCTGCCCCTCTATTTGGCCTTGGCCCCTCTAAATTTGCCCCCCTTTCGGATCCCCCCTGCCACCGTTTTCACGTCTCTCACGATTGGTCTGACCCCACACCATTCCTCTGAATGTTGCACATTATTTAACCCATTTTATTGTGGTGATATGCTATTATTCTGTTGTTTTTCGTGTGTGTGTGCGTCTGCCTTTCGTTTATTTTGTTTTATTTTATTTATTTATTTATTTTATTTATTGTTTTTAATTAATTTCGTTTAATGTATTCGTTTATGTCCTCATGGTACTGTCGTTTACATTATTTACTACCCCTGAATGCGTTGTGTGTTTGTTTCCCCATTCATTCCGACTGCCACCTGCATCGGTCTATTTGGCGTCACCTGTTGGTAATTTTACCTCATTGGGTCAATTCAAAGATGTTTTTCAATCCTGGTCTCTGATTGGTCCCCCACTCCCGGGCGGCCGTCTTTGTTTATGACATGTGACACACTATATCCCGCCCCCCGTGCACGGCTCTGATTGGTTCAGGGTCGTGCTGAGACCACGGTTCCTTTTCCTCCCCCGTTTTCTGTTTACGTATTTTTAATGTGTGCGTGCGCACCCCCCGTCATTTGTCACCACGGCTCGTTTGGAATGGATATATTCACGGTTTGTTTTTGCAATTATTTGTACCTGATGAAGTCACTTTAGTGACGAAACGTCGTACCTGCTTGCACAGATAGAGAAATCAATAAATACGGATTTTCTATCAGACCACACTTTCCTTTTTTGAACCTTCCGATCGTTTTTTTAAAAACGAAACTCGTACCATGCCTCCCCCGAGCCACCATGACGAATGGACCGTGGTCCACCGCGGACGACGCCAGCCCAGGACACGGGACCCTTCTGACATCCCCTCGCTGGTTAGTTTACCCTTTGGGCCCGTACAAACTATGAGACGCTCTTATGCGTCGGTCGCAGACCCTTACCGTCGCGACTGGGTTCCCCGTGACCCCTCTCCCCGGGGTTGGGCTGCCCCCACACGGCCCGCTAGGCACCGATCCCCCTCTGGATCGGCCCGCTATCCCCCTCCGTTCCGGCCCCGGGCCTACCGGCCCGCGCCTTCGCCGTGCCGCGATGAGCGCCGCCGCCGCGGAGCTAACGCCCGCCCGGCCTTCCGCCCTGCCGTCCAGGACCGAGGCTTCCCCGCCGGTGCTCCGCTACCCCGCCGCCAGGTACCCTCCCGTCCTGGTCCCAGGCCCCGTGCCCGTCCTCCTCCTCCACACCGTCCCGGACCTTCGGAGGCCGCCGCCGCGCGCTCGGGGCCTGCGCGTCTACCGCCGGTGCGCGTTAGGCCTCAGGCCCCCGACGTCAGGCGGTCTACGGACCCGGACTTCGCTCTGAAAAACAGACTCATCCTCGCTGCCATCAAGGCGGTCCATCACCTGACCAACGCCACCGGTCCCGAGCCCCTCCATGTTATCTCAAGACTCACTGGCTCCCTGACGGCCTCCATCCGCCCCGCCGTCCCCAACGCCGCCACCCTGTCCCTCATAGAGGGTAACGCACGCAACTGGGCCCACACCACCACCATGATACTCCGGGACCACTACAAGACCACCGTGGTGGAGAAGGTCAGTGCCCTCTCCCGTCTTGCCGACCCTGCCTGGCACCGCAACTTTGAGGTGGCCGCCTCCTGGGCCGGTCGGCAGTTCGGACGCCGCCTGCGACAGGAGACCCTGGACAGCCTCCGCTCCGACCTCCGGCGTGAGCTTGACGACCCGGGTCTGGTGGACGGCTCCCTGCCCCTCTCCGGCCTGCCGCCTCCCTCCCCGTCTCCCGCCGCGCTTCCCTCCGCCTTCCAGCTCTCTGGATTCGACCCCGGGACCCAGGACGGCGCTGACCGGACGGACCGCTCTCCGTCCCTGGCCAGCTCTGTATCCCTCTTTTCCTCCTTGTCCTTCCCCTTTTCCCCTCCCCCCCGCTGCCCCCCTCCCACCCCCCCTCCCTTCCTCCCCCCCTCCTCTGTCCCGGCCCCCCTTCCCTCCTCCCCCCTTCCCCCTCCCCCTCCCTCCCTTTCCCCTCCCCTCCTCCCCCTCCCCCCGACCCCACCCTCTCCCCCTCCCCCTGCAGGCTCTCGGCCCCCTCCGGCTACGCCCTTGCCGCGGAGGACGGCGCGCACCTCTGGCTTGGCTGGGCGCCGGACCCTCACCACGCCCCTTCAGACGGCTCCGGCTTCTTCTGGCACGACACCCCCCAATGGGTTTGCCCGGACCAGCACTCGTCGGGACGCTGTCCCCACCGACACTCCCCTTGGCTCCACCCGCACCCGGCTGGCCTTCGACCTTCCAGCTGACGGCGTCACCCCGGACACGCCCACCAGGAGGTCCACGAGACACGTCGCAGCACTCACCGACCAACGGGGACCGGTCCAGAGTCTGCTGCGTTTTGGTCCTATTGCAGCTTACACACCATGCCTACCTGCTAGAGTTTCCACCAGACGCATTGCTGCTCTCGAGAAGAGAACGAAGCGGGCGATCAAGGGCAAGTACGTTATGAATGTGGGGGTGGGTCGGAGATTCCGGGATGTTGTGTGATGATGGCCTGTGCACTCGACGTTGCCGCCTTCGGCGGCGCCGTCTTTAATCTTGTACCTAACCCTAACCCTAACCCTAACCCTAACCCTAACCCTAACCCTAACCCCTAACCCCTAACCCCTAACCCCTAACCCTAACCCTAACCCTAACCCTAACCCTAACCCTAACCCTAACCCTAACCTTCCTGGCCCTAACCATAACCACACCTTCCTGGCCCTAACCATAACCACACCTTCCTGGCCCTGACCATAACCACACCTTCCTGGCCCTGACCATAACCACACCTTCCTGGCCCTTACCATAACCACACCTTCCTGGTCCTAACCATAACCACACCTTCCTGGCCCTTACCATAACCACACCTTCCTGGCCCTAACCATAACCACACCTTCCTGGCCCTAACCACAACCGTCCCACCCTCCCCTGGTCGTCACCCCCCTCCCTAATTCGATCCTGGTCTACTCACCTGACCCCTCCTCTGCCCCTCCATCTTGACTTATTTAATTCCCACCCATTCTTTTATTTTTTTCATACATGTATTTATTGTTTATAGTTTCCTGATTGCCCTTATACTTACCGTTTTATTCGGAGGTATATGTTTTTGTCCTATTGGAACGACCGTGTACATCGTTTGCTTATCTGGCGTCCTCTGCTGGCCATTCTAGTGCCCTCACCCTGGGCTGCATCTTGGTCTTGGGACGCGGCAATACTATTTACGATGTTTTAAAATTTAATTATATTGCCTGGTATGACGCCCCATTGACCCCCCTGTCCCCTTACCAGTAGTCCGAGATTTAAAACATAATTGTTTATTCCACCGTCCCACGGTCCCGCCCCCGTGTGGGGCCCTGATTGGCTCAGGGTCACGCGGAGCTCTCGGATGTACTTCTTTTCGTGTTTCCTGTTGTCACTACTGTTCTGTCCCTGCGTGCGTCTACCTGTCTCCTGTCACCGCGGCTCGGTTTTTTGAAAAGTGCTTGGACTATTTCACGGTTTGAATTGTAACCCTGTACCTGATGAAGTCACCCATTGTGACGAAACGTCGTACTACTACAACGATATCTATCCGTTTAAAATAAACCACGGAATTTATCGGACCACTTTGCATTTTTTCGCATTTTCTTGCTTTGAACCTTCCATCATCGATTTATTTTATTTTATTTTATTTTAATTTTTACATTCTTACCGTGGAGGATGCCTGCCCCGAACCATTATGACGAATGGACACTGGTGCAGCGCGGACGACGCCAGAACAGACCCCGGAACATTCCACCACTGGTTAGTCAATCATTTAGACGAGAACCTACCATGAGGCGTTCATACGCGGCAGTCGCGGACCCTTACGGTCGCGACTGGGCCCCCCGTGACTCTTCTCCACGGGCGTGGGATAACTATACACGTCCCGCTAGGGGTCGGTCCCCTCACGGGCCAACCCGTTACCCTCCTCCTCTCATGTCTCATACCTACCGGCCCGCGCCTTCAACGCGTCGCGATGAACGCCACAGAGGCCTAGTTGACGAGCACGAGGCCTTCCGCCAGAACTCATATGACCGAGACTTCCCTAACTACGCTTCACGGCCCCAACACCGGGCGCCTCCCCGTCCTGATCCCAGACCCCGGACCCGACCCCGTCCCCCCAGACGTCCCGGACCGCATGAGGCCACGAACGCACGTGCTAGGCCTTCGCGCCTGCCACCCACACACGCTGCGCCTCGTGTTCCTGACGTTTCGCGATCAGACGACCCAGACTTCTCACTCAAAAATAGACTGGTCTTTGCGGTGATCAAGTCGTCCCACCATCTCGCCAACGCCACCGGTCCTGAGCCCCTCCCGATCATCGCCAGGCTCACCGAGGTCTTGAGGACGTCTATCCGCCCTGCGGTTCCCAATGCTGAGGCCCTGGCGTGGATAGACGCCAACGCACGGAACTGGGGACACACCACGACCATGGTGCTGCGGGACCACTACCAGGCCACGATCATGAACAGGGTGAGTGCTCTCGCCGAACTCACGGACCCGTCGTGGCATCGGAACTTTGAGGTGGCGTCCTCCTGGGCCACCCGCCAGTACGGGCGCCACCTCCGTCCTGAGACCCTGGAGGACGTCCGCTCGATGCTCCGACGGGAGCTTGACGCCCCGGTTTTTTCCGGGCTCTCCATGGTCGGCTCCCTGCCTGCCTTCGGCCAGCCGCCTCTCTCCCCGTCTCCACCGGTCGATTCAGACCCCGGACCCCTGGACAGCGATGGATGTTTCGAGCGCTCCCCGTCCCGAGCCCGCTCCGTCTCTCTCTGCACCTCCTCCCTGTCTATTCCCTTCTGCCCCACGCGCAGGCTCCCTACCTCCCCTCCCCTCCTCCCCTTCCCTCCGACCCTGCCCTCCCCCCCTCCTCCATCTCCTCGACCTTCCACTGCAGGTTCGAGACCCCATCCGGCCGCACCGCTGGCGCAGAGGATGAAGGCGCGAGCCTCCACCCGGTTTCAGCGCCGGACCCTCGCCGCAGTCGTCCGGACCGCTCCTCGGTCTCCCGGCACGACACCCGGCTTTGGGTTTGCCCAGACTGCTCCTCGTCGTGGCGTCTCCGCTCTCCTCCCGACGTCTCCTCGGTCTCCCGGCACGACACCCGGCTTTGGGTTTGCCCAGACTGCTCCTCGTCGTGGCGTCTCCGCTCTCCTCCCGACGTCTCCTCGGTCTCCCGGCACGACACCCGGCTTTGGGTTTGCCCAGACTGCTCCTCGTCGTGGCGTCTCCGCTCTCCTCCCGACGTCTCCTCGGTCTCCCGGCACGACACCCGGCTTTGGGTTTGCCCAGACTGCTCCTCGTCGTGGCGTCTCCGCTCTCCTCCCGACGTCTCCTCGGTCTCCCGGCACGACACCCGGCTTTGGGTTTGCCCAGACTGCTCCTCGTCGTGGCGTCTCTGCTCTCCTCCGGACGTCTCCTAACCCTAACCCTAACCCCTAACCTGTTGGATTGAATGTGGGGGTGGGTCGGGGATCTCGGGGTTTAGTTTGATGATGGCCCGTGCACCCGCTGTCGCCGCCTTCGGCGGCGCCAGCTTTAATTTTGACCTAACCCTAACCCTAACCCTAACCCTAACCCTAACCCTAACCCCAACCCCAACCCCAACCCCAACCCCAACCCCAACCCTAACCCTAACCCTAACCCTAACCCTAACCCTAACCCTAACCCCTAACCCTAACCCTAACCCTAACCCTAACCCTAACCCTAACCCTAACCCTAACCCTAACTAACCCTAACCCTAACCCTAACCCTAACCCTAACCCTAACCCTAACCCTAACCCTTACCCTAACCCTAACCCTAACCCTAACCCTAACCCTAACCCTAACCCTAACCCCTAACCCTAACCCTAACCCTAACCCTAACCCTAACCCTAACCCTAACCCTAACCCCTAACCCTAACCCTAACCCTAACCCTAACCCTAACCCTAACCCAGCTTTAATTTTGACCTAACCAGCCAGTGCCTCCTTTCTACTCCTCGGATCTCCTTCCTGCCCCTCCTACACCTGGGCAGGCAAATCCAACCGGACTGCCAATCACACAAAATGACTATACCACCCTCAACTCCATCTTCATCCTGTTGGATCATGATGTTGTTCTTGCGGTGTTTGTTTGGTGTTTGCCCCCTGTTACCTTTACTCTTATACATTTCAAGGTTCATGTATATACTTCACATATATATTATGTATAATGCAAGTGGTCCCGTGTGTCCCTCCCCGAGCCGTTGGCGTTTTCTCTGTGCTTGTTGCTGTTTTTTTTATTTTTTATTTATTTAATTTTTTCTCATGTGTGCTCCGCCCTTTACTCATGGCCCCGCCCCCAACCCTGACCCTTACTTAACCACTCCCACTCCTGGCCCTTATCCTAACCACTCGCCTTCCTGGCCCTAACCATAACCACTCGTCTTCCTGGCCCTAACCATAACCACACCTTCCTGGCCCTAACCATAACCACACCTTCCTGGCCCTAACCATAACCACACCTTCCTGGCCCTGACCATAACCACACCTTCCTGGCCCTGACCATAACCACACCTTCCTGGCCCTAACCATAACCACACCTTCCTGGCCCTAACCATAACCACACCTTCCTGGTCCTAACCATAGCCACACCTTCCTGGCCCTTACCATAACCACACCTTCCTGGCCCTAACCATAACCACACCTTCCTGGCCCTAACCACAACCGTCCCACCCTCCCCTGGTCGTCACCCCCCTCCCTAATTCGATCCTGGTCTACTCACCTGACCCCTCCTCTGCCCCTCCATCTTGACTTATTTAATTCCCACCCATTCTTTTATTTTTTTTCATACATGTATTTATGGTTTATAGTTTCCTGATTGCCCTTATACTTACCGTTTTATTCGGAGGTATATGTTTCTGTCCTATTGGAACGACCGTGTACATCGTTTGCTTATCTGGCGTCCTCTGCTGGCCATTCTAGTGCCCTCACCCCGGGCTGCAGCTTGGTCTTGTGACGCGGCAATACTATTTACGATGTTTTAAAATTTAATTATATTGCCTGATATGACGCCCCATTGACCCCCCTGTCCCCTTACCAGTAGTCCGAGATTTAAAACATAATTGTTTATTCCACCGTCCCACGGTCCCGCCCCCGTGTGGGGCCCTGATTGGCTCAGGGTCACGCGGAGCTCTCGGATGTACTTCTTTTCGTGTTTCCTGTTGTCACTACTGTTCTGTCCCTGCATGCGTCTACCTGTCTCCTGTCACCGCGGCTCGGTTTTTTGAAAAGTGCTTGGACTATTTCACGGTTTGAATTGTAACCCTGTACCTGATGAAGTCACCCATTGTGACGAAACGTCGTACTACTACAACGATATCTATCCGTTTAAAATAAACCACGGAATTTATCGGACCACTTTGCATTTTTTCGCATTTTCTTGCTTTGAACCTTCCATCATCGATTTATTTTATTTTATTTTATTTTAATTTTTACATTCTTACCGTGGAGGATGCCTGCCCCGAACCATTACGACGAATGGACACTGGTGCAGCGCGGACGACGCCAGAACAGACCCCGGAACATTCCACCACTGGTTAGTCAATCATTTAGACGAGAACCTACCATGAGGCGTTCATACGCGGCAGTCGCGGACCCTTACGGTCGCGACTGGGCCCCCCGTGACTCTTCTCCACGGGCGTGGGATTACTATACACGTCCCGCTAGGGGTCGGTCCCCTCACGGGCCAACCCGTTACCCTCCTCCTCTCATGTCTCATACCTACCGGCCCGCGCCTTCAACGCGTCGCGATGAACGCCACAGAGGCCTAGTTGACGAGCACGAGGCCTTCCGCCAGAACTCATATGACCGAGACTTCCCTAACTACGCTTCACGGCCCCAACACCGGGCGCCTCCCCGTCCTGATCCCAGACCCCGGACCCGACCCCGTCCCCCCAGACGTCCCGGACCGCATGAGGCCACGAACGCACGTGCTAGGCCTTCGCGCCTGCCACCCACACACGCTGCGCCTCGTGTTCCTGACGTTTCGCGATCAGACGACCCAGACTTCTCACTTAAAAATAGACTGGTCTTTGCGGTGATCAAGTCGTCCCACCATCTCGCCAACGCCACCGGTCCTGAGCCCCTCCCGATCATCGCCAGGCTCACCGAGGTCTTGAGGACGTCTATCCGCCCTGCGGTTCCCAATGCTGAGGCCCTGGCGTGGATAGACGCCAACGCACGGAACTGGGGACACACCACGACCATGGTGCTGCGGGACCACTACCAGGCCACGATCATGAACAGGGTGAGTGCTCTCGCCGAACTCACGGACCCGTCGTGGCATCGGAACTTTGAGGTGGCGTCCTCCTGGGCCACCCGCCAGTACGGGCGCCACCTCCGTCCTGAGACCCTGGAGGACGTCCGCTCGATGCTCCGACGGGAGCTTGACGCCCCGGTTTCTTCCGGGCTCTCCATGGTCGGCTCCCTGCCTGCCTTCGGCCAGCCGCCTCTCTCCCCGTCTCCACCGGTCGATTCAGACCCCGGACCCCTGGACAGCGATGGATGTTTCGAGCGCTCCCCGTCCCGAGCCCGTTCCGTCTCTCTCTGCACCTCCTCCCTGTCTATTCCCTTCTGCCCCACGCGCAGGCTCCCTACCTCCCCTCCCCTCCTCCCCTTCCCTCCGACCCTGCCCTCCCCCCCTCCTCCATCTCCTCGACCTTCCACTGCAGGTTCGAGACCCCATCCGGCCGCACCGCTGGCGCAGAGGATGAAGGCGCGAGCCTCCACCCGGTTTCAGCGCCGGACCCTCGCCGCAGTCGTCCGGACCACTCCTCGGTCTCCCGGCACGACACCCGGCTTTGGGTTTGCCCAGACTGCTCTTCGTCGTGGCGTCTCCGCTCTCCTCCGGACGTCTCCTCGGTCTCCCGGCACGACACCCGGCGTTGGGTTTGCCCAGACTACTCCTCATCGTGACGTCTCCGCTGCCCCCCCCGCCGTCGCCACCACCACCCCCCTTGGCTCGGCCCACGCCAGACTCGCGCCCGAGATTCCTGCCGACGGCGTCACCCCGGACACGCCCACCCGGAGGCCCACGCGTCACGTCAACACCACACACAAGAGGATGAAGACGCGAGCCTCCACCCGGTTTCAGCGCCGGACCCTCGCCGCAGTCGTCCGGACCTCTCCTCGGTCTCCCGGCACGACGCCCGGCTTTGGGTTTGCCCAGACTGCTCCTCGTCGTGGCGTCTCCGCTCTCCTCCCGACGTCTCCTCGGTCTCCCGGCACGACACCCGGCTTTGGGTTTGCCCAGACTGCTCCTCGTCGTGGCGTCTCCGCTCTCCTCCCGACGTCTCCTCGGTCTCCCGGCACGACACCCGGCTTTGGGTTTGCCCAGACTGCTCCTCGTCGTGGCGTCTCCGCTCTCCTCCCGACGTCTCCTCGGTCTCCCGGCACGACACCCGGCTTTGGGTTTGCCCAGACTGCTCCTCGTCGTGGCGTCTCCGCTCTCCTCCCGACGTCTCCTCGGTCTCCCGGCACGACACCCGGCTTTGGGTTTGCCCAGACTGCTCCTCGTCGTGGCGTCTCCGCTCTCCTCCCGACGTCTCCTCGGTCTCCCGGCGCGACACCCGGCTTTGGGTTTGCCCAGACTGCTCCTCGTCGTGGCGTCTCCGCTCTCCTCCGGACGTCTCCTAACCCTAACCCTAACCCCTAACCTGTTGGATTGAATGTGGGGGTGGGTCGGGGATCTCGGGGTTTAGTTTGATGATGGCCCGTGCACCCGCTGTCGCCGCCTTCGGCGGCGCCAGCTTTAATTTTGACCTAACCCTAACCCTAACCCTAACCCTAACCCTAACCCCTAACCCTAACCCTAACCCTACTAACCCTAACCCTAACCCTAACCCTAACCCTAACCCTAACCCTAACCCTAACCCTCTAACCCTAACCCTAACCCTAACCCTAACCCTAACCCTAACCCTAACCCTACCTAACCCTAACCCTAACCCTAACCCTAACCCTAACCCTAACCCTAACCCTAACCCTTTGGGTTTGCCCAGACTGCTCCTCGTCGTGGCGTCTCTGCTCTCCTCCGGACGTCTCCTAACCCTAACCCTAACCCCTAACCTGTTGGATTGAATGTGGGGGTGGGTCGGGGATCTCGGGGTTTAGTTTGATGATGGCCCGTGCACCCGCTGTCGCCGCCTTCGGCGGCGCCAGCTTTAATTTTGACCTAACCCTAACCCTAACCCTAACCCTAACCCTAACCCTAACCCTAACTAGGGTTTGAACCCTAACCTCAGGCTGATTTTGGAAGTTTGAATTTGGAAGTTGGAAGTTGAGGGGCTGATTATGGAAGGTATTTTTTATAAATTCCCAGAAAGGTTACGGTTCAAAAGGTTAGGGTTGAAGGTTAGGGTTCGTCAACCTTAATCCCAGAAAAATATTTTCAAAGCTTTATCATTTGTTTCCTCTGAGTTAAATTTTTTTTAAAAAATGTTGCAATTCTATAAATGGCCATGCATAATTCGGGGGCACTAGTCCAAATATGGATTTGGAAGTGCTGAATTTGGAAGTAATTTTTAAAAATAATTATATTACCACCAGGGGGCAGAAGGATCATATGCTGAATTTGGAAGATTGAAGATGGAATTTGGAAGTAATTTCTACAAATAATTATATTTCCACCAGGGGGCAGAAGGGTCATATGCTGAATTTGGAAGATTGAAGATGGAAGTTGGAAGTAAATTCTACAAATAATTATATTTCCACCAGGGGGCAGAAGGGTCATATGCTGAATTTGGAAGAATGAAGATGGAAGTTGGAAGTAATTTCTACAAATAATTGTACTTCCACCAGGGGGCAGAAGGGTCATATGCTGAAGTTGGAAGTTGGAATTTTCACCATTATGTGTGGATTTGGAAGATGGAAGTTTTACTTTTTCAGTGTCACCATTGAACATGTGTAGATTTGGAAGTTGGAAGTGTCACCATTGAACATGTGTGGATTTGGAAGTTGGAAGTTGGAAGTGTCACCATTGAACATGTGTGGATTTGGAAGGTGGAAGTTGGAAGTGTCACCATTGAACATGTGTGGATTTGGAAGTTGGAAGTTGGAAGTGTCACCATTGAACATGTGTGGATTTGGAAGTTGTTATTTGTCAGTGTCACCATTGAACATGTGTAGATTTGGAAGTTGGAAGTGTCACCATTGAACATGTGTGGATTTGGAAGTTGGAAGTTGGAAGTGTTACCATTGAACATGTGTAGATTTGGAAGGTGGAAGTTGGAAGTGCAACTATTGAACATGTGTAGATTTGGAAGTTGGAAGTGTCACCATTGAACATGTGTGGATTTGGAAGTTGGAAGTTGGAAGTGTCACCATTGAACATGTGTGGATTTGGAAGTTGGAAGTTGGATGTGTCACCATTGAACATGTGTGGAATTGGAAGTTGGAAGTTGGAAGTGTCACCATTGAACATGTGTGGAATTGGAAGTTGGAAGTTGGAAGTGTCACCATTGAACATGTGTGGATTTGGAAGTTGGAAGTGTTACCATTGAACATGTGTAGATTTGGAAGTTGGAAGTTGGAAGTGTCACCATTGAACATGTGTGGATTTGGAAGGTGGAAGTTGGAAGTGCCACTATTGAACATGTGCAGATTTGGAAGTTGGAAGTGTCACCATTGAACATGTGTACATTTGGAAGTTGGAAGTTGGAAGGGTCACCATTGAACATGTGTGGATTTGGAAGTTGGAAGTTGGAAGTGTCACCATTGAACATGTGTGGATTTGGAAGGTGGAAGTTGGAAGTGTCACCATTGAACATGTGTGGATTTGGAAGTTGGAAGTTGGAAGTGTCACCATTGAACATGTGTGGATTTGGAAGTTGTTATTTGTCAGTGTCACCATTGAACATGTGTAGATTTGGAAGTTGGAAGTGTCACCATTGAACATGTGTGGATTTGGAAGTTGGAAGTTGGAAGTGTTACCATTGAACATGTGTAGATTTGGAAGGTGGAAGTTGGAAGTGCAACTATTGAACATGTGTAGATTTGGAAGTTGGAAGTGTCACCATTGAACATGTGTGGATTTGGAAGTTGGAAGTTGGAAGTGTCACCATTGAACATGTGTGGATTTGGAAGTTGGAAGTTGGAAGTGTCACCATTGAACATGTGTGGAGTTGGAAGTTGGAAGTGTCACCATTGAACATGTGTGGAATTGGAAGTTGGAAGTTGGAAGTGTCACCATTGAACATGTGTGGATTTGGAAGTTGGAAGTGTCACCATTGAACATGTGTAGATTTGGAAGTTGGAAGTTGGAAGTGTCACCATTGAACATGTGTGGATTTGGAAGGTGGAAGTTGGAAGTGCCACTATTGAACATGTGCAGATTTGGAATTTGGAAGTGTCACCATTGAACATGTGTACATTTGGAAGTTGGAAGTTGGAAGTGTCACCATTGAACATGTGTGGAATTGGAAGTTGGAAGTGTCAATATTGAACATGTGTACATTTGGAAGTTGGAAGTGTCACCATTGAACATGTGTGGATTTGGAAGTTGGAAGTGCTACCATTGAACATGTGTAGATTTGGAAGTTGGAAGTGTCACCATTGAACATGTGTGGATTTGGAAGGTGGAAGTTGGAAGTGCCACTATTGAACATGTGCAGATTTGGAAGTTGGAAGTGTCACCATTGAACATGTGTGGATTTGGAAGTTGGAAGTTGGAAGTGTCACCATTGAACATGTGTGGATTTGGAAGTTGGAAGTTGGAAGTGTCACCATTGAACATGTGTGGAATTGGAAGTTGGAAGTTGGAAGTGTCACCATTGAACATGTGTGGATTTGGAAGTTGGAAGTGTTACCATTGAACATGTGTAGATTTGGAAGGTGGAAGTTGGAAGTGCAACTATTGAACATGTGTAGATTTGGAAGTTGGAAGTGTCACCATTGAACATGTGTGGATTTGGAAGTTGGAAGTTGGAAGTGTCACCATTGAACATGTGTGGAATTGGAAGTTGGAAGTGTCACCATTGAACATGTGTACATTTGGAAGTTGGAAGATGGAAGTGTCACCATTGAACATGTGTGGATTTGGAAGTTGGAAGTGTCACCATTGAACATGTGTAGATTTGGAAGTTGGAAGTTGGAAGGGTCACCATTGAACATGTGTGGATTTGGAAGTTGGAAGTGTCACCATTGAACATGTGTAGATTTGGAAGTTGGAAGTGTCACTATTGAACATGTGTGGATTTGGAAGTTGGAAGTGTCACCATTGAACATGTGTAGATTTTGAAGTTGGAAGTTGGAAGTGTCACCATTGAACATGTGTGGATTTGGAAGGTGGAAGTTGGAAGTGCAACTATTGAACATGTGTAGATTTGGAAGTTGGAAGTGTCACCATTGAACATGTGTGGATTTGGAAGTTGGAAGTTGGAAGTGTCACCACTGAACATGTGTGGATTTGGAAGTTGGAAGTTGGAAGTGTTACCATTGAACATGTGTAGATTTGGAAGGTGGAAGTTGGAAGTGCAACTATTGAACATGTGTAGATTTGGAAGTTGGAAGTGTCACCATTGAACATGTGTGGATTTGGAAGTTGGAAGTTGGAAGTGTCACCATTGAACATGTGTGGATTTGGAAGTTGGAAGTTGGAAGTGACACCATTGAACATGTGTGGAATTGGAAGTTGGAAGTTGGAAGTGTCACCATTGAACATGTGTGGAATTGGAAGTTGGAAGTTGGAAGTGTCACCATTGAACATGTGTGGATTTGGAAGTTGGAAGTGTTACCATTGAACATGTGTAGATTTGGAAGTTGGAAGTTGGAAGTGTCACCATTGAACATGTGTGGATTTGGAAGGTGGAAGTTGGAAGTGCCACTATTGAACATGTGCAGATTTGGAAGTTGGAAGTGTCACCATTGAACATGTGTACATTTGGAAGTTGGAAGTTGGAAGGGTCACCATTGAACATGTGTGGATTTGGAAGTTGGAAGTGCTACCATTGAACATGTGTAGATTTGGAAGTTGGAAGTGTCACCATTGAACATGTGTGGATTTGGAAGGTGGAAGTTGGAAGTGCCACTATTGAACATGTGTAGATTTGGAAGTTGGAAGTGTCACCATTGAACATGTGCGGATTTGGAAGTTGGAAGTTGGAAGTGTCACCACTGAACATGTGTGGATTTGGAAGTTGGAAGTTGGAAGTGTTACCAATGAACATGTGTAGATTTGGAAGGTGGAAGTTGGAAGTGCAACTATTGAACATGTGTAGATTTGGAAGTTGGAAGTGTCACCATTGAACATGTGTGGATTTGGAAGTTGGAAGTTGGAAGTGTCACCATTGAACATGTGTGGATTTGGAAGTTGGAAGTGTTACCATTGAACATGTGTAGATTTGGAAGTTGGAAGTTGGAAGTGTCACCATTGAACATGTGTGGATTTGGAAGGTGGAAGTTGGAAGTGCCACTATTGAACATGTGCAGATTTGGAAGTTGGAAGTGTCACCATTGAACATGTGTACATTTGGAAGTTGGAAGTGTCACCATTGAACATGTGTGGATTTGGAAGTTGGAAGTGCTACCATTGAACATGTGTAGATTTGGAAGTTGGAAGTGTCACCATTGAACATGTGTGGATTTGGAAGGTGGAAGTTGGAAGTGCCACTATTGAACATGTGCAGATTTGGAAGTTGGAAGTGTCACCATTGAACATGTGTGGATTTGGAAGTTGGAAGTTGGAAGTGTCACCATTGAACATGTGTGGATTTGGAAGTTGGAAGTTGGAAGTGTCACCATTGAACATGTGTGGATTTGGAAGTTGGAAGTTGGAAGTGTCACCATTGAACATGTGTGGAATTGGAAGTTGGAAGTTGGAAGTGTCACCATTGAACATGTGTGGAATTGGAAGTTTGAAGTTGGAAGTGTCACCATTGAACATGTGTGGATTTGGAAGTTGGAAGTGTTACCATTGAACATGTGTAGATTTGGAAGGTGGAAGTTGGAAGTGCAACTATTGAACATGTGTAGATTTGGAAGTTGGAAGTGTCACCATTGAACATGTTTGGATTTGGAAGTTGGAAGTTGGAAGTGTCACCATTGAACATGTGTGGAATTGGAAGTTGGAAGTGTCACCATTGAACATGTGTACATTTGGATGTTGGAAGTTGGAAGTGTCACCATTGAACATGTGTGGATTTGGAAGGTGGAAGTTGGAAGTGCCACTATTGAACATGTGCAGATTTGGAAGTTGGAAGTGTCACCATTGAACATGTGTGGATTTGGAAGTTGGAAGTGTTACCATTGAACATGTGTAGATTTGGAAGGTGGAAGTTGGAAGTGCAACTATTGAACATGTGTAGATTTGGAAGTTGGAAGTGTCACCATTGAACATGTGTGGATTTGGAAGTTGGAAGTTGGAAGTGTCACCATTGAACATGTGTGGATTTGGAAGTTGGAAGTGTTACCATTGAACATGTGTAGATTTGGAAGGTGGAAGTTGGAAGTGCATCTATTGAACATGTGTAGATTTGGAAGTTGGAAGTGTCACCATTGAACATGTGTGGATTTGGAAGTTGGAAGTTGGAAGTGTCACCATTGAACATGTGTGGAATTGGAAGTTGGAAGTTGGAAGTGTCACCATTGAACATGTGTGGATTTGGAAGTTGGAAGTGTTACCATTGAACATGTGTAGATTTGGAAGGTGGAAGTTGGAAGTGCAACTATTGAACATGTGTAGATTTGGAAGTTGGAAGTGTCACCATTGAACATGTGTGGATTTGGAAGTTGGAAGTTGGAAGTGTCACCATTGAACATGTGTGGAATTGGAAGTTGGAAGTGTCACCATTGAACATGTGTACATTTGGAAGTTGGAAGTTGGAAGTGCAACTATTGAACATGTGTAGATTTGGAAGTTGGAAGTGTCACCATTGAACATGTGTGGATTTGGAAGTTGGAAGTTGGAAGTGTCACCATTGAACATGTGTGGATTTGGAAGTTGGAAGTTGGAAGTGTCACCATTGAACATGTGTGGAATTGGAAGTTGGAAGTTGGAAGTGTCACCATTGAACATGTGTGGATTTGGAAGTTGGAAGTGTTACCATTGAACATGTGTAGATTTGGAAGGTGGAAGTTGGAAGTGCAACTATTGAACATGTGTAGATTTGGAAGTTGGAAGTGTCACCATTGAACATGTGTGGATTTGGAAGTTGGAAGTTGGAAGTGTCACCATTGAACATGTGTGGATTTGGAAGTTGGAAGTGTTACCATTGAACATGTGTAGATTTGGAAGGTGGAAGTTGGAAGTGCAACTATTGAACATGTGTAGATTTGGAAGTTGGAAGTGTCACCATTGAACATGTGTGGATTTGGAAGTTGGAAGTTGGAAGTGTCACCATTGAACATGTGTGGAATTGGAAGTTGGAAGTGTCACCATTGAACATGTGTACATTTGGAAGTTGGAAGTGTCACCATTGAACATGTGTGGATTTGGAAGTTGGAAGTGTCACCATTGAACATGTGTAGATTTGGAAGTTGGAAGTTGGATGTGTCACCATTGAACATGTGTAGATTTGGAAGTTGGAAGTTGGAAGGGTCACCATTGAACATGTGTGGATTTGGAAGTTGGAAGTGTCACCATTGAACATGTGTAGATTTGGAAGTTGGAAGTGTCACTATTGAACATGTGTGGATTTGGAAGTTGGAAGTGTCACCATTGAACATGTGTAGATTTGGAAGTTGGAAGTGTCACCATTGAACATGTGTGGATTTGGAAGGTGGAAGTTGGAAGTGCAACTATTGAACATGTGTAGATTTGGAAGTTGGAAGTGTCACCATTGAACATGTGTGGATTTGGAAGTTGGAAGTTGGAAGTGTCACCACTGAACATGTGTGGATTTGGAAGTTGGAAGTTGGAAGTGTTACCATTGAAGATGTGTAGATTTGGAAGGTGGAAGTTGGAAGTGCCACTATTGAACATGTGCAGATTTGGAAGTTGGAAGTGTCACCATTGAACATGTGTGGATTTGGAAGTTGGAAGTTGGAAGTGTCACCATTGAACATGTGTGGATTTGGAAGTTGGAAGTTGGAAGTGTCACCATTGAACATGTGTGGATTTGGAAGTTGGAAGTTGGAAGTGTCACCATTGAACATGTGTGGAATTGGAAGTTGGAAGTTGGAAGTTTCACCATTGAACATGTGTGGATTTGGAAGTTGGAAGTGTTACCATTGAACATGTGTAGATTTGGAAGGTGGAAGTTGGAAGTGCAACTATTGAACATGTGTAGATTTGGAAGTTGGAAGTGTCACCATTGAACATGTGTGGATTTGGAAGTTGGAAGTTGGAAGTGTCACCATTGAACATGTGTGGAATTGGAAGTTGGAAGTGTCACCATTGAACATGTGTACATTTGGAAGTTGGAAGGTGGAAGTGTCACCATTGAACATGTGTGGATTTGGAAGTTGGAAGTGTCACCATTGAACATGTGTAGATTTGGAAGTTGGAAGTTGGATGTGTCACCATTGAACATGTGTAGATTTGGAAGTTGGAAGTTGGAAGGGTCACCATTGAACATGTGTGGATTTGGAAGTTGGAAGTGTCACCATTGAACATGTGTAGATTTGGAAGTTGGAAGTGTCACTATTGAACATGTGTGGATTTGGAAGGTGGAAGTTGGAAGTGCAACTATTGAACATGTGTAGATTTGGAAGTTGGAAGTGTCACCATTGAACATGTGTGGATTTGGAAGTTGGAAGTTGGAAGTGTCACCACTGAACATGTGTGGATTTGGAAGTTGGAAGTTGGAAGTGTTACCACTGAACATGTGTAGATTTGGAAGGTGGAAGTTGGAAGTGCAACTATTGAACATGTGTAGATTTGGAAGTTGGAAGTGTCACCATTGAACATGTGTGGATTTGGAAGTTGGAAGTTGGAAGTGTCACCATTGAACATGTGTGGATTTGGAAGTTGGAAGTTAGAAGTGTCACCATTGAACATGTGTGGAATTGGAAGTTGGAAGTTGGAAGTGTCACCATTGAACATGTGTGGAATTGGAAGTTGGAAGTTGGAAGTGTCACCATTGAACATGTGTGGATTTGGAAGTTGGAAGTGTTACCATTGAACATGTGTAGATTTGGAAGTTGGAAGTTGGAAGTGTCACCATTGAACATGTGTGGATTTGGAAGGTGGAAGTTGGAAGTGCCACTATTGAACATGTGCAGATTTGGAAGTTGGAAGTGTCACCATTGAACATGTGTACATTTGGAAGTTGGAAGTTGGAAGGGTCACCATTGAACATGTGTGGATTTGGAAGTTGGAAGTGCTACCATTGAACATGTGTAGATTTGGAAGTTGGAAGTGTCACCATTGAACATGTGTGGATTTGGAAGGTGGAAGTTGGAAGTGCCACTATTGAACATGTGCAGATTTGGAAGTTGGAAGTGTCACCATTGAACATCTGTGGATGTGGAAGTTGGAAGTTGGAAGTGTCACCATTGAACATGTGTGGATTTGGAAGTTGGAAGTTGGAAGTGTCACCATTGAACATGTGTGGATTTGGAAGTTGGAAGTTGGAAGTGTCACCATTGAACATGTGTGGAATTGGAAGTTGGAAGTTGGAAGTGTCACCATTGAACATGTGTGGATTTGGAAGTTGGAAATGTTACCATTGAACATGTGTAGATTTGGAAGGTGGAAGTTGGAAGTGCAACTATTGAACATGTGTAGATTTGGAAGTTGGAAGTGTCACCATTGAACATGTGTGGATTTGGAAGTTGGAAGTTGGAAGTGTCACCATTGAACATGTGTGGAATTGGAAGTTGGAAGTGTCACCATTGAACATGTGTACATTTGGAAGTTGGAAGTTGGAAGTGTCACCATTGAACATCTGTGGATTTGGAAGTTGGAATTTGGAAGTGTCAACATTGAACATGTGTAGATTTGGAAGTTGGAAGTGTCACCATTGAACATGTGTGGATTTGGAAGTTGGAAGTTGGAAGTGTCACCATTGAACATGTGTGGATTTGGAAGTTGGAAGTTTTAATTTGCCAGTGTCACCATTGAACATGTGTAGATTTTGAAGTTGGAAGTTGGAAGTGTCACCATTGAACATGTGTGGATTTGGAAGTTGGAAGTGTCACCATTGAACATGTGTGGATTTGGAAGTTGGAAGTTGGAAGTGTCACCACTGAACATGTGTGGATTTGGAAGTTGGAAGTTGGAAGTGTCACCATTGAACATGTGTGGAATTTGAAGTTGGAAGGTGGAAGTGTCACCATTGAACATGTGTGGATTTGGAAGTTGTTATTTGTCAGTGTCACCATTGAACATGTGTACATTTGGAAGTTGCAAGTGTCACCATTGAACATGTGTGGATTTGGAAGTTGGAAGTGTCACCATTGAACATGTGTAGATTTGGAAGTTGGAAGTTGGATGTGTCACCATTGAACTTTTGTAGATTTGGAAGTTGGAAGTTGGAAGGGTCACCATTGAACAAGTGTGGATTTGGAAGTTGGAAGTGTCACCATTGAACATGTGTAGATTTGGAAGTTGGAAGTGTCACCATTGAACATGTGTGGATTTGGAAGGTGGAAGTTGGAAGTGCAACTATTGAACATGTGTAGATTTGGAAGTTGGAAGTGTCCCCATTGAACATGTGTGGATTTGGAAGTTGGAAGTTGGAAGTGTCACCATTGAACATGTGTGGATTTGGAAGTTGGAAGTTGGAAGTGTCACCATTGAACATGTGTGGAATTGGAAGTTGGAAGTTGGAAGTTTCACCATTGAACATGTGTGGATTTGGAAGTTGGAAGTGTTTCCATTGAACATGTGTAGATTTGGAAGGTGGAAGTTGGAAGTGCAACTATTGAACATGTGTAGATTTGGAAGTTGGAAGTGTCACCATTGAACATGTGTGGATTTGGAAGTTGGAAGTTGGAAGTGTCACCATTGAACATGTGTGGAATTGGAAGTTGGAAGTGTCACCATTGAACATGTGTACATTTGGAAGTTGGAAGTTGGAAGTGTCACCATTGAACATGTGTGGATTTGGAAGTTGGAAGTGTCACCATTGAACATGTGTAGATTTGGAAGTTGGAAGTTGGATGTGTCACCATTGAACATGTGTAGATTTGGAAGTTGGAAGTTGGAAGGGTCACCATTGAACATGTGTGGATTTGGAAGTTGGAAGTGTCACTATTGAACATGTGTGGATTTGGAAGTTGGAAGTGTCACCATTGAACATGTGTAGATTTGGAAGTTGGAAGTTGGAAGTGTCACCATTGATCATGTGTGGATTTGGAAGGTGGAAGTTGGAAGTGCAACTATTGAACATGTGTAGATTTGGAAGTTGGAAGTGTCACCATTGAACATGTGTGGATTTGGAAGTTGGAAGTTGGAAGTGTCACCATTGAACATGTGTGGAATTGGAAGTTGGAAGTTGGAAGTTTCACCATTGAACATGTGTGGATTTGGAAGTTGGAAGTGTTACCATTGAACATGTGTAGATTTGGAAGGTGGAAGTTGGAAGTGCAACTATTGAACATGTGTAGATTTGGAAGTTGGAAGTGTCACCATTGAACATGTGTGGATTTGGAAGTTGGAAGTTGGAAGTGTCACCATTGAACATGTGTGGAATTGGAAGTTGGAAGTGTCACCATTGAACATGTGTACATTTGGAAGTTGGAAGGTGGAAGTGTCACCATTGAACATGTGTGGATTTGGAAGTTGGAAGTGTCACCATTGAACATGTGTAGATTTGGAAGTTGGAAGTTGGATGTGTCACCATTGAACATGTGTAGATTTGGAAGTTGGAAGTTGGAAGGGTCACCATTGAACATGTGTGGATTTGGAAGTTGGAAGTGTCACCATTGAACATGTGTAGATTTGGAAGTTGGAAGTGTCACTATTGAACATGTGTGGATTTGGAAGGTGGAAGTTGGAAGTGCAACTATTGAACATGTGTAGATTTGGAAGTTGGAAGTGTCACCATTGAACATGTGTGGATTTGGAAGTTGGAAGTTGGAAGTGTCACCACTGAACATGTGTGGATTTGGAAGTTGGAAGTTGGAAGTGTTACCACTGAACATGTGTAGATTTGGAAGGTGGAAGTTGGAAGTGCAACTATTGAACATGTGTAGATTTGGAAGTTGGAAGTGTCACCATTGAACATGTGTGGATTTGGAAGTTGGAAGTTGGAAGTGTCACCATTGAACATGTGTGGATTTGGAAGTTGGAAGTTAGAAGTGTCACCATTGAACATGTGTGGAATTGGAAGTTGGAAGTTGGAAGTGTCACCATTGAACATGTGTGGAATTGGAAGTTGGAAGTTGGAAGTGTCACCATTGAACATGTGTGGATTTGGAAGTTGGAAGTGTTACCATTGAACATGTGTAGATTTGGAAGTTGGAAGTTGGAAGTGTCACCATTGAACATGTGTGGATTTGGAAGGTGGAAGTTGGAAGTGCCACTATTGAACATGTGCAGATTTGGAAGTTGGAAGTGTCACCATTGAACATGTGTACATTTGGAAGTTGGAAGTTGGAAGGGTCACCATTGAACATGTGTGGATTTGGAAGTTGGAAGTGCTACCATTGAACATGTGTAGATTTGGAAGTTGGAAGTGTCACCATTGAACATGTGTGGATTTGGAAGGTGGAAGTTGGAAGTGCCACTATTGAACATGTGCAGATTTGGAAGTTGGAAGTGTCACCATTGAACATCTGTGGATGTGGAAGTTGGAAGTTGGAAGTGTCACCATTGAACATGTGTGGATTTGGAAGTTGGAAGTTGGAAGTGTCACCATTGAACATGTGTGGATTTGGAAGTTGGAAGTTGGAAGTGTCACCATTGAACATGTGTGGAATTGGAAGTTGGAAGTTGGAAGTGTCACCATTGAACATGTGTGGATTTGGAAGTTGGAAATGTTACCATTGAACATGTGTAGATTTGGAAGGTGGAAGTTGGAAGTGCAACTATTGAACATGTGTAGATTTGGAAGTTGGAAGTGTCACCATTGAACATGTGTGGATTTGGAAGTTGGAAGTTGGAAGTGTCACCATTGAACATGTGTGGAATTGGAAGTTGGAAGTGTCACCATTGAACATGTGTACATTTGGAAGTTGGAAGTTGGAAGTGTCACCATTGAACATCTGTGGATTTGGAAGTTGGAATTTGGAAGTGTCAACATTGAACATGTGTAGATTTGGAAGTTGGAAGTGTCACCATTGAACATGTGTGGATTTGGAAGTTGGAAGTTGGAAGTGTCACCATTGAACATGTGTGGATTTGGAAGTTGGAAGTTTTAATTTGCCAGTGTCACCATTGAACATGTGTAGATTTTGAAGTTGGAAGTTGGAAGTGTCACCATTGAACATGTGTGGATTTGGAAGTTGGAAGTGTCACCATTGAACATGTGTGGATTTGGAAGTTGGAAGTTGGAAGTGTCACCACTGAACATGTGTGGATTTGGAAGTTGGAAGTTGGAAGTGTCACCATTGAACATGTGTGGAATTTGAAGTTGGAAGGTGGAAGTGTCACCATTGAACATGTGTGGATTTGGAAGTTGTTATTTGTCAGTGTCACCATTGAACATGTGTACATTTGGAAGTTGCAAGTGTCACCATTGAACATGTGTGGATTTGGAAGTTGGAAGTGTCACCATTGAACATGTGTAGATTTGGAAGTTGGAAGTTGGATGTGTCACCATTGAACTTTTGTAGATTTGGAAGTTGGAAGTTGGAAGGGTCACCATTGAACAAGTGTGGATTTGGAAGTTGGAAGTGTCACCATTGAACATGTGTAGATTTGGAAGTTGGAAGTGTCACCATTGAACATGTGTGGATTTGGAAGGTGGAAGTTGGAAGTGCAACTATTGAACATGTGTAGATTTGGAAGTTGGAAGTGTCCCCATTGAACATGTGTGGATTTGGAAGTTGGAAGTTGGAAGTGTCACCATTGAACATGTGTGGATTTGGAAGTTGGAAGTTGGAAGTGTCACCATTGAACATGTGTGGAATTGGAAGTTGGAAGTTGGAAGTTTCACCATTGAACATGTGTGGATTTGGAAGTTGGAAGTGTTACCATTGAACATGTGTAGATTTGGAAAGTGGAAGTTGGAAGTGCAACTATTGAACATGTGTAGATTTGGAAGTTGGAAGTGTCACCATTGAACATGTGTGGATTTGGAAGTTGGAAGTTGGAAGTGTCACCATTGAACATGTGTGGAATTGGAAGTTGGAAGTGTCACCATTGAACATGTGTACATTTGGAAGTTGGAAGTTGGAAGTGTCACCATTGAACATGTGTGGATTTGGAAGTTGGAAGTGTCACCATTGAACATGTGTAGATTTGGAAGTTGGAAGTTGGATGTGTCACCATTGAACATGTGTAGATTTGGAAGTTGGAAGTTGGAAGGGTCACCATTGAACATGTGTGGATTTGGAAGTTGGAAGTGTCACTATTGAACATGTGTGGATTTGGAAGTTGGAAGTGTCACCATTGAACATGTGTAGATTTGGAAGTTGGAAGTTGGAAGTGTCACCATTGATCATGTGTGGATTTGGAAGGTGGAAGTTGGAAGTGCAACTATTGAACATGTGTAGATTTGGAAGTTGGAAGTGTCACCATTGAACATGTGTGGATTTGGAAGTTGGAAGTTGGAAGTGTCACCATTGAACATGTGTGGATTTGGAAGGTGGAAGTTGGAAGTGCAACTATTGAACATGTGTAGATTTGGAAGTTGGAAGTGTCACCATTAAACATGTGTGGATTTGGAAGTTGGAAGTTGGAAGTGTCACCACTGAACATGTGTGGATTTGGAAGTTGGAAGTTGGAAGTGTTACCATTGAACATGTGTAGATTTGGAAGGTGGAAGTTGGAAGTGCAACTATTGAACATGTGTAGATTTGGAAGTTGGAAGTGTCACCATTGAACATGTGTGGATTTGGAAGTTGGAAGTTGGAAGTGTCACCATTGAACATGTGTGGATTTGGAAGTTGGAAGTTGGAAGTGTCACCATTGAACATCTGTGGATTTGGAAGTTGGAATTTGGAAGTGTCAACATTGAACATGTGTAGATTTGGAAGTTGGAAGTGTCACCATTGAACATGTGTGGATTTGGAAGTTGGAAGTTGGAAGTGTCACCATTGAACATGTGTGGATTTGGAAGTTGGAAGTTTTAATTTGCCAGTGTCACCATTGAACATGTGTAGATTTTGAAGTTGGAAGTTGGAAGTGTCACCATTGAACATGTGTGGATTTGGAAGTTGGAAGTGTCACCATTGAACATGTGTGGATTTGGAAGTTGGAAGTTGGAAGTGTCACCACTGAACATGTGTGGATTTGGAAGTTGGAAGTTGGAAGTGTCACCATTGAACATGTGTGGAATTTGAAGTTGGAAGTTGGAAGTGTCACCATTGAACATGTGTGGATTTGGAAGTTGTAATTTGTCAGTGTCACCATTGAACATGTGTACATTTGGAAGTTGCAAGTGTCACCATTGAACATGTGTGGATTTGGAAGTTGGAAGTGTCACCATTGAACATGTGTAGATTTGGAAGTTGGAAGTTGGATGTGTCACCATTGAACTTTTGTAGATTTGGAAGTTGGAAGTTGGAAGGGTCACCATTGAACAAGTGTGGATTTGGAAGTTGGAAGTGTCACCATTGAACATGTGTAGATTTGGAAGTTGGAAGTGTCACCATTGAACATGTGTGGATTTGGAAGGTGGAAGTTGGAAGTGCAACTATTGAACATGTGTAGATTTGGAAGTTGGAAGTGTCCCCATTGAACATGTGTGGATTTGGAAGTTGGAAGTTGGAAGTGTCACCATTGAACATGTGTGGATTTGGAAGTTGGAAGTTGGAAGTGTCACCATTGAACATGTGTGGATTTGGAAGTTGGAAGTTGGAAGTGTCACCATTGAACATGTGTGGAATTGGAAGTTGGAAGTTGGAAGTTTCACCATTGAACATGTGTGGATTTGGAAGTTGGAAGTGTTACCATTGAACATGGGTAGATTTGGAAGGTGGAAGTTGGAAGTGCAACTATTGAACATGTGTAGATTTGGACGTTGGAAGTGTCACCATTGAACATGTGTGGATTTGGAAGTTGGAAGTTGGAAGTGTCACCATTGAACATGTGTGGAATTGGAAGTTGGAAGTGTCACCATTGAACATGTGTACATTTGGAAGTTGGAAGTTGGAAGTGTCACCATTGAACATGTGTGGATTTGGAAGTTGGAAGTGTCACCATTGAACATGTGTAGATTTGGAAGTTGGAAGTTGGATGTGTCACCATTGAACATGTGTAGATTTGGAAGTTGGAAGTTGGAAGGGTCACCATTGAACATGTGTGGATTTGGAAGTTGGAAGTGTCACCATTGAACATGTGTAGATTTGGAAGTTGGAAGTGTCACTATTGAACATGTGTGGATTTGGAAGTTGGAAGTGTCACCATTGAACATGTGTAGATTTGGAAGTTGGAAGTTGGAAGTGTCACCATTGAACATGTGTGGATTTGGAAGGTGGAAGTTGGAAGTGCAACTATTGAACATGTGTAGATTTGGAAGTTGGAAGGGTCACCATTGAACATGTGTGGATTTGGAAGTTGGAAGTTGGAAGTGTCACCACTGAACATGTGTGGATTTGGAAGTTGGAAGTTGGAAGTGTTACCATTGAACATGTGTAGATTTGGAAGGTGGAAGTTGGAAGTGCAACTATTGAACATGTGTAGATTTGGAAGTTGGAAGTGTCACCATTGAACATGTGTGGATTTGGAAGTTGGAAGTTGGAAGTGTCACCATTGAACATGTGTGGATTTGGAAGTTGGAAGTTGGAAGTGTCACCATTGAACATGTGTGGAATTGGAAGTTGGAAGTTGGAAGTGTCACCATTGAACATGTGTGGAATTGGAAGTTGGAAGTTGGAAGTGTCACCATTGAACATGTGTGGATTTGGAAGTTGGAAGTGTTACCATTGAACATGTGTAGATTTGGAAGTTGGAAGTTGGAAGTGTCACCATTGAACATGTGTGGATTTGGAAGGTGGAAGTTGGAAGTGCCACTATTGAACATGTGCAGATTTGGAAGTTGGAAGTGTCACCATTGAACATGTGTACATTTGGAAGTTGGAAGGGTCACCATTGAACATGTGTGGATTTGGAAGTTGGAAGTGCTACCATTGAACATGTGTAGATTTGGAAGTTGGAAGTGTCACCATTGAACATGTGTGGATTTGGAAGGTGGAAGTTGGAAGTGCCACTATTGAACATGTGCAGATTTGGAAGTTGGAAGTGTCACCATTGAACATGTGTGGATGTGGAAGTTGGAAGTTGGAAGTGTCACCATTGAACATGTGTGGATTTGGAAGTTGGAAGTTGGAAGTGTCACCATTGAACATGTGTGGATTTGGAAGTTGGAAGTTGGATGTGTCACCATTGAACATGTGTGGAATTGGAAGTTGGAAGTTGGAAGTGTCACCATTGAACAAGTGTGGATTTGGAAGGTGGAAGTTGGAAGTGCAACTATTGAACATGTGTAGATTTGGAAGTTGGAAGTGTCACCATTGAACATGTGTGGATTTGGAAGTTGGAAGTTGGAAGTGTCACCACTGAACATGTGTGGATTTGGAAGTTGGAAGTTGGAAGTGTTACCATTGAACATGTGTAGATTTGGAAGGTGGAAGTTGGAAGTGCAACTATTGAACATGTGTAGATTTGGAAGTTGGAAGTGTCACCATTGAACATGTGTGGATTTGGAAGTTGGAAGTTGGAAGTGTCACCATTGAACATGTGTGGAATTGGAAGTTGGAAGTTGGAAGTGTCACCATTGAACATGTGTAGATTTGGAAGGTGGAAGTTGGAAGTGCAACTATTGAACATGTGTAGATTTGGAAGTTGGAAGTGTCACCATTGAACATGTGTGGATTTGGAAGTTGGAAGTTGGAAGTGTCACCATTGAACATGTGTGGAATTGGAAGTTGGAAGTGTCACCATTGAACATGTGTACATTTGGAAGTTGGAAGTTGGAAGTGTCACCATTGAACATGTGTGGATTTGGAAGTTGGAATTTGGAAGTGTCAACATTGAACATGTGTAGATTTGGAAGTTGGAAGTGTCACCATTGAACATGTGTGGATTTGGAAGTTGGAAGTTGGAAGTGTCACCATTGAACATGTGTGGATTTGGAAGTTGGAAGTTTTAATTTGCCAGTGTCACCATTGAACATGTGTAGATTTTGAAGTTGGAAGTTGGAAGTGTCACCATTGAACATGTGTGGATTTGGAAGTTGGAAGTGTCACCATTGAACATGTGTGGATTTGGAAGTTGGAAGTTGGAAGTGTCACCACTGAACATGTGTGGATTTGGAAGTTGGAAGTTGGAAGTGTCACCATTGAACATGTGTGGAATTTGAAGTTGGAAGTTGGAAGTGTCGCCATTGAACATGTGTGGATTTGGAAGTTGTAATTTGTCAGTGTCACCATTGAACATGTGTACATTTGGAAGTTGCAAGTGTCACCATTGAACATGTGTGGATTTGGAAGTTGGAAGTGTCACCATTGAACATGTGTAGATTTGGAAGTTGGAAGTTGGATGTGTCACCATTGAACTTTTGTAGATTTGGAAGTTGGAAGTTGGAAGGGTCACCATTGAACAAGTGTGGATTTGGAAGTTGGAAGTGTCACCATTGAATATGTGTAGATTTGGAAGTTGGAAGTGTCACCATTGAACATGTGTGGATTTGGAAGGTGGAAGTTGGAAGTGCAACTATTGAACATGTGTAGATTTGGAAGTTGGAAGTGTCACCATTGAACATGTGTGGATTTGGAAGTTGGAAGTTGGAAGTGTCACCACTGAACATGTGTGGATTTGGAAGTTGGAAGTTGGAAGTGTTACCATTGAACATGTGTAGATTTGGAAGGTGGAAGTTGGAAGTGCAACTATTGAACATGTGTAGATTTGGAAGTTGGAAGTGTCACCATTGAACATGTGTGGATTTGGAAGTTGGAAGTGTTACCATTGAACATGTGTAGATTTGGAAGTTGGAAGTTGGAAGTGTCACCATTGAACATGTGTGGATTTGGAAGGTGGAAGTTGGAAGTGCCACTATTGAACATGTGCAGATTTGGAAGTTGGAAGTGTCACCATTGAACATGTGTACATTTGGAAGTTGGAAGTTGGAAGGGTCACCATTGAACATGTGTGGATTTGGAAGTTGGAAGTGCTACCATTGAACATGTGTAGATTTGGAAGTTGGAAGTGTCACCATTGAACATGTGTGGATTTGGAAGGTGGAAGTTGGAAGTGCCACTATTGAACATGTGCAGATTTGGAAGTTGGAAGTGTCACCATTGAACATGTGTGGATTTGGAAGTTGGAAGTTGGAAGTGTCACCATTGAACATGTGTGGATTTGGAAGTTGGAAGTTGGAAGTGTCACCATTGAACATGTGTGGATTTGGAAGTTGGAAGTTGGAAGTGTCACCATTGAACATGTGTGGAATTGGAAGTTGGAAGTTGGAAGTGTCACCATTGAACAAGTGTGGATTTGGAAGGTGGAAGTTGGAAGTGCAACTATTGAACATGTGTAGATTTGGAAGTTGGAAGTGTCACCATTGAACATGTGTGGATTTGGAAGTTGGAAGTTGGAAGTGTCACCACTGAACATGTGTGGATTTGGAAGTTGGAAGTTGGAAGTGTTACCATTGAACATGTGTAGATTTGGAAGGTGGAAGTTGGAAGTGCAACTATTGAACATGTGTAGATTTGGAAGTTGGAAGTGTCACCATTGAACATGTGTGGATTTGGAAGTTGGAAGTTGGAAGTGTCACCATTGAACATGTGTGGAATTGGAAGTTGGAAGTTGGAAGTGTCACCATTGAACATGTGTAGATTTGGAAGGTGGAAGTTGGAAGTGCAACTATTGAACATGTGTAGATTTGGAAGTTGGAAGTGTCACCATTGAACATGTGTGGATTTGGAAGTTGGAAGTTGGAAGTGTCACCATTGAACATGTGTGGAATTGGAAGTTGGAAGTGTCACCATTGAACATGTGTACATTTGGAAGTTCGAAGTTGGAAGTGTCACCATTGAACATGTGTGGATTTGGAAGTTGGAATTTGGAAGTGTCAACATTGAACATGTGTAGATTTGGAAGTTGGAAGTGTCACCATTGAACATGTGTGGATTTGGAAGTTGGAAGTTGGAAGTGTCACCATTGAACATGTGTGGATTTGGAAGTTGGAAGTTTTAATTTGCCAGTGTCACCATTGAACATGTGTAGATTTTGAAGTTGGAAGTTGGAAGTGTCACCATTGAACATGTGTGGATTTGGAAGTTGGAAGTGTCACCATTGAACATGTGTGGATTTGGAAGTTGGAAGTTGGAAGTGTCACCACTGAACATGTGTGGATTTGGAAGTTGGAAGTTGGAAGTGTCACCATTGAACATGTGTGGAATTTGAAGTTGGAAGTTGGAAGTGTCGCCATTGAACATGTGTGGATTTGGAAGTTGTAATTTGTCAGTGTCACCATTGAACATGTGTACATTTGGAAGTTGCAAGTGTCACCATTGAACATGTGTGGATTTGGAAGTTGGAAGTGTCACCATTGAACATGTGTAGATTTGGAAGTTGGAAGTTGGATGTGTCACCATTGAACTTTTGTAGATTTGGAAGTTGGAAGTTGGAAGGGTCACCATTGAACAAGTGTGGATTTGGAAGTTGGAAGTGTCACCATTGAACATGTGTAGATTTGGAAGTTGGAAGTGTCACCATTGAACATGTGTGGATTTGGAAGGTGGAAGTTGGAAGTGCAACTATTGAACATGTGTAGATTTGGAAGTTGGAAGTGTCACCATTGAACATGTGTGGATTTGGAAGTTGGAAGTTGGAAGTGTCACCACTGAACATGTGTGGATTTGGAAGTTGGAAGTTGGAAGTGTTACCATTGAACATGTGTAGATTTGGAAGGTGGAAGTTGGAAGTGCAACTATTGAACATGTGTAGATTTGGAAGTTGGAAGTGTCACCATTGAACATGTGTGGATTTGGAAGTTGGAAGTTGGAAGTGTCACCATTGAACATTTGTGGATTTGGAAGTTGGAAGTTGGAAGTGTCACCATTGAACATGTGTGGAATTGGAAGTTGGAAGTTGGAAGTGTCACCATTGAACATGTGTGGAATTGGAAGTTGGAAGTTGGAAGTGTCACCATTGAACATGTGTGGATTTGGAAGTTGGAAGTGTTACCATTGAACATGTGTAGATTTGGAAGTTGGAAGTTGGAAGTGTCACCATTGAACATGTGTGGATTTGGAAGGTGGAAGTTGGAAGTGCCACTATTGAACATGCGCAGATTTGGAAGTTGGAAGTGTCACCATTGAACATGTGTGGAATTTGAAGTTGGAAGTTGGAAGTGTCACCATTGAACATGTGTGGATTTGGAAGTTGTAATTTGTCAGTGTCACCATTGAACATGTGTACATTTGGAAGTTGCAAGTGTCACCATTGAACATGTGTGGATTTGGAAGTTGGAAGTGTCACCATTGAACATGTGTAGATTTGGAAGTTGGAAGTTGGATGTGTCACCATTGAACTTTTGTAGATTTGGAAGTTGGAAGTTGGAAGGGTCACCATTGAACAAGTGTGGATTTGGAAGTTGGAAGTGTCACCATTGAACATGTGTAGATTTGGAAGTTGGAAGTGTCACCATTGAACATGTGTGGATTTGGAAGGTGGAAGTTGGAAGTGCAACTATTGAACATGTGTAGATTTGGAAGTTGGAAGTGTCCCCATTGAACATGTGTGGATTTGGAAGTTGGAAGTTGGAAGTGTCACCATTGAACATGTGTGGATTTGGAAGTTGGAAGTTGGAAGTGTCACCATTGAACATGTGTGGAATTGGAAGTTGGAAGTTGGAAGTGTCACCATTGAACATGTGTGGATTTGGAAGTTGGAAGTGTCACCATTGAACATGTGTGGATTTGGAAGTTGGAAGTTGGAAGTGTCACCACTGAACATGTGTGGATTTGGAAGTTGGAAGTTGAAAGTGTCACCATTGAACATGTGTGGAATTTGAAGTTGGAAGTTGGAAGTGTCACCATTGAACATGTGTGGATTTGGAAGTTGTAATTTGTCAGTGTCACCATTGAACATGTGTACATTTGGAAGTTGCAAGTGTCACCATTGAACATGTGTGGATTTGGAAGTTGGAAGTGTCACCATTGAACATGTGTAGATTTGGAAGTTGGAATTTGGATGTGTCACCATTGAACATGTGTAGATTTGGAAGTTGGAAGTTGGAAGGGTCACCATTGAACAAGTGTGGATTTGGAAGTTGGAAGTGTCACCATTGAACATGTGTAGATTTGGAAGTTGGAAGTGTCACCATTGAACATGTGTGGATTTGGAAGGTGGAAGTTGGAAGTGCAACTATTGAACATGTGTAGATTTGGAAGTTGGAAGTGTCCCCATTGAACATGTGTGGATTTGGAAGTTGGAAGTTGGAAGTGTCACCATTGAACATGTGTGGATTTGGAAGTTGGAAGTTGGAAGTGTCACCATTGAACATGTGTGGAATTGGAAGTTGGAAGTTGGAAGTGTCACCATTGAACATGTGTGGATTTGGAAGTTGGAAGTTGTAATTTGTCAGTGTCACCATTGAACATGTGTAGATTTGGAAGTTGGAAGTCTGAAGTGTCACCATTGAACATGTGTAGATTTGGAAGTTGGAAGTTGGAAGTGTCACCATTGAACATGTGTGGATTTGGAAGGTGGAAGTTGGAAGTGCCACTATTGAACATGTGTAGATTTGGAAGTTGGAAGTGTCACCATTGAACATGTGTGGATTCGGATGTTGGAAGTTGGAAGTGTCACCATTGAACATGTGTGGGTTTGGAAGTTGGAAGTTGTAATTTGCCAGTGTCACCATTGAACATGTGTAGATTTAAAAGTTGGAAGTGTCACCATTGAACATGTGTGGATTTGGATGTTGGAAGTTGTAATTTGTCAGTGTCACCATTGAACATGTGTCGATTTGGAAGTTGGAAGTGTCACCATTGAACATGTGTGGATTTGGAAGTTGGAAGTTGGAAGTGTCACCATTGAACATGTGTGGATTTGGAAGTTGGAAGTTGGAAGTGTCACCATTTAATATGTGTGGATTTGGAAGTTGGAAGTTGGAAGTGTCACCATTGAACATGTGTAGATTTGGAAGTTGGAAGTGTCACCATTGAATATGTGTGGATTTGGAAGTTGGAAGTTGTAATTTGTCAGTGTCACCATTGAACATGTGTAGATTTGGAAGTTGTAAGTTGGAAGTGTCACCATTGAACATGTGTGGGTTTGGAAGTTGGAAGTTGTAATTTGCCAGTGTCACCATTGAACATGTGTGGATTTGGATGTTGGAAGTTGTAATTTGTCAGTGTCACCATTGAACATGTGTCGATTTGGAAGTTGGAAGTGTCACCATTGAACATGTGTGGATTTGGAAGTTGGAAGTTGGAAGTGTCACCATTGAACATGTGTGGATTTGGAAGTTGGAAGTTGGAAGTGTCACCATTTAATATGTGTGGATTTGGAAGTTGGAAGTTGGAAGTGTCACCATTGAACATGTGTAGATTTGGAAGTTGGAAGTGTCACCATTGAATATGTGTGGATTTGGAAGTTGGAAGTTGTAATTTGTCAGTGTCACCATTGAACATGTGTGGATTTGGAAGTTGGAATTTGGAAGTGTCAACATTGAACATGTGTAGATTTGGAAGTTGGAAGTGTCAACATTGAACATGTGTGGATTTGGAAGTTGGAAGTTGGAAGTGTCACCATTGAACATGTGTGGATTTGGAAGTTGGAAGTTTTAATTTGCCAGTGTCACCATTGAACATGTGTAGATTTTGAAGTTGGAAGTTGGAAGTGTCACCATTGAACATGTGTGGATTTGGAAGTTGGAAGTGTCACCATTGAACATGTGTGGATTTGGAAGTTGGAAGTTGGAAGTGTCACCACTGAACATGTGTGGATTTGGAAGTTGGAAGTTGGAAGTGTCACCATTGAACATGTGTGGAATTTGAAGTTGGAAGTTGGAAGTGTCGCCATTGAACATGTGTGGATTTGGAAGTTGTAATTTGTCAGTGTCACCATTGAACATGTGTACATTTGGAAGTTGCAAGTGTCACCATTGAACATGTGTGGATTTGGAAGTTGGAAGTGTCACCATTGAACATGCGTAGATTTGGAAGTTGGAAGTTGGATGTGTCACCATTGAACTTTTGTAGATTTGGAAGTTGGAAGTTGGAAGGGTCACCATTGAACAAGTGTGGATTTGGAAGTTGGAAGTGTCACCATTGAACATGTGTAGATTTGGAAGTTGGAAGTGTCACCATTGAACATGTGTGGATTTGGAAGGTGGAAGTTGGAAGTGCAACTATTGAACATGTGTAGATTTGGAAGTTGGAAGTGTCACCATTGAACATGTGTGGATTTGGAAGTTGGAAGTTGGAAGTGTCACCACTGAACATGTGTGGATTTGGAAGTTGGAAGTTGGAAGTGTTACCATTGAACATGTGTAGATTTGGAAGGTGGAAGTTGGAAGTGCAACTATTGAACATGTGTAGATTTGGAAGTTGGAAGTGTCACCATTGAACATGTGTGGATTTGGAAGTTGGAAGTTGGAAGTGTCACCATTGAACATTTGTGGATTTGGAAGTTGGAAGTTGGAAGTGTCACCATTGAACATGTGTTGAATTGGAAGTTGGAAGTTGGAAGTGTCACCATTGAACATGTGTGGAATTGGAAGTTGGAAGTTGGAAGTGTCACCATTGAACATGTGTGGATTTGGAAGTTGGAAGTGTTACCATTGAACATGTGTAGATTTGGAAGTTGGAAGTTGGAAGTGTCACCATTGAACATGTGTGGATTTGGAAGGTGGAAGTTGGAAGTGCCACTATTGAACATGCGCAGATTTGGAAGTTGGAAGTGTCACCATTGAACATGTGTGGAATTTGAAGTTGGAAGTTGGAAGTGTCACCATTGAACATGTGTGGATTTGGAAGTTGTAATTTGTCAGTGTCACCATTGAACATGTGTACATTTGGAAGTTGCAAGTGTCACCATTGAACATGTGTGGATTTGGAAGTTGGAAGTGTCACCATTGAACATGTGTAGATTTGGAAGTTGGAAGTTGGATGTGTCACCATTGAACTTTTGTAGATTTGGAAGTTGGAAGTTGGAAGGGTCACCACTGAACAAGTGTGGATTTGGAAGGTGGAAGTTGGAAGTGCAACTATTGAACATGTGTAGATTTGGAAGTTGGAAGTGTCCCCATTGAACATGTGTGGATTTGGAAGTTGGAAGTTGGAAGTGTCACCATTGAACATGTGTGGATTTGGAAGTTGGAAGTTGGAAGTGTCACCATTGAACATGTGTGGAATTGGAAGTTGGAAGTTGGAAGTGTCACCATTGAACATGTGTGGATTTGGAAGTTGGAAGTGTCACCATTGAACATGTGTGGATTTGGAAGTTGGAAGTTGGAAGTGTCACCACTGAACATGTGTGGATTTGGAAGTTGGAAGTTGAAAGTGTCACCATTGAACATGTGTGGAATTTGAAGTTGGAAGTTGGAAGTGTCACCATTGAACATGTGTGGATTTGGAAGTTGTAATTTGTCAGTGTCACCATTGAACATGTGTGGATTTGGAAGTTGTAATTTGTCAGTGTCACCATTGAACATGTGTACATTTGGAAGTTGCAAGTGTCACCATTGAACATGTGTGGATTTGGAAGTTGGAAGTGTCACCATTGAACATGTGTAGATTTGGAAGTTGGAATTTGGATGTGTCACCATTGAACATGTGTAGATTTGGAAGTTGGAAGTTGGAAGGGTCACCATTGAACAAGTGTGGATTTGGAAGTTGGAAGTGTCACCATTGAACATGTGTAGATTTGGAAGTTGGAAGTGTCACCATTGAACATGTGTGGATTTGGAAGGTGGAAGTTGGAAGTGCAACTATTGAACATGTGTAGATTTGGAAGTTGGAAGTGTCCCCATTGAACATGTGTGGATTTGGAAGTTGGAAGTTGGAAGTGTCACCATTGAACATGTGTGGATTTGGAAGTTGGAAGTTGGAAGTGTCACCATTGAACATGTGTGGAATTGGAAGTTGGAAGTTGGAAGTGTCACCATTGAACATGTGTGGATTTGGAAGTTGGAAGTTGTAATTTGTCAGTGTCACCATTGAACATGTGTAGATTTGGAAGTTGGAAGTCTGAAGTGTCACCATTGAACATGTGTAGATTTGGAAGTTGGAAGTTGGAAGTGTCACCATTGAACATGTGTGGATTTGGAAGGTGGAAGTTGGAAGTGCCACTATTGAACATGTGTAGATTTGGAAGTTGGAAGTGTCACCATTGAACATGTGTGGGTTTGGAAGTTGGAAGTTGTAATTTGCCAGTGTCACCATTGAACATGTGTAGATTTAAAAGTTGGAAGTGTCACCATTGAACATGTGTGGATTTGGATGTTGGAAGTTGTAATTTGTCAGTGTCACCATTGAACATGTGTCGATTTGGAAGTTGGAAGTGTCACCATTGAACATGTGTGGATTTGGAAGTTGGAAGTTGGAAGTGTCACCATTGAACATGTGTGGATTTGGAAGTTGGAAGTTGGAAGTGTCACCATTTAATATGTGTGGATTTGGAAGTTGGAAGTTGGAAGTGTCACCATTGAACATGTGTAGATTTGGAAGTTGGAAGTGTCACCATTGAATATGTGTGGATTTGGAAGTTGGAAGTTGTAATTTGTCAGTGTCACCATTGAACATGTGTAGATTTGGAAGTTGTAAGTTGGAAGTGTCACCATTGAACATGTGTGGGTTTGGAAGTTGGAAGTTGTAATTTGCCAGTGTCACCATTGAACATGTGTGGATTTGGATGTTGGAAGTTGTAATTTGTCAGTGTCACCATTGAACATGTGTCGATTTGGAAGTTGGAAGTGTCACCATTGAACATGTGTGGATTTGGAAGTTGGAAGTTGGAAGTGTCACCATTGAACATGTGTGGATTTGGAAGTTGGAAGTTGGAAGTGTCACCATTTAATATGTGTGGATTTGGAAGTTGGAAGTTGGAAGTGTCACCATTGAACATGTGTAGATTTGGAAGTTGGAAGTGTCACCATTGAATATGTGTGGATTTGGAAGTTGGAAGTTGTAATTTGTCAGTGTCACCATTGAACATGTGTAGATTTGGAAGTTGTAAGTTGGAAGTGTCACCATTGAACAAAACGAATAAACTAAACTATAAACGAATTATAAATGAACTACAAGTATTTATAATTTGTCAAAATCAAAACATTGAAACACACCAACATCTAGAGGGTTTTATGTATATCCTATATATAATATGTGTTGAGATTAATTTGACCATAATTACTCCTAGTTTAAAATGTCACTTCATCAGTAAACAAGAAGATAAGTAGTCAACAATCAAACATTTACTTATTAATACTGTAACATTGGAACATTTAAGCATATCAATAATAGAAGATATTAACATAACAACAATGAAACATAACAACATATGTTTCAACAACAATGGAACATGGAACACAGGTTAGTCAATATCTGTCAGAACAACCACCATCTTCCTGTTTCCTTGAAACTTTGTGGCGGGCGGCATTGGGCCAGTAATAACCCCGCTTTTTTCCACGACCGCCGCAGAAAATGATAGCTTCCTCTTCACCACTCGACGTTTCAGTGGGTGCCCCACTTCAGATTCCTCTGAGTAGGATTCCTCCAGCTCCAGGGAGGTCATGTCCTCATCACTGGGAGGGTCTCGCTGTGCACCAGGTGTGGGGGGGGTCCCGGTGTTGAGGTCCTCATCACTGGGAGGGTCTCGCTGTGCAGCAGGTGTGGGGGGGGTCCCGGTGTCGAGGTCCTCCTCGATAGTCGACTCTCTTGTACTGGGTGACCTTGGTGTGGGCGGGGTCTCCGTGTCATAGCTGTCATCGTAGGATGGCTCTCGTTCCTCCTCACTGCTGGAGTCCTCTTCCTCTCTGGTGTCAGCGTCCTCCATGAGCGCCTTCATTCTTAGGCCCCTCACCTGAAACAGTTCCGTCACATTCGGGACAGGGCAGTAAAACCGGTCAGCAGTCGCTACGTCGTGGCACATTGAGCTTGCCACCCTGGTGCGCTCCTCTTGTGTCAGGTGTTTTTTTGCCTTGGAAGAGGACATAAAAGTTGGTGTTAAATTTCAGACAACTTTGGTGTAAGTTATGTCCACTTATCGATCAAGCCTGATGGTGGAGAATGCAATGCAAGATTCCACACTTACCTGACTGCTGACACTGGATCGCACCATGTTAAAGTTGATGCTGCCATTCATGCCAGCATCAACCCAAGCGCCAAGGAGCAGACGACTCAGTTTTGAATGTTGCTGCCCATCATGCCTGTGGATAAGGTAAGGCGAGTCCTTGTGGAGGCAGTTGGATATGTCCATCAGACGTCTCAGCCAACCGTACTCCTCCTCAAAGAGAGCCATCTGGGCATGCCCAAAGCTTCTTTGAGTCTTATGCTCCCTAACCTGAAAGACAAAATAAACATATGGTAGTCAAACACACACACACACACACACACACACACACACACACACACACACACACACACACACACACACTTGAAAACAAGCATGAAAAACAACCATCTGACATGTAACTCACCCACACTACATATCCTTCTCCCTCGTGTTCTGCCTCCAGGACCTCCTTCTTCTTCAAAGAATTGAACACTACTGGCCGGTGTCCAGTTAGAATGGCCAGGTAGCCAGTAAGGTAGCCCTGGACCAGGTCAAGGTCCAGCGATGTGGCCTTTTTTTCCAGTCGATCTAATAAGAGAAAAAATAGAAACCCTAAATGGGGCACCATCTCTTCATGGTCCTTCAGAGGACTTCTCCTCATTTTCCCTAGTATGTTTCCTTATTGCCTGCTATAAGGAAACATACTGGGGAACATGGTATGTTTCCTTATTGCCTACTATAAGGAAACATACTGGGGAACATGCTATGTTTCCTTATTGCCTGCTATAAGGGTTGAAGTCAGGGGGTATCGTTCTGAGTGTTGTACAGAACTGTGAACATGTAAAGCTCTTTTAAACTGTAAACAGGGATTCAAGGCTATAAATAAGCTTGTACCAGAACTTGAATTGAACTATATTGAAACCTAAACAAGGCAAACTAAAGGAGAATATGTTTGATGCTTACTTACTGAGCAATTTGGGAATCTTTCGCTTCGCCTTCTCTAAGAAGCGGTTTTCCTCCCCGGCACTCAGCATGTTCTCTGCACACACGAAATGATAAAAATAAAATACATATTTTTATTTCTGTAATAACAATAAGTCACATATGGAGGCTGACATCTTTAGACTGGCTCCAGTGCCTATTGAGTCCCAGTCCCACAACTCACTCCATATTGAACACACTTCCAATTTTTGACCTCCCTTCCTTTTGTAAGCGGGACAAATGAGGGTATGGTTAAGGAAACCATGGGACCAAAGTAGTTTAGTGAGGCACACACTTCAAAAACATTAAAATTACTTTAAAAACAAAGATTAGATAAAAGAAACTTACGACTCTTCTTCTTCTTTATTATTTGGCGGTGGCTCACCACGTCCCGCAGAATGTCGCTCTGGAGGGCTTTGATGGTCTGCTGTATCTGCCCCATCTGCACCCCAGTTATTTTGCTAGTTGAGCGATGGAAGAGCTCCACATGCTTAACGAACCCCTTTACGTTGCACATCATATTCTTTATGGTCGTCGCTTGATAGTTTGATCTTTTCAGAACAAGTGGCCACCTGCAGAAAGAACAGTTGTAAACAGTTGTAAACAAACATTACTTAGCATTGTCTTTGAGAATATATATATTTTAAAATTTTAATCAATGGGGTGCTCCGAAGTAATGTTACTTACTCTTGCAACTTCTTTAGGTTAAAGAGGAACCTCATCCCCCTCTTGGCTGGTGCCTCCTTCTGCATGTATGCACAAAAACGCTGGGCGTGGCTTCGCACTGTCCTGGCATTTTCCTTGTCCTTTTTCCCTGTCTTGCACCCCAGGGAAGCCCGCTGGTACATCAGCAGTGCATTTCCTGTATAGAAACATGTCCCAGTTAATGTTGAGACCAGAATCCCTGTACTGCAGTCCAAGGGGGCTTTCCAAGAACACACGCACTCTTTGCAATAAAAACAAAACAGATACTAGTAATTACCGACAGCAGTCTTCTTCAGCATGGGCGTTCTCTGGGTATGCTTGAATTTCTTTCCAGGGCTGGGGCAGGCAAGGGTGGCTGAAGAGGAGCCCTGTGCTGTTCCTGTCCTGTTATACAGCTGCAGGGACACCGTGGCCTGCAGCTGACTAACAGATAACTCCAGCCCTTCCACTCTCTTCTCCAGTGCACTGCATGACATGCAGGAGTTGACTGGATGGAATGCAGGTGTGGATGGGGAGGAAGCCAGGAATCCAGTGGCAACTGGTCCTGGAGAAGGTGGGGGAGGGGCCAATGGAGAGCGCTTGGGGGTTGAGCGGGGTTGGTTGCAGGCCAACGGAGAATGGTCCGACTGGGTCGACCATGGAGAAGGAGGTGCGGGAAAAGAAAATGTCTTGGGGGTTGAGTGGGATTGGGGGGAAAGCATCGCGGGAGAGGGAGACTGGACTTCAGTTGGGGTGGCTGGATCAACTGAAGGCCCAGGTTGGACTTCTGCCTCCTCCTCAATTGCTGAAACCAGTTGGTGCTGTGGGTCATTGATGTAGCAATACATTTAGTGGAGGTCGCCGGATGGGCATTTGCATTTTCACGGATGTCATATACCATGCGCTCAGGACATATTGAGTGATTAATGCAGAACAAATTCTAAAAAAATTCTAAATCACCACTGACTTCTAAATCCAACCTGGACACCATGGGGAAAGTTGGGCTTGTTGCCCTCAGCTCCCCAAGCTTCACCACAACAAGCTTCTGCTTTGAGAGCATCATCTGCTCTTCGACCTCCTGCAAGGTAATGAATACAAATATTGAATCAATTATAATGCAATTATAAACACAATGCAGAGACAGTTGCAAATGTATAACAAAAGTTTTTATTCTATATCATTTTCTTATTTCAATGTTTTATATTTGTACATTTTATAAGAAGCTCTTTTCTTGATAATCACGGGTTATTGAACAAATTGAAAGTCTAGAAGTTTCGATATTTCGATATTCAAATGCAGTGTGTCCTGGGATCCTCTCCCCTCACCCGTGATTTTATCATTTCAATTCGGACATTTCCATTCTGTTCTGCTGTGTCATGGATTTTTATGGATCAATAAAGGTTACATATTATTTTAAAATGTCACTTCAAATGTCTCTTTCCTTTAATGGGTGTTAATGAAAAGCAAATCAACATACATAGGCTTATGTTAAAGAGGTGTTTACACTTATTTCATTTAAGAAAATTATTTTGAATCAGTATCCCTACATATAGTACCTCATATCGTATATATATCATACAATATGGTTGTATGGAAGAGAGTGTTCAACAAATTAGGTCAACTCACATCTGGAGGAAGTTGGTGAAGGTCTGCCAGGTGTTTGTCCAGGCGGGACATGCCCACCTTGTCGCAAACATGGCAGTTTAATTGACCTGTAACACTAAAATGAACATGAACAGCTTCCATCAAGGCCTTTGCTGGGGATAGGGTTAGGAATAATCACATCTGAAACTAGAGAATGCATTTCTTGCAGACAATGCATTGAGTGCCGTAGTGGAAAGTAAGGTTAGTTAAAGAAAAAGAAAGATAGAAAGAAAGAAAAACAATAGTTGACCACTGCTATGACTTTGACTCACCGCCCACTGGACCAGTTGAGGAGTAGGGCTTTTTCCTGAACGTTGCTCACTTTATGAACTCCGATTAGATGTTGGTTCAGGCGGGACATGAACTTCCCGCAAATTGGGCACTCTCTGAAGTCACTTTTTTTTCTCGATGACTGAGGAGATGGACAGATGATGGACAAATAATGAAATAAAAATCAACATCCAACCGAATTACAAATGCTTATCAATATGTAGTGAAGATGGTGTTACAGTGTAATGGTTAAAAATTGATCTCACTTCCAACTTCAACGTTCAAATTAGGACCCGTAAGAAGAACAAGAGTACTTACCATCTTGAAATGTGTGAACTGAGTGAATGATATTGCCGTGCAGCTGCTAACTGCATTGACATTTAAGGTCCCCCCGCCCCTCCCCCAGGTAAATGAGGGCGGACTGAGTTTTCACCAGCTGCTGCGCGGAGCAACATTGTACAATGTTGCTCCACGCAGCAGGCGCTGTGCGGCGCAACATTGTATCTACTAGATACAATGTTGGGCCGCACAGCAGCCGGTACAAATGGGTGAAATGAACAGCAAATCAACAGACATAGGCTTATTTGAAAGAGGTCTTTACACTTATTTCATTTAAGAACATTATTTTGAATAAGTAGCCCTACATATAGTATCTGCTATCGTGTGAGTGTGTGTGTATATATATATATATATACATATATATATATATATATATATATATTTATATATATATATATATACGTATCATTCAATATGTTTGCATGGAATAGGGCGTTCAACTATAAACAAATTATAAATCAACAGGACAAAATGGACGCCTTTTGGTGAAGACTAAGAGCATTTTTTTTTTTTTTCTCCACTGTCCCGTTGGCTCAGCACATAGATCATGTGTTAATTAGGCCTCGTCTTGAAAGCAGATACCCGGGTTCGTTTCCTGGCAGTGACCTTCCAAATTCCGACTTCCAACTTCCAAATCTACCTATGTTGAATGGTGAGACTAAGTCTTTAGTAAACAAATAAACTGAACTATAAACGAATTATAAATAAACTACAAGTATTTATAATTTGTCAAAATCAAAATATTGAACCACACCAACATCTAGAGGGTTTTATGTATATCCTATATATAATATGTGTTGAGATTAATTTGACCATAATTATTCCTAATTTAAAATGTCACTTCAAATGTCAGTATCTTGCGTTTGATGGGTGTTAACCAATTTTCACCAGCTGCTGCGCGGCGCAACATTGTACAATGTTGCGCCGCGCAGCAGGTGCTGTGCGGCCCAACATTGTATCTAGTAGATACAATGTTGGGCCGCACAGCAGCCGGTACAAATGGGTCAAATGAACAGCAAATCAACAGACATAGGCTTATTTGAAAGAGGTCTTTACACTTATTTCATTTAAGAACATTATTTTGAATTAGTAGCCCTACATATAGTATCTCCTATCGTGTGAGTGTGTATATATATATATATATATATATATATATATATATATATATATATATATATATATACATATTTTCAATATGTTTGTATGGAATAGGGCGTTCAACTATAAACAAATTATAAATCAACAGGACAAAATGGACGCCTTTTGGTGCAGACTAAGAGCAATTATTTTATTTTTCTCCACTGTCCCATTGGCTCAGCACATAGAGCGTGTGTTAATTAGGCCTCGTCTTGAAAGCAGAGACCCGTGATCGTTTCCTGGCAATGACCTTCCAAATTCCGACTTCCAAATCTGCCTATGTTGAATGGTGAGACTAAGTCTTTAGTAAACGAATAAACTAAACTATAAACAAATTATAAATAAACAAGTATTTATAATTTGTCAAAATCAAAACATTGAAACACAGCAACATCTAGAGGGTTTTATGTATATCCTATATATAATATGTGTTGAGATTAATTTGACCATAATTATTCCTAATTTAAAATGTCACTTCAAATGTCAGTATCTTGCCTTTGATGGGTGTTAACCAATTTTCACCAGCTGCTGCGCGGCGCAACATTGTACAATGTTGCTCCGAGCAGCAGGTGCTGTGCGGCGCAACATTGTATCTACTAGATATAATGTTGGGCCACACAGCAGCCGGTACAAATGGGTCAAATGAACAGCAAATCAACAGACATAGGCTTATTTGAAAGAGGTCTTTACACTTATGTCATTTAAGAACATTATTTTGAATTAGGAGCCCTACATAAAGTATCTCCTATCGAGTGAGTGTGTATATATATATATATATATATATATATATATATATAAATTATAAATCAACAGGACAAAACGGACGCCTTTTGGTGCAGACTAAGGTGCAGACTAAGGTCCTATTGGCTCAGCACATACAGCGTGTGTTAATTAGGCCTCGTCTTGAAAGCAGAGACCCGGGTTCGTTTCCTGGCAGTGACCTTCCAAATTCCAACTTCCAACTCTACATATGTTGAATGGTGAGACTAAGTCTTTAGTAAACGAATAAACTAAACTATACTACCCAAGAGTAGGCTACTCTATTTGGAAGGCCTTACTTGACCTATTGACATTTGGGAAGCGTGCAACGGTGCCGCTCTGCCATCTTAAGAGGCTGAAGCATCAAACTTATAGCCAAAAGAGAAGGCTGTTGGTGCTACAACATACCTCAAGCTCGGACAGAAAAACCTTTTCCTTGGCTTTTTATAGAGGGTGAAAGGTGCTTCCAAAAGGCAATTCTAAGTGAATGGGGAAAACCCTAACCTACTTATTTTGTGAGCTTTCGAGATAGCGAGTGGTTCCAAAACGCATTCAAGCGTCCCCATTGTTCCAATGAACGACATATCCGAGAGTCGGCCTGTTTGACCCAACAGAAAAAAAATTCCCTGTTAAGTTCCACTTCCAGATTGGGTACTCCACTCTTTTTGGAAGGCCTTACTTGACCTATTGACATTTGGGAAGCGTGCAACGGTGCCGCTCTGCCATCTTAAGAGGCTGAAGCATCAAACTTATAGCCAAAAGAGAAGGCTGTTGGTGCTACAACATACCTCAAGCTCTGAGAGAAAAAACATTTCCTTGGCTTTTTATAGAGGGTGAAAGGGGCTTCCAAAAGGCAATTCTAAGTGAATGGGGAAAACCCTAACCTACTAATTTTGTGACCTTTCGAGATAGCGAGTGGTTCCAAAACGCATACACACGTCCCAACTGTTCCCATGAACAACATATCCGAGAGTCGGCATTTTTGACCCAACAGAAAAAAAAATTCCTTGTTAAGGTCACTTTTTCTATCAGAACTACTCAGAAGTGTAACCCCCAAGTGCTTCTCGATCAGCCTTTGGTCAAGAGACCAATTAAGAGACAGCAAGGTGTCACCGCCCCGAGACTTGACAAGCTTTTCAGAGGGTCTGACTGGGACCTCCACTCCGAATCTCAGCCCTCTAGGACCTCGGGGTCGCCATTCCTAACCCTAACCCCTCCCCCGAAATGTCAAATTTGAACCCTTATAACATTGTGAAAGAAAGGCCTAGAGGAATGAGGCCAAGTGTTTTGGAAAGATCTGAATGAGCTCTTTCCAGCATATTTGATCATCAACAGAGGCACTATTTCTTGATATAGAAATTAAATTTGGAACACTTTGCGAAACGAAAAGTTTAATTGGACTCTGCAGGCGTGTTCGCCATCCCTGAAATAGCCCAGTGTCTTATTTTGGGGCATTTCTGTTGTTTGATTGTGGAATGGTAGTCACTTCCAGATTCGGTACCCCTCTCCTTTTGGAAGAGGGGATATACCATGAATGATTTCTGAAAAGGAGCCATTTCCTCTGCAGACGCGTTCGCCATCCCTAAAATAGGCCAGAATCTTAATTTGGGGCAGTTCTGTCTTTTCATTGTGGAACGGTAGACACTTCCAGATTGGGTACTGCACTCTTTTTGGAAGCCCTTAGACATTTTGGAAGCCTTCAGCCTTGCCACTCGGCCATCTTAAGAGACTGAAGCACCAAACTTATACCCAAAAGAGATGGCTGTTGATGCTACACCATACATCAAGCTCAGAAAGAAAGAGCTTTTCTTTGGTCTTTTGGAGAGGCTGAAATGTGCTTCCAATAGCCACTTTGAACCCTTATAAGCTTTTGAAAGAAAGGCCTAGAGGAGTGAGGCCAAGTGTTTTGGAATGGTCTGAACGAGCGTTTTCCAGCATATGTCATCATCAATAGAAGGCACTATTTCTTGATATAGAAATTAAATTTGGAATACTTTGTGAAACTATAGGTTAAATTGGACGCTGCAGACGCGTTCACCATCCCTGACATAGCCCAGTGTCTTATTTTGGTGCAATTCTGTTGTTTCATTGTGGAACGGTAGACACTTCCACATTGGGTATTCCACTCTTTTTGGAAGGCCTTACTTGACCTATTGACATTATGGAAGCGTGCAACGGTGCCGCTCTGCCATCTTAAGAGGCTGAAGCATCAAACTTATAGCCAAAAGAGAAGGCTGTTGGTGCTACAACATACCTCAAGCTTGGACAGAAAAACCTTTTCCTTGGCTTTTTATAGAGGGTGAAAGGTGCTTCCAAAAGGCAATTCTAATTGAATGGGGAAAACCCTAACCTACTAATTTTGTGACCTTTCGAGATAGCGAGTGGTTCCAAAACGCATTCATGCGTCCCCATTGTTCCCATGAAAGACATATCCGAGAGTCGGCCTGTTTGACCCAACAGAAAAAAAATTCCCTGTTTAGTTCCACTTCCAGATTGGGTACTCCACTCTTTTTGGAAGGGCTTTCTTGACCTATTGACATTTGGGAAGCGTGCAACGGTGCCGCTCTGCCATCTTAAGAGGCTGAAGCATCAAACTTATAGCCAAAAGAGAAGGCTGTCGGTGCTACAAAATACCTCAAGCTCGGACAGAAAAACCTTTTCCTTGGCTTTTTATAGAGGGTGAAAGGTGCTTCCAAAAGGCAATTCTAAGTGAATGGGGAAAACCCTAACCTACTAATTTTGTGACCTGTCGAGATAGCGAGTGGTTCCAAAACGCATACATACGTCCCAACTGTTCCCATGAACAACATATCCGAGAGTCGGCCTTTTTGACCCAACAGAAAAAAAAATTCCTTGTTAAGGTCACTTTTTCTATCAGAACTACTCAGAAGTGTAACCCCCAAGTGCTTCTCGATCAGCCTTTGGTCAAGAGACCAATTAAGAGACAGCAAGGTGTCACCGCCCCGAGACTTGACGAGCTTTTCAGAGGGTCTGACTGGGACCTCCACTCCGAATCTCAGCCCTCTAGGACCTCGGGGTCGCCATTCCTAACCCTAACCCCTCCCCCGAAATGTCAACTTTGAACCCTTATAACTTTGTGAAAGAAAGGCCTAGAGGAATGAAGCCAAGTGTTTTGTAAAGGTCTGAATGAGCTCTTTCCAGCATATGTGATCATCAACAGAAGGCACTATTTCTTGATATAGAAATTAAATTTGGAACACTTTGCGAAACAAAAAGTTTAATTGGACTCTGCAGGCGTGTTCGCCATCCCTGAACTAGCCCAGTGTCTTATTTTGGGGCATTTCTGTTGTTTGATTGTGGAATGGTAGTCACTTCCAGATTCGGTACCCCTCTCCTTTTGGAAGCGGGGATAAACCATGAATGATTTCTGAAAAGGAGCCATTTCCTCTGCAGACGCGTTCACCATCCCTAAAATAGGCCAGAATCTTATTTTGGGGCAGTTCTGTCTTTTCATTGTGGAACGGTAGACACTTCCAGATTGGGTACTGCACTCTTTTTGGAAGCCCTTAGACATTTTGGAAGCCTTCAGCCTTGCCACTCGGCCATCTTAAGAGACTGAAGCACCAAACTTATACCCAAAAGAGATGGCTGTTGATGCTACACCATACATCAAGCTCAGAAAGAAAGAGCTTTTCTTTGGTCTTTTGGAGAGGCTGAAAGGTGCTTCCAAAAGCCACTTTGAACCCTTATAACCTTTTGAAAGAAAGGCCTAGAGGAGTGAGGCCAAGTGTTTTGGAATGGTCTGAACGAACGTTTTCCAGCATATGTCATCATCAATAGAAGGCACTATTTCTTGATATAGAAATTAAATTTGGAATACTTTGTGAAACTATAGGTTAAATTGGACGCTGCAGACGCGTTCACCATCCCTGACATAGCCCAGTGTCTTATTTTGGTGCAATTCTGTTGTTTCATTGTGGAACGGTAGACACTTCCAGATTGGGTACTCCACTCTTTTTGGAAGGCCTTACTTGACCTATTGACATTTGGGAATCGTGCAACGGTGCCGCTCTGCCATCTTAAGAGGCTGAAGCATCAAACTTATAGCCAAAAGAGAAGGCTGTTGGTGCTACAACATACCTCAAGCTCGGACAGAAAAACCCTTTCCTTGGCTTTTTATAGAGGGTGAAAGGTGCTTCCAAAAGGCAATTCTAAGTGAATGGGGAAAACCCTAACCTACTAATTTTGTGACCTTTCGAGATAGCGAGTGGTTCCAAAACGCATACACACGTCCCAACTGTTCCCATGAACAACATATCCGAGAGTCGGCCTTTTTGACCCAACAGAAAAAAAAATTCCTTGTTAAGGTCACTTTTTCTATCAGAACTACTCAGAAGTGTAACCCCCAAGTGCTTCTCGATCAGCCTTTGGTCAAGAGACCAATTAAGAGACAGCAAGGTGTCACCGCCCCGAGACTTGACAAGCTTTTCAGAGGGTCTGACTGGGACCTCCACTCCAAATCTCAGCCCTCTAGGACCTCGGGGTCGCCATTCCTAACCCTAACCCCTCCCCCGAAATGTCAACTTTGAACCCTTATAACTTTGTGAAAGAAAGGCCTAGAGGAATGAGGCCAAGTGTTTTGGAAAGGTCTGAATGAGCTCTTTCCAGCATATTTGATCATCAACAGAGGCACTATTTCTTGATATAGAAATTAAATTTGGAACACTTTGCGAAACAAAAAAGTTTAATTGGACTCTGCAGGCGTGTTCGCCATCCCTGAACTAGCCCAGTGTCTTATTTTGGGGCATTTCTGTTGTTTGATTGTGGAATGGTAGTCACTTCCAGATTCGGTACCCCTCTCCTTTTGGAAGCGGGGATAAACCATGAATGATTTCTGAAAAGGAGCCATTTCCTCTGCAGACGCATTCGCCATCCCTAAAATAGGCCAGAATCTTAATTTGGGGCAGTTCTGTCTTTTCATTGTGGAACGGTAGACACTTCCAGATTGGGTACTGCACTCTTTTTGGAAGCCCTTAGACATTTTGGAAGCCTTCAGCCTTGCCACTCGGCCATCTTAAGAGACTGAAGCACCAAACTTATACCCAAAAGAGATGGCTGTTGATGCTACACCATACATCAAGCTCAGAAAGAAAGAGCTTTTCTTTGGTCTTTTGGAGAGGCTGAAAGGTGCTTCCAATAGCCACTTTGAACCCTTATAAGCTTTTGAAAGAAAGGCCTAGAGGAGTGAGGCCAAGTGTTTTGGAATGGTCTGAACGAGCGTTTTCCAGCATATGTCATCATCAATAGAAGGCACTATTTCTTGATATAGAAATTAAATTTGGAATACTTTGTGAAACTATAGGTTAAATTGGACGCTGCAGACGCGTTCACCATCCCTGACATAGCCCAGTGTCTTATTTTGGTGCAATTCTGTTGTTTCATTGTGGAACGGTAGACACTTCCACATTGGGTATTCCACTCTTTTTGGAAGGCCTTACTTGACCTATTGACATTATGGAAGCGTGCAACGTTGCCGCTCTGCCATCTTAAGAGGCTGAAGCATCAAACTTATAGCCAAAAGAGAAGGCTGTTGGTGCTACAACATACCTCAAGCTTGGACAGAAAAACCTTTTCCTTGGCTTTTTATAGAGGGTGAAAGGTGCTTCCAAAAGGCAATTCTAAGTGAATGGGGAAAACCCTAACCTACTTATTTTGTGAGCTTTCGAGATAGCGAGTGGTTCCAAAACGCATTCAAGCGTCCCCATTGTTCCAATGAACGACATATCCGAGAGTCGGCCTGTTTGACCCAACAGAAAAAAAATTCCCTGTTAAGTTCCACTTCCAGATTGGGTACTCCACTCTTTTTGGAAGGCCTTACTTGACCTATTGACATTTGGGAAGCGTGCAACGGTGCCGCTCTGCCATCTTAAGAGGCTGAAGCATCAAACTTATAGCCAAAAGAGAAGGCTGTTGGTGCTACAACATACCTCAAGCTCTGAGAGAAAAAACATTTCCTTGGCTTTTTATAGAGGGTGAAAGGGGCTTCCAAAAGGCAATTCTAAGTGAATGGGGAAAACCCTAACCTACTAATTTTGTGACCTTTCGAGATAGCGAGTGGTTCCAAAACGCATACACACGTCCCAACTGTTCCCATGAACAACATATCCGAGAGTCGGCATTTTTGACCCAACAGAAAAAAAAATTCCTTGTTAAGGTCACTTTTTCTATCAGAACTACTCAGAAGTGTAACCCCCAAGTGCTTCTCGATCAGCCTTTGGTCAAGAGACCAATTAAGAGACAGCAAGGTGTCACCGCCCCGAGACTTGACAAGCTTTTCAGAGGGTCTGACTGGGACCTCCACTCCGAATCTCAGCCCTCTAGGACCTCGGGGTCGCCATTCCTAACCCTAACCCCTCCCCCGAAATGTCAAATTTGAACCCTTATAACATTGTGAAAGAAAGGCCTAGAGGAATGAGGCCAAGTGTTTTGGAAAGATCTGAATGAGCTCTTTCCAGCATATTTGATCATCAACAGAGGCACTATTTCTTGATATAGAAATTAAATTTGGAACACTTTGCGAAACGAAAAGTTTAATTGGACTCTGCAGGCGTGTTCGCCATCCCTGAAATAGCCCAGTGTCTTATTTTGGGGCATTTCTGTTGTTTGATTGTGGAATGGTAGTCACTTCCAGATTCGGTACCCCTCTCCTTTTGGAAGAGGGGATATACCATGAATGATTTCTGAAAAGGAGCCATTTCCTCTGCAGACGCGTTCGCCATCCCTAAAATAGGCCAGAATCTTAATTTGGGGCAGTTCTGTCTTTTCATTGTGGAACGGTAGACACTTCCAGATTGGGTACTGCACTCTTTTTGGAAGCCCTTAGACATTTTGGAAGCCTTCAGCCTTGCCACTCGGCCATCTTAAGAGACTGAAGCACCAAACTTATACCCAAAAGAGATGGCTGTTGATGCTACACCATACATCAAGCTCAGAAAGAAAGAGCTTTTCTTTGGTCTTTTGGAGAGGCTGAAATGTGCTTCCAATAGCCACTTTGAACCCTTATAAGCTTTTGAAAGAAAGGCCTAGAGGAGTGAGGCCAAGTGTTTTGGAATGGTCTGAACGAGCGTTTTCCAGCATATGTCATCATCAATAGAAGGCACTATTTCTTGATATAGAAATTAAATTTGGAATACTTTGTGAAACTATAGGTTAAATTGGACGCTGCAGACGCGTTCACCATCCCTGACATAGCCCAGTGTCTTATTTTGGTGCAATTCTGTTGTTTCATTGTGGAACGGTAGACACTTCCACATTGGGTATTCCACTCTTTTTGGAAGGCCTTACTTGACCTATTGACATTATGGAAGCGTGCAACGGTGCCGCTCTGCCATCTTAAGAGGCTGAAGCATCAAACTTATAGCCAAAAGAGAAGGCTGTTGGTGCTACAACATACCTCAAGCTTGGACAGAAAAACCTTTTCCTTGGCTTTTTATAGAGGGTGAAAGGTGCTTCCAAAAGGCAATTCTAATTGAATGGGGAAAACCCTAACCTACTAATTTTGTGACCTTTCGAGATAGCGAGTGGTTCCAAAACGCATTCATGCGTCCCCATTGTTCCCATGAAAGACATATCCGAGAGTCGGCCTGTTTGACCCAACAGAAAAAAAATTCCCTGTTTAGTTCCACTTCCAGATTGGGTACTCCACTCTTTTTGGAAGGGCTTTCTTGAACTATTGACATTTGGGAAGCGTGCAACGGTGCCGCTCTGCCATCTTAAGAGGCTGAAGCATCAAACTTATAGCCAAAAGAGAAGGCTGTCGGTGCTACAAAATACCTCAAGCTCGGACAGAAAAACCTTTTCCTTGGCTTTTTATAGAGGGTGAAAGGTGCTTCCAAAAGGCAATTCTAAGTGAATGGGGAAAACCCTAACCTACTAATTTTGTGACCTGTCGAGATAGCGAGTGGTTCCAAAACGCATACATACGTCCCAACTGTTCCCATGAACAACATATCCGAGAGTCGGCCTTTTTGACCCAACAGAAAAAAAAATTCCTTGTTAAGGTCACTTTTTCTATCAGAACTACTCAGAAGTGTAACCCCCAAGTGCTTCTCGATCAGCCTTTGGTCAAGAGACCAATTAAGAGACAGCAAGGTGTCACCGCCCCGAGACTTGACGAGCTTTTCAGAGGGTCTGACTGGGACCTCCACTCCGAATCTCAGCCCTCTAGGACCTCGGGGTCGCCATTCCTAACCCTAACCCCTCCCCCGAAATGTCAACTTTGAACCCTTATAACTTTGTGAAAGAAAGGCCTAGAGGAATGAGGCCAAGTGTTTTGTAAAGGTCTGAATGAGCTCTTTCCAGCATATGTGATCATCAACAGAAGGCACTATTTCTTGATATAGAAATTAAATTTGGAACACTTTGCGAAACAAAAAGTTTAATTGGACTCTGCAGGCGTGTTCGCCATCCCTGAACTAGCCCAGTGTCTTATTTTGGGGCATTTCTGTTGTTTGATTGTGGAATGGTAGTCACTTCCAGATTCGGTACCCCTCTCCTTTTGGAAGCGGGGATAAACCATGAATGATTTCTGAAAAGGAGCCATTTCCTCTGCAGACGCGTTCACCATCCCTAAAATAGGCCAGAATCTTATTTTGGGGCAGTTCTGTCTTTTCATTGTGGAACGGTAGACACTTCCAGATTGGGTACTGCACTCTTTTTGGAAGCCCTTAGACATTTTGGAAGCCTTCAGCCTTGCCACTCGGCCATCTTAAGAGACTGAAGCACCAAACTTATACCCAAAAGAGATGGCTGTTGATGCTACACCATACATCAAGCTCAGAAAGAAAGAGCTTTTCTTTGGTCTTTTGGAGAGGCTGAAAGGTGCTTCCAAAAGCCACTTTGAACCCTTATAACCTTTTGAAAGAAAGGCCTAGAGGAGTGAGGCCAAGTGTTTTGGAATGGTCTGAACGAACGTTTTCCAGCATATGTCATCATCAATAGAAGGCACTATTTCTTGATATAGAAATTAAATTTGGAATACTTTGTGAAACTATAGGTTAAATTGGACGCTGCAGACGCGTTCACCATCCCTGACATAGCCCAGTGTCTTATTTTGGTGCAATTCTGTTGTTTCATTGTGGAACGGTAGACACTTCCAGATTGGGTACTCCACTCTTTTTGGAAGGCCTTACTTGACCTATTGACATTTGGGAAGCGTGCAACGGTGCCGCTCTGCCATCTTAAGAGGCTGAAGCATCAAACTTATAGCCAAAAGAGAAGGCTGTTGGTGCTACAACATACCTCAAGCTCGGACAGAAAAACCCTTTCCTTGGCTTTTTATAGAGGGTGAAAGGTGCTTCCAAAAGGCAATTCTAAGTGAATGGGGAAAACCCTAACCTACTAATTTTGTGACCTTTCGAGATAGCGAGTGGTTCCAAAACGCATACACACGTCCCAACTGTTCCCATGAACAACATATCCGAGAGTCGGCCTTTTTGACCCAACAGAAAAAAAAATTCCTTGTTAAGGTCACTTTTTCTATCAGAACTACTCAGAAGTGTAACCCCCAAGTGCTTCTCGATCAGCCTTTGGTCAAGAGACCAATTAAGAGACAGCAAGGTGTCACCGCCCCGAGACTTGACAAGCTTTTCAGAGGGTCTGACTGGGACCTCCACTCCAAATCTCAGCCCTCTAGGACCTCGGGGTCGCCATTCCTAACCCTAACCCCTCCCCCGAAATGTCAACTTTGAACCCTTATAACTTTGTGAAAGAAAGGCCTAGAGGAATGAGGCCAAGTGTTTTGGAAAGGTCTGAATGAGCTCTTTCCAGCATATTTGATCATCAACAGAGGCACTATTTCTTGATATAGAAATTAAATTTGGAACACTTTGCGAAACAAAAAAGTTTAATTGGACTCTGCAGGCGTGTTCGCCATCCCTGAACTAGCCCAGTGTCTTATTTTGGGGCATTTCTGTTGTTTGATTGTGGAATGGTAGTCACTTCCAGATTCGGTACCCCTCTCCTTTTGGAAGCGGGGATAAACCATGAATGATTTCTGAAAAGGAGCCATTTCCTCTGCAGACGCATTCGCCATCCCTAAAATAGGCCAGAATCTTAATTTGGGGCAGTTCTGTCTTTTCATTGTGGAACGGTAGACACTTCCAGATTGGGTACTGCACTCTTTTTGGAAGCCCTTAGACATTTTGGAAGCCTTCAGCCTTGCCACTCGGCCATCTTAAGAGACTGAAGCACCAAACTTATACCCAAAAGAGATGGCTGTTGATGCTACACCATACATCAAGCTCAGAAAGAAAGAGCTTTTCGTTGGTCTTTTGGAGAGGCTGAAAGGTGCTTCCAATAGCCACTTTGAACCCTTATAAGCTTTTGAAAGAAAGGCCTAGAGGAGTGAGGCCAAGTGTTTTGGAATGGTCTGAACGAGCGTTTTCCAGCATATGTCATCATCAATAGAAGGCACTATTTCTTGATATAGAAATTAAATTTGGAATACTTTGTGAAACTATAGGTTAAATTGGACGCTGCAGACGCGTTCACCATCCCTGACATAGCCCAGTGTCTTATTTTGGTGCAATTCTGTTGTTTCATTGTGGAACGGTAGACACTTCCACATTGGGTATTCCACTCTTTTTGGAAGGCCTTACTTGACCTATTGACATTATGGAAGCGTGCAACGTTGCCGCTCTGCCATCTTAAGAGGCTGAAGCATCAAACTTATAGCCAAAAGAGAAGGCTGTTGGTGCTACAACATACCTCAAGCTTGGACAGAAAAACCTTTTCCTTGGCTTTTTATAGAGGGTGAAAGGTGCTTCCAAAAGGCAATTCTAATTGAATGGGGAAAACCCTAACCTACTAATTTTGTGACCTTTCGAGATAGCGAGTGGTTCCAAAACGCATTCATGCGTCCCCATTGTTCCCATGAAAGACATATCCGAGAGTTGGCCTGTTTGACCCAACAGAAAAAAAATTCCCTGTTTAGTTCCACTTCCAGATTGGGTACTCCACTCATTTTGGAAGGCCTTTCTTGACCTATTGACATTTGGGAAGCGTGCAACGGTGCCGCTCTGCCATCTTAAGAGGCTGAAGCATCAAACTTATAGCCAAAAGAGAAGGCTGTCGGTGCTACAAAATACCTCAAGCTCGGACAGAAAAACCTTTTCCTTGGCTTTTTATAGAGGGTGAAAGGTGCTTCCAAAAGGCAATTCTAAGTGAATGGGGAAAACCCTAACCTACTAATTTTGTGACCTGTCGAGATAGCGAGTGGTTCCAAAACGCATACATACGTCCCAACTGTTCCCATGAACAACATATCCGAGAGTCTGCCTTTTTGACCCAACAGAAAAAAAAATTCCTTGTTAAGGTCATTTTTTATATCAGAACTACTCAGAAGTGTAACCCCCAAGTGCTTCTCGATCAGCCTTTGGTCAAGAGACCAATTAAGAGACAGCAAGGTGTCACCGCCCCGAGACTTGACAAGCTTTTCAGAGGGTCTGACTGGGACCTCCACTCCGAATCTCAGCCCTCTAGGACCTCGGGGTCGCCATTCCTAACCCTAACCCCTCCCCCGAAATGTCAACTTTGAACCCTTATAACTTTGTGAAAGAAAGGCCTAGAGGAATGAGGCCAAGTGTTTTGGAAAGGTCTGAATGAGCTCTTTCCAGCATATGTGATCATCAACAGAAGGCACTATTTCTTGATATAGAAATTAAATTTGGAACACTTTGCGAAACAAAAAGTTTAATTGGACTCTGCAGGCGTGTTCGCCATCCCTGAAATAGCCCAGTGTCTTATTTTGGGGCATTTCTGTTGTTTGATTGTGGAATGGTAGTCACTTCCAGATTCGGTACCCCTCTCCTTTTGGAAGCGGGGATAAACCATGAATGATTTCTGAAAAGGAGCCATTTCCTCTGCAGACGCGTTCACCATCCCTAAAATAGGCCAGAATCTTATTTTGGGGCAGTTCTGTCTTTTCATTGTGGAACGGTAGACACTTCCAGATTGGGTACTGCACTCTTTTTGGAAGCCCTTAGACATTTTGGAAGCCTTCAGCCTTGCCACTCGGCCATCTTAAGAGACTGAAGCACCAAACTTATACCCAAAAGAGATGGCTGTTGATGCTACACCATACATCAAGCTCAGAAAGAAAGAGCTTTTCTTTGGTCTTTTGGAGAGGCTGAAAGGTGCTTCCAAAAGCCACTTTGAACCCTTATAACCTTTTGAAAGAAAGGCCTAGAGGAGTGAGGCCAAGTGTTTTGGAATGGTCTGAACGAACGTTTTCCAGCATATGTCATCATCAATAGAAGGCACTATTTCTTGATATAGAAATTAAATTTGGAATACTTTGTGAAACTATAGGTTAAATTGGACGCTGCAGACGCGTTCACCATCCCTGACATAGCCCAGTGTCTTATTTTGGTGCAATTCTGTTGTTTCATTGTGGAACGGTAGACACTTCCAGATTGGGTACTCCACTCTTTTTGGAAGGCCTTACTTGACCTATTGACATTTGGGAAGCGTGCAACGGTGCCGCTCTGCCATCTTAAGAGGCTGAAGCATCAAACTTATAGCCAAAAGAGAAGGCTGTTGGTGCTACAACATACCTCAAGCTCGGACAGAAAAACCCTTTCCTTGGCTTTTTATAGAGGGTGAAAGGTGCTTCCAAAAGGCAATTCTAAGTGAATGGGGAAAACCCTAACCTGCTAATTTTGTGACCTTTCGAGATAGCGAGTGGTTCCAAAACGCATACACACGTCCCAACTGTTCCCATGAACAACATATCCGAGAGTCGGCCTTTTTGACCCAACAGAAAAAAAAATTCCTTGTTAAGGTCACTTTTTCTATCAGAACTACTCAGAAGTGTAACCCCCAAGTGCTTCTCGATTAGCCTTTGGTCAAGAGACCAATTAAGAGACAGCAAGGTGTCACCGCCCCGAGACTTGACAAGCTTTTCAGAGGGTCTGACTGGGACCTCCACTCCAAATCTCAGCCCTCTAGGACCTCGGGGTCGCCATTCCTAACCCTAACCCCTCCCCCGAAATGTCAACTTTGAACCCTTATAACTTTGTGAAAGAAAGGCCTAGAGGAATGAGGCCAAGTGTTTTGGAAAGGTCTGAATGAGCTCTTTCCAGCATATTTGATCATCAACAGAGGCACTATTTCTTGATATAGAAATTAAATTTGGAACACTTTGCGAAACAAAAAGTTTAATTGGACTCTGCAGGCGTGTTCGCCATCCCTGAACTAGCCCAGTGTCTTATTTTGGGGCATTTCTGTTGTTTGATTGTGGAATGGTAGTCACTTCCAGATTCGGTACCCCTCTCCTTTTGGAAGCGGGGATAAACCATGAATGATTTCTGAAAAGGAGCCATTTCCTCTGCAGACGCGTTCACCATCCCTAAAATAGGCCAGAATCTTATTTTGGGGCAGTTCTGTCTTTTCATTGTGGAACGGTAGACACTTCCAGATTGGGTACTGCACTCTTTTTGGAAGCCCTTAGACATTTTGGAAGCCTTCAGCCTTGCCACTCGGCCATCTTAAGAGACTGACGCACCAAACTTATACCCAAAAGAGATGGCTGTTGATGCTACACCATACATCAAGCTCAGAAAGAAAGAGCTTTTCTTTGGTCTTTTGAAGAGGCTGAAAGGTGCTTCCAAAAGCAACTTTGAACCCTTATAACCTTTTGAAAGAAAGGCCTAGAGGAGTGAGGCCAAGTGTTTTGGAATGGTCTGAACGAACGTTTTCCAGCATATGTCATCATCAATAGAAGGCACTATTTCTTGATATAGAAATTAAATTTGGAATACTTTGTGAAACTATAGGTTAAATTGGACGCTGCAGACGCGTTCACCATCCCTGACATAGCCCAGTGTCTTATTTTGGTGCAATTCTGTTGTTTCATTGTGGAACGGTAGACACTTCCACATTGGGTACTCCACTCTTTTTGGAAGGCCTTACTTGACCTATTGACATTTGGGAAGCGTGCAACGGTGCCGCTCTGCCATCTTAAGAGGCTGAAGCATCAAACTTATAGCCAAAAGAGAAGGCTGTTGGTGCGACAACATACCTCAAGCTCGGACAGAAAAACCCTTTCCTTGGCTTTTTATAGAGGGTGAAAGGTGCTTCCAAAAGGCAATTCTAAGTGAATGGGGAAAACCCTAACCTACTAATTTTGTGACCTTTCGAGATAGCGAGTGGTTCCAAAACGCATACACACGTCCCAACTGTTCCCATGAACAACATATCCGAGAGTCGGCCTTTTTGACCCAACAGAAAAAAAAAATCCTTGTTAAGGTCACTTTTTCTATCAGAACTACTCAGAAGTGTAACCCCCAAGTGCTTCTCGATCAGCCTTTGGTCAAGAGACCAATTAAGAGACAGCAAGGTGTCACCGCCCCGAGACTTGACAAGCTTTTCAGAGGGTCTGACTGGGACCTCCACTCCAAATCTCAGCCCTCTAGGACCTCGGGGTCGCCATTCCTAACCCTAACCCCTCCCCCGAAATGTCAACTTTGAACCCTTATAACTTTGTGAAAGAAAGGCCTAGAGGAATGAGGCCAAGTGTTTTGGAAAGGTCTGAATGAGCTCTTTCCAGCATATTTGATCATCAACAGAGGCACTATTTCTTGAAATAGAAATTAAATTTGGAACACTTTGCGAAACAAAAAAGTTTAATTGGACTCTGCAGGCGTGTTCGCCATCCCTGAACTAGCCCAGTGTCTTATTTTGGGGCATTTCTGTTGTTTGATTGTGGAATGGTAGTCACTTCCAGATTCGGTACCCCTCTCCTTTTGGAAGCGGGGATAAACCATGAATGATTTCTGAAAAGGAGCCATTTCCTCTGCAGACGCATTCGCCATCCCTAAAATAGGCCAGAATCTTAATTTGGGGCAGTTCTGTCTTTTCATTGTGGAACGGTAGACACTTCCAGATTGGGTACTGCACTCTTTTTGGAAGCCCTTAGACATTTTGGAAGCCTTCAGCCTTGCCACTCGGCCATCTTAAGAGACTGAAGCACCAAACTTATACCCAAAAGAGATGGCTGTTGATGCTACACCATACATCAAGCTCAGAAAGAAAGAGCTTTTCTTTGGTCTTTTGGAGAGGCTGAAAGGTGCTTCCAATAGCCACTTTGAACCCTTATAAGCTTTTGAAAGAAAGGCCTAGAGGAGTGAGGCCAAGTGTTTTGGAATGGTCTGAACGAGCGTTTTCCAGCATATGTCATCATCAATAGAAGGCACTATTTCTTGATATAGAAATTAAATTTGGAATACTTTGTGAAACTATAGGTTAAATTGGACGCTGCAGACGCGTTCACCATCCCTGACATAGCCCAGTGTCTTATTTTGGTGCAATTCTGTTGTTTCATTGTGGAACGGTAGACACTTCCACATTGGGTATTCCACTCTTTTTGGAAGGCCTTACTTGACCTATTGACATTATGGAAGCGTGCAACGTTGCCGCTCTGCCATCTTAAGAGGCTGAAGCATCAAACTTATAGCCAAAAGAGAAGGCTGTTGGTGCTACAACATACCTCAAGCTTGGACAGAAAAACCTTTTCCTTGGCTTTTTATAGAGGGTGAAAGGTGCTTCCAAAAGGCAATTCTAATTAAATGGGGAAAACCCTAACCTACTAATTTTGTGACCTTTCGAGATAGCGAGTGGTTCCAAAACGCATTCATGCGTCCCCATTGTTCCCATGAAAGACATATCCGAGAGTCGGCCTGTTTGACCCAACAGAAAAAAAATTCCCTGTTTAGTTCCACTTCCAGATTGGGTACTCCACTCATTTTGGAAGGCCTTTCTTGACCTATTGACATTTGGGAAGCGTGCAACGGTGCCGCTCTGCCATCTTAAGAGGCTGAAGCATCAAACTTATAGCCAAAAGAGAAGGCTGTCGGTGCTACAAAATACCTCAAGCTCGGACAGAAAAACCTTTTCCTTGGCTTTTTATAGAGGGTGAAAGGTGCTTCCAAAAGGCAATTCTAAGTGAATGGGGAAAACCCTAACCTACTAATTTTGTGACCTGTCGAGATAGCGAGTGGTTCCAAAACGCATACATACGTCCCAACTGTTCCCATGAACAACATATCCGAGAGTCTGCCTTTTTGACCCAACAGAAAAAAAAATTCCTTGTTAAGGTCACTTTTTCTATCAGAACTACTCAGAAGTGTAACCCCCAAGTGCTTCTCGATCAGCCTTTGGTCAAGAGACCAATTAAGAGACAGCAAGGTGTCACCGCCCCGAGACTTGACAAGCTTTTCAGAGGGTCTGACTGGGACCTCCACTCCGAATCTCAGCCCTCTAGGACCTCGGGGTCGCCATTCCTAACCCTAACCCCTCCCCCGAAATGTCAACTTTGAACCCTTATAACTTTGTGAAAGAAAGGCCTAGAGGAATGAGGCCAAGTGTTTTGGAAAGGTCTGAATGAGCTCTTTCCAGCATATGTGATCATCAACAGAAGGCACTATTTCTTGATATAGAAATTAAATTTGGAACACTTTGCGAAACAAAAAGTTTAATTGGACTCTGCAGGCGTGTTCGCCATCCCTGAAATAGCCCAGTGTCTTATTTTGGGGCATTTCTGTTGTTTGATTGTGGAATGGTAGTCACTTCCAGATTCGGTACCCCTCTCCTTTTGGAAGTGGGGATAAACCATGAATGATTTCTGAAAAGGAGCCATTTCCTCTGCAGACGCGTTCACCATCCCTAAAATAGGCCAGAATCTTATTTTGGGGCAGTTCTGTCTTTTCATTGTGGAACGGTAGACACTTCCAGATTGGGTACTGCACTCTTTTTGGAAGCCCTTAGACATTTTGGAAGCCTTCAGCCTTGCCACTCGGCCATCTTAAGAGACTGAAGCACCAAACTTATACCCAGAAGAGATGGCTGTTGATGCTACACCATACATAAAGCTCAGAAAGAAAGAGCTTTTCTTTGGTCTTTTGGAGAGGCTGAAAGTTGCTTCCAAAAGCCACTTTGAACCCTTATAACCTTTTGAAAGAAAGGCCTAGAGGAGTGAGGCCAAGTGTTTTGGAATGGTCTGAACGAACGTTTTCCAGCATATGTCATCATCAATAGAAGGCACTATTTCTTGATATAGAAATTAAATTTGGAATACTTTGTGAAACTATAGGTTAAATTGGACGCTGCAGACGCGTTCACCATCCCTGACATAGCCCAGTGTCTTATTTTGGTGCAATTCTGTTGTTTCATTGTGGAACGGTAGACACTTCCAGATTGGGTACTCCACTCTTTTTGGAAGGCCTTACTTGACCTATTGACATTTGGGAAGCGTGCAACGGTGCCGCTCTGCCATCTTAAGAGGCTGAAGCATCAAACTTATAGCCAAAAGAGAAGGCTGTTGGTGCTACAACAAACCTCAAGCTCGGACAGAAAAACCCTTTCCTTGGCTTTTTATAGAGGGTGAAAGGTGCTTCCAAAAGGCAATTCTAAGTGAATGGGGAAAACCCTAACCTACTAATTTTGTGACCTTTCGAGATAGCGAGTGGTTCCAAAACGCATACACACGTCCCAACTGTTCCCATGAACAACATATCCGAGAGTCGGCTTTTTTGACCCAACAGAAAAAAAAATTCCTTGTTAAGGTCACTTTTTCTATCAGAACTACTCAGAAGGGTAACCCCCAAGTGCTTCTCGATCAGCCTTTGGTCAAGAGACCAATTAAGAGACAGCAAGGTGTCACCGCCCCGAGACTTGACAAGCTTTTCAGAGGGTCTGACTGGGACCTCCACTCCAAATCTCAGCCCTCTAGGACCTCGGGGTCGCCATTCCTAACCCTAACCCCTCCCCCGAAATGTCAACTTTGAACCCTTATAACTTTGTGAAAGAAAGGCCTAGAGGAATGAGGCCAAGTGTTTTGGAAAGGTCTGAATCAGCTCTTTCCAGCATATTTGATCATCAACAGAGGCACTATTTCTTGATATAGAAATTAAATTTGGAACACTTTGCGAAACGAAAAGTTTAATTGGACTCTGCAGGCGTGTTCGCCATCCCTGAAATAGCCCAGTGTCTTATTTTGGGGCATTTCTGTTGTTTGATTGTGGAATGGTAGTCACTTCCAGATTCGGTACCCCTCTCCTTTTGGAAGCGGGGATAAACCATGAATGATTTCTGAAAAGGAGCCATTTCCTCTGCAGACGCGTTCGCCATCCCTAAAATAGGCCAGAATCTTAATTTGGGGCAGTTCTGTCTTTTCATTGTGGAACGGTAGACACTTCCAGATTGGGTACTGCACTCTTTTTGGAAGCCCTTAGACATTTTGGAAGCCTTCAGCCTTGCCACTCGGCCATCTTAAGAGACTGAAGCACCAAACTTATACCCAAAAGAGATGGCTGTTGATGCTACACCATACATCAAGCTCAGAAAGAAAGAGCTTTTCTTTGGTCTTTTGGAGAGGCTGAAAGGTGCTTCCAATAGCCACTTTGAACCCTTATAAGCTTTTGAAAGAAAGGCCTAGAGGAGTGAGGCCAAGTGTTTTGGAATGGTCTGAACGAGCGTTTTCCAGCATATGTCATCATCAATAGAAGGCACTATTTCTTGATATAGAAATTAAATTTGGAATACTTTGTGAAACTATAGGTTAAATTGGACGCTGCAGACGCGTTCACCATCCCTGACATAGCCCAGTGTCTTATTTTGGTGCAATTCTGTTGTTTCATTGTGGAACGGTAGACACTTCCACATTGGGTATTCCACTCTTTTTGGAAGGCCTTACTTGACCTATTGACATTATGGAAGCGTGCAACGTTGCCGCTCTGCCATCTTAAGAGGCTGAAGCGTCAAACTTATAGCCAAAAGAGAAGGCTGTTGGTGCTACAACATACCTCAAGCTTGGACAGAAAAACCTTTTCCTTGGCTTTTTATAGAGGGTGAAAGGTGCTTCCAAAAGGCAATTCTAATTGAATGGGGAAAACCCTAACCTACTAATTTTGTGACCTTTCGAGATAGCGAGTGGTTCCAAAACGCATTCATGCGTCCCCATTGTTCCCATGAAAGACATATCCGAGAGTCGGCCTGTTTGACCCAACAGAAAAAAAATTCCCTGTTTAGTTCCACTTCCAGATTGGGTACTCCACTCTTTTTGGAAGGCCTTACTTGACCTATTGACATTTGGGAAGCGTGCAACGGTGCCGCTCTGCCATCTTAAGAGGCTGAAGCATCAAACTTATAGCCAAAAGAGAAGGCTGTTGGTGCTACAACATACCTCAAGCTCGGACAGAAAAACCTTTTCCTTGGATTTTTATAGAGGGTGAAAGGTGCTTCCAAAAGGCAATTCTAAGTGAATGGGGAAAACCCTAACCTACTAATTTTGTGACCTTTCGAGATAGCGAGTGGTTCCAAAACGCATACACACGGCCCAACTGTTCCCATGAACAACATATCCGAGAGTCGGCCTTTTTGACCCAACAGAAAAAAAAATTCCTTGTTAAGGTCACTTTTTCTATCAGAACTACTCAGAAGTGTAACCCCCAAGTGCTTCTCGATCAGCCTTTGGTCAAGAGACCAATTAAGAGACAGCAAGGTGTCACCGCCCCGAGACTTGACAAGCTTTTCAGAGGGTCTGACTGGGACCTCCACTCCGAATCTCAGCCCTCTAGGACCTCGGGGTCGCCATTCCTAACCCTAACCCCTCCCCCGAAATGTCAAATTTGAACCCTTATAACTTTGTGAAAGAAAGGCCTAGAGGAATGAGGCCAAGTGTTTTGGAAAGGTCTGAATGAGCTCTTTCCAGCATATGTGATCATCAACAGAAGGCACTATTTCTTGATATAGAAATTAAATTTGGAACACTTTGCGAAACAAAAAGTTTAATTGGACTCTGCAGGCGTGTTCACCATCCCTGAAATAGCCCAGTGTCTTATTTTGGGGCATTTCTGTTGTTTGATTGTGGAATGGTAGTCACTTCCAGATTCGGTACCCCTCTCCTTTTGGAAGCGGGGATAAACCATGAATGATTTCTGAAAAGGAGCCATTTCCTCTGCAGACGCGTTCACCATCCCTAAAATAGGCCAGAATCTTATTTTGGGGCAGTTCTGTCTTTTCATTGTGGAACGGTAGACACTTCCAGATTGGGTACTGCACTCTTTTTGGAAGCCCTTAGACATTTTGGAAGCCTTCAGCCTTGCCACTCGGCCATCTTAAGAGACTGAAGCACCAAACTTATATCAAAAAGAGATGGCTGTTGATGCTACACCATACATCAAGCTCAGAAAGAAAGAGCTTTTCTTTGGTCTTTTGGAGAGGCTGAAAGGTGCTTCCAAAAGCCACTTTGAACCCTTATAACCTTTTGAAAGAAAGGCCTAGAGGAGTGAGGCCAAGTGTTTTGGAAAGGTCTGAATGAGCTCTTTTGAGCTCTCAATTCTAAGTGAATGGGGAAAACCCTAACCTACTATTTTTGTGACCTTTCGAGATAGCGAGTGCTTCCAAAACGCATTCACGCGTCCCCATTGTTCCCATGAACGAAATATCCGAAACGCTGCTTGTTTGACCCAACAGAAATAATTATCCCTATTAATGTCACTTTTTCTATCAGAACTCCTCAGATGTGTAACGCACATGTGCTTCTCGTGCAGCATTTGGGTGAGAGACCAATTAAGAGACTGGAAGGTGTCACCTCCTCAAGACTTGCTACGCTTGCTTACAGGGTAAGACTGGGATCTCGTCCACTTCGACTTTCAGCTCTCTGTGCCCTCTAGAAGGAATTGAACCCCTGTCGCTGTGGTACGGACGGGTCCTTAATGGGACGCAGGAGGTTCCATAGGAGCAACCGTTTTTGATAGGATTTATTGGAGCTATTTTACCTTAGTCTTTTTTAACGCTTAATTACTGATGAATTTAAGATGAGAGAATTGAGTCACACTGACGCAGGACTCTCACTGACTCTACCCGGTGAACCACTGGGGCTAACCTCCTTGACCCAACATCGAACCCCTGTCGCTGTGGTGAGGCCTGGGCTTTAGTGGTACACACTCTACCCAGTGCACCACCGGGACAACCTAAGTTTAACTTGTTTTAGTTAAACTCATTTAAATGCATGAGGAATCGCTCCATCTGGTCCTGAAATGTGGTAGTGATGAAAAGCCTTATAATCAGTCAGTAATTGTACACAGGTGTGCAAACAAACAATTTGAACCAGTGAATGCTGAGAGAGCAGAGTCTTTTACTATTCCCGATACCCTTTGATGCTTTTGAGCATTAAATGCAAATTTTTGATATTTCTATCAATTTTCATCTATTTTTGCATGCATGTTAGAGCTTGGAGCCAACACAGACTACCCGATAGACTACCAGACAACTTCAACAAACCAAGTAAGTGCAATAACCACCTCTACATTTATTGTCAATGGGGAAATCCAACAAAGACAAAAGGCCAAAATATATAATAATAAAAATAATAATAATAATAAAGAAACAGTCACAAAGCATATCCTCAATGGCACAAAATGGCAACACATTTATTTTAACAATAACAGAAGTTAAATACATTCAAAATACCTGCAGTATAGCCTGCAAATATATATTAAATTGTAATATAAAAATAGGAGGTAGAAAAGATTATTATTTTTGGCCGTTTTTACGACGTTTTTTTCGGCCGTTAGCTGTCACAAGGACAGGTTCGTCCATTATGTCAAAATCCATGACCATCAAAATCCAAATTGAATCGCTAAAGAATATAAACGTAAATGTACTGTGTTGTTGATATCTGACAGCTGTCCAAAAAGCAGCTCCTCAGGGCGCCGCCATTTTGAAGTCACATGATTCCATGTTGCGTTGTGATTGGTTCTAAGAACGTAGAGGCTTTTGTTGACAAAGGGAAGTGGTGTTTAGAGGTTTTTGCATACAAATGGAGATTTCAGACCAGGAAAATAGTGGTATATAGCGGGTTTTGACGAGAAATTAACCCTAACCCTAAAGCATACTACGTGCGGAGAGCATTCACTCAATGTCTTTATCTCATTTTTGACGGAGGTGGCGTTTAGAGGCCTTTGCATCTGAACTCTTCATATGTTCAATGGTGACACACAAAAATGACCACTTCCAACTTCAGGACATTTACCAACTTCCAAATTGTAGACATGAACCAATTGCTGTTGGTGGACTTAGACTATACATTGATTTTTAACGAACTTCCAACTTCAGGACATTTACCTACTTCCAACTTCCAAATCGTAGACATGAACCGATTGCTGTTGGTGGACTTAGACTATACATTGATTTTTAACGGACTTCCAACTTCAGGACATTTACCTAATTCCAACTTCCAAATTGTAGACATGGACCAATTGCTGTTGGTGGACTTAGACTATAAATTGATTTTTAACGAACTTCCAAGTTCAGGACATTTACCTACTTCCAACTTCCAAATTGTAGACATGAACCAATTGCTGTTGGTGGACTTAGACTATACATTGATTTTTAACGAACTTCCAACTTCAGGACATTTACCTACTTCCAACTTCCAAATCGTAGACATGAACCGATTTCTGTTGGTGGACTTAGACAATGCATTGATTTTTAACGAACTTCCAACTTCAGGACATTTACCTACTTCCAACTTCCAAATAGTAGACATGAACCAATTGCTGTTGGTGGACTTAGACTGTACATTGATTTTTAACGAACTTCCAACTTCCAAATTGTAGACATGAACCAATTGCTGTTGGTGGACTTAGACTATACATTGATTTTTAACGAACGTCCAACTTCAGGACATTTACCTACTTCCAACTTCCAAATCGTAGACATGAACCGATTGCTGTTGGTGGACTTAGACTATACATTGATTTTTAACGAACTTCCAACTTCAGGACATTTACCTAATTCCAACTTCCAAATTGTAGACATGGACCAATTGCTGTTGGTGGACTTAGACTATACATTGATTTTTAACGAACTTCCAACTTCAGGACATTTACCTACTTCCAACTTCCAAATCGTAGACATGAACCGATTGCTGTTGGTGGACTTAGACTATGCATTGATTTTTAACGAACTTCCAACTTGAGGACATTTACCTACTTCCAACTTCCAAATAGTAGACATGAACCAATTGCTGTTGGTGGACTTAGACTATACATTGATTTTTAACGAACGTCCAACTTCAGGACATTTACCTACTTCCAACTTCCAAATCGTAGACATGAACCGATTGCTGTTGGTGGACTTAGACTATACATTGATTTTTAACGAACTTCCAACTTCAGGACATTTACCTAATTCCAACTTCCAAATTGTAGACATGGACCAATTGCTGTTGGTGGACTTAGACTATAAATTGATTTTTAACGAACTTCCAAGTTCAGGACATTTACCTACTTCCAACTTCCAAATTGTAGATATGAACCAATTGCTGTTGGTGGACTTAGGCTATACATTGATTTTTAACGAACTTCCAACTTCAGGACATTTACCTACTTCCAACTTCCAAATCGTAGACATGAACCGATTGCTGTTGGTGGACATAGACTATGCATTGATTTTTAACGAACTTCCAACTTGAGGACATTTACCTACTTCCAACTTCCAAATAGTAGACATGAACCAATTGCTGTTGGTGGACTTAGACTGTACATTGATTTTTAACGAACTTCCAACTTCCAAATTGTAGACATGAACCAATTGCTGTTGGTGGACTTAGACTATACATTGATTTTTAACGAACTTCCAACTTCAGGACATTTACCTAATTCCAACTTCCAAATTGTAGACATGGACCAATTGCTGTTGGTGGACTTAGACTATAAATTGATTTTTAACGAACTTCCAAGTTCAGGACATTTACCTACTTCCAACTTCCAAATTGTAGACATGAACCGATTGCTGTTGGTGGACTTAGACTATACATTGATTTTTAACGAACTTCCAACTTCAGGACATTTACCTACTTCCAACTTCCAAATCGTAGACATGAACCGATTGCTGTTGGTGGACTTAGACTATGCATTGATTTTTAACGAACTTCCAACTTCAGGACATTTACCTACTTCCAACTTCCAAATAGTATACATGAACCAATTGCTGTTGGTGGACTTAGACTGTACATTGATTTTTAACGAACTTCCAACTTCCAAATTGTAGACATGAACCGATTGCTGTTGGTGGACTTAGACTATACATTGATTTTTAATGAACTTCCAACTTGAGGACATTTACCTACTTCCAACTTCCAAATAGTAGACATGAACCAATTGCTGTTGGTGGACTTAGACTGTACATTGATTTTTAACGAACTTCCAACTTCAGGACATTTACCCACTTCCAACTTCCAAATCCACATGAAGCAATTGCTGTTGGTGGACTTAGTGTATGAATACATTTTGAATTAGTATAAAAATTCCAAACTACTGATGATTAGTTTTACCATGGTTCACTACTGCCCCCTAGAGATTTTCCAAATAACACTTCCAAATTCAGAAATTACTGATGTTTAGTTTTACCATGGATCACTACTGCCCCTAGTGATTTTCCAAATAACACTTCCAAATTCAGAAATTACTGATGTTAAGTTTTACCATGGTTCACTACTGCCCCCTAGAGATTTTCCAAATTACACTTCCAAATTCAGAAATTACTGATGTTTAGTTTTACCATGGATCATTACTGCCCCTAGTGATTTTCCAAATAACACTTCCAAATTCAGAAATTACTGATGTTAAGTTTTACCATGGATCACAACTGCCCCCTAGAGATGTTCTAAATTATACTTCCAAATCCAGGCATTAATTTTTCCGACTCAGTGCTGCCCTCTTATGCCTGGGAGTTTCCGTTTCCAACTTCCAAATCCAGCTTCCAACTTCCAGCTTCCAACTTCCAACTTCCATTTCCAGCTTCCAGATTCCAACTTCCAACTTCCAGATCTAGATATGTTCAATGGTGACACTCTGACAAAAATTCCAAATTGGAGGGTGTAAGGTCGGGGTGAATCTGGGTGTTCCAAATCGCACATACAAACCCATGTTAAATTGAGCCACAACCCTAACCCTAACCTCTAACCCTAACCCTAACCCTAACCCTAACCCTAACCCTAACTCTAATCCTAACCTTTAACCCCCATCCCATCCCTTAACTTAACCTTCCCCTAACCCTTACCCTCACCCTAACCCCTTCCCTCCCGTACCTAACCCTAACCCTTACCCCAACCCTTACCTAAACCTAACCTTCAACCCCCATCCCATCCCTTACCTTAACCTTCCCCTAACCCTAACCCCCAACCCTTATCCTCACCCTAACCCCTCCCTTCCCATACCTAACCCTAACCCCGATCCTAACCTTTACCTAACCCTAACCCTCATTCTTACCCTTACCCCTCCCCTCCCTTGCCTTACCTTTACCCTCCCTCCCCTGACCCTAACCATTTTACTTAGCCATTCCTGTACATAAACCCACTCCCGGTTATGTAGGTCTGTAACACTATTTTCGTTTTCTTTGGTTTTCTGTTTCCCTGTTTTTGTTTTTATTTACTTATTCATTTGTTTTACTATTTATTATTACCATTATTATTATTATTATTATTATTATTATTATTATTTGTTATTTTTTTATTTTTTATTTATTATTAATGGAGTGTGGGTGAGCGCCTTATAGGACTAGTATCACCATAAAAGGTATTTCCTCATCCGATGAACACGCCGACATCCCATTGGCCAATGATCTACTGCCCCCTAGCGGGTTTATTGCGATCAGTCACCTCCCACCTCTGACCCCTCTCTCCTATTTTCCACTGCCACGGCTCGGACGCTTTTTACAGCACGGAAAGTTTATACACCTATCGCCTGAAGAAGATATAATAATATCGAAACGTTGCGAACCTTTTTTGTAAATTTGTACCGACAAATAAAGGTATTTTCTTTTTGACCACTGGCTCATAATTGTATGAACAAACCATCGCTCCATGAATCACCACCGAGATTACGAGGCCTGGACCCTGGTCCAGAGGAGACGGGGCCGAGCAGTGTTCCGGGACCACCCCGCTACCTTACAGCCGGTGAGTCGGCGGGTTTTTGAACCGAATTATCCCCGGGCTGACCCGATAAGGCGCACTGTTGCACACGGGATGGAGGGCCGCCACCAGGAGTGGGCCTCCCGTCGTTCACCGCCACGAGGCCGTGACCACGGGGGCCGAGGCCTTGACCACGAGGGCCGAGGCCGTGGCCCTGGAGGCCCAGGCTTCCACCCACACCGCCAGTATGACCCGTCACCTGATGGGGAGGATCATTACGGCCGGGGCCTGCGTCCTGGCTACCAGCCACCGGCTCCCCGCTACACCCCAGCTCCGCGTAGTCCGCCCCGGGGGCCGTGGCGCCAGCGCCACTCACGCAACGCCGAGGCTTGGGCCTTCCACCGCAGCCCCGCGCGCGGCTGCGCACCACGCGCTGAGGAGCGTCACCGTCGGGACCCGGAGATCCCGGCGCCCGTCTGGACCCGCGACCGGGTCCCCCGACGGACCTACGACGACCGGGGTCGTCCACCACCCGGTAGGGGTCCTTGTCGCGGCCCAGCCCGAACGGGGGCCGACGACGGAACACGCAACAGACGCGTGGAGGAGCGCAGCCGCGCCGGGGCCCCGAGCGTCCCGCGCTCGTCAGACCCCGACTTCAGCACCAAAAATAAGGTTATTTATAACATTATTAAGGCTGTACATCATCTGGACAATATCATGGGCCCTAACCCCCCTATCACGATCGCCAGAATGGCCCATACGCTAAATTCAATAATTAAACCGGCATCTCCCAATCCCGCTACGTTGACCCTCATTAAGGGTAACGCAGAGAATTGGGCCTATACTACTACCATCATCCTCAGAGACCATTATCTGGACACAATAATCAACCAGGTCCGGGTGTTTTCCCTATTAATGGGCCCCCGTTGGGACCAGAATTTTGACATCGCCTCGGCTTGGGCGAGGAGACACTTTGGCCCTAGACTCCTGCAGACGTCACTGGACGACGCACACACCAGATTGTGCTCTGCAACGGGCAACGATGGATCGTCCACGGACCCACTCCCGGACCAGAGGCCCACAGCACGGACCCCTCCATGTCCCCCGGTATCGCAGACGATGGAACCGACCAGGGACCCGCCCATCATCACCGCCCAGGTCCACGCCCCGGACGACGGGGGCGTTCTACTCACCACCCCCCCATCGCCATCGGTCCAGCCATCCTCCAGCGCGCTCCCACGAGAGGGGAGTCCCCCAGCATCGCAGCCAGACGCGGATGGAGGCCGGTCTCCTGTTTTCCCTCTTTTCCTCCTCCCCCCCTTGTCTCCCCCTCTGTTTGTCCCCTCTCCTCCCCCCCCTCCCGACTTTTCTCTCCCTTCCTCAGGCCCGGTTACCTGCCCGGTACCGCCCAAAACAAAGAGGAAGGCGCGGACCCGACAGACTGCTGGCCGCCCCCATAGTCCTGCTCTTCCCTCCCGCCCCACGTCTCCGGATGCTGAACGGACGGTGGAGGGCACACCACCTGTTGTGTCCTGTGCAGGGGATGCCCACACCCCCACGGCCTCGAGTGGAGGCCCTCCTGCCACGCCCCGGGGCCCCGTCCAGAGCCGGCTCAACTTCGTCTCTCCTGCGGCCTCCACGCCAGCCACACCTACAAGGAGACCCACCCGTCACGTAAATACGATCAATAAGACCAAAGAGTGGGGTCTGCTGGCGAGGGAGAAATGGTTAGTGCTGGGTGATTCTAATGTAGGTAGAATCCCATCTTTCCAGCATGAGGGATTGCAGATCGATGCTTTTCCGGGTGCCACCTTCAGGCACGCCGTGTCCATCCTGTCGAAGACTACCGTCTCCACAGTTGTGGAAAAGGTCATTTTGGCCTTCGGGTTGAACAATAGGGCCCACAAGGTAGACCAATCTGTTATCCGACAGCTGCAGAGTACTCTCCGTATGGCTAAACTCGTTTTCCCCCAAGCTCAGATCTTCATACCGGAAATCAGCTTCTCCAGGTCCCTCCCTCATCGTGAACAGGACAACCTGAGGCAGCTCAACGCCCACATTGTCTCCCACCACCCCTTCATTCCGGCCCTGTCCAGAAACTCCTTCAAGACCGAGAGGGACGGCATCCACTGGTCGCACCACACGGCCAAACTGGTATTGGAGCACTGGGTGCAGATGTTAAACTAGGGGTCCCCGCGGCTTTTAATACGCAGAAGGGGTATAAATCTGTTATTAATTTATGCAAAGAATTCACATTGACGGGGGCCCAGCTTTCTGTTCTCGACCGGGGTCTCCACTTTATCCCCACCAAGGGTAGCAACAGTAACAGTGCAACCCCAGGTGGTCGACTTCTAAGAGACGCCAGTTAGAGCGGGTCTGGATCTACAGACTGGGCACCTTACAACCAGGGGGTCTTAACGTGCGTGGGGGCTTGGGGATTGGATCCCAGAGAACAGTTTAATGGACAGTGCATTTCGGCGTCGCTTCCAGTGGGAGCGTCGTTTTTCTAACCCTAACCTAACCCGCCCGTGCCTTGCTGTTCACCTGCCCTTTCTCCTTGCCTCCCTGCATGTGGGCTTCCCTGTTCTCCTCCTCTGTACTATTGTATAAGGAGTTGATGTATTCCCATGTTGATATTGTGTATATTGTGTACCTTTAACCCAATTCCCTATTCATGGTTGATATTTATGGTTCATACTTAGTGATGTATGTTGCCACTATATGCATTCTGTATTCCTTTTAACCCAATTCCTATTCGTGGTTAATATTAATATTAATGGTTTATTGTTGGTTTATGTTGCTACTGTGTGTTGGGTATCTTTTAACCCTATCCGCTTATTCGTGGTTATCGCATGTTGACACCACCATTGTTTGTTCATGAGCCTAAAATGTTGGTCATGTGTATCTCCAGCCGAGCCGTAGGCACCCTGTTATGCTATTTTGTTTGGGCCCCGTCCAACCCCTAGCCCCCACCCAAACCTCTCCATCCCCTTGCCAATCTTTCCTACCTAGCCCTAAACCTAACCTTAACCCCAACCCTTGCCTAACCCTAACCTTTTATCCCCACCCTAACCCCTAACCCCTACCTAGCCTTAAACCTAACCCCAACCCTTGCCTAACCCTAACCTTTTATCCCCACCCTAACCCCTAATCCTAACCCCAACTCTATCCCCACCTAGCCCTAAACCTAATCCTAACCCCAACCCTTTCCTAACCCCAACCCTTTATCCCCACCCCATCCCTTAACCTAACCTTCCTCTAACCCTTATCCTGACCTTAACCCCTCCCCTCCCGTACCTAACCCTAACCCTTACTCTAATCCTAACCTTTAACCCCCATCCCATCCCTTAACTTAACCTTCCCCTAACCCTTACCCTCACCCTAACCCCTTCCCTCCCGTACCTAACCCTAACCCTTACCCCAACCCTTACCTAAACCTAACCTTCAACCCCCATCCCATCCCTTACCTTAACCTTCCCCTAACCCTAACCCCCAACCCTTATCCTCACCCTAACCCCTCCCTTCCCATACCTAACCCTAACCCCGATCCTAACCTTTACCTAACCCTAACCCTCATTCTTACCCTTACCCCTCCCCTCCCTTGCCTTACCTTTACCCTCCCTCCCCTGACCCTAACCATTTTACTTAGCCATTCCTGTACATAAACCCACTCCCGGTTATGTAGGTCTGTAACACTATTTTCGTTTTCTTTGGTTTTCTGTTTCCCTGTTTTTGTTTTTATTTACTTATTCATTTGTTTTACTATTTATTATTACCATTATTATTATTATTATTATTATTATTATTATTATTTGTTATTTTTTTATTTTTTATTTATTATTAATGGAGTGTGGGTGAGCGCCTTATAGGACTAGTATCACCATAAAAGGTATTTCCTCATCCGATGAACACGCCGACATCCCATTGGCCAATGATCTACTGCCCCCTAGCGGGTTTATTGCGATCAGTCACCTCCCACCTCTGACCCCTCTCTCCTATTTTCCACTGCCACGGCTCGGACGCTTTTTACAGCACGGAAAGTTTATACACCTATCGCCTGAAGAAGATATAATAATATCGAAACGTTGCGAACCTTTTTTGTAAATTTGTACCGACAAATAAAGGTATTTTCTTTTTGACCACTGGCTCATAATTGTATGAACAAACCATCGCTCCATGAATCACCACCGAGATTACGAGGCCTGGACCCTGGTCCAGAGGAGACGGGGCCGAGCAGTGTTCCGGGACCACCCCGCTACCTTACAGCCGGTGAGTCGGCGGGTTTTTGAACCGAATTATCCCCGGGCTGACCCGATAAGGCGCACTGTTGCACACGGGATGGAGGGCCGCCACCAGGAGTGGGCCTCCCGTCGTTCACCGCCACGAGGCCGTGACCACGGGGGCCGAGGCCTTGACCACGAGGGCCGAGGCCGTGGCCCTGGAGGCCCAGGCTTCCACCCACACCGCCAGTATGACCCGTCACCTGATGGGGAGGATCATTACGGCCGGGGCCTGCGTCCTGGCTACCAGCCACCGGCTCCCCGCTACACCCCAGCTCCGCGTAGTCCGCCCCGGGGGCCGTGGCGCCAGCGCCACTCACGCAACGCCGAGGCTTGGGCCTTCCACCGCAGCCCCGCGCGCGGCTGCGCACCACGCGCTGAGGAGCGTCACCGTCGGGACCCGGAGATCCCGGCGCCCGTCTGGACCCGCGACCGGGTCCCCCGACGGACCTACGACGACCGGGGTCGTCCACCACCCGGTAGGGGTCCTCGTCGCGGCCCAGCCCGAACGGGGGCCGACGACGGAACACGCAACAGACGCGTGGAGGAGCGCAGCCGCGCCGGGGCCCCGAGCGTCCCGCGCTCGTCAGACCCCGACTTCAGCACCAAAAATAAGGTTATTTATAACATTATTAAGGCTGTACATCATCTGGACAATATCATGGGCCCTAACCCCCCTATCACGATCGCCAGAATGGCCCATACGCTAAATTCAATAATTAAACCGGCATCTCCCAATCCCGCTACGTTGACCCTCATTAAGGGTAACGCAGAGAATTGGGCCTATACTACTACCATCATCCTCAGAGACCATTATCTGGACACAATAATCAACCAGGTCCGGGTGTTTTCCCTATTAATGGGCCCCCGTTGGGACCAGAATTTTGACATCGCCTCGGCTTGGGCGAGGAGACACTTTGGCCCTAGACTCCTGCAGACGTCACTGGACGACGCACACACCAGATTGTGCTCTGCAACGGGCAACGATGGATCGTCCACGGACCCACTCCCGGACCAGAGGCCCACAGCACGGACCCCTCCATGTCCCCCGGTATCGCAGACGATGGAACCGACCAGGGACCCGCCCATCATCACCGCCCAGGTCCACGCCCCGGACGACGGGGGCGTTCTACTCACCACCCCCCCATCGCCATCGGTCCAGCCATCCTCCAGCGCGCTCCCACGAGAGGGGAGTCCCCCAGCATCGCAGCCAGACGCGGATGGAGGCCGGTCTCCTGTTTTCCCTCTTTTCCTCCTCCCCCCCTTGTCTCCCCCTCTGTTTGTCCCCTCTCCTCCCCCCCCTCCCGACTTTTCTCTCCCTTCCTCAGGCCCGGTTACCTGCCCGGTACCGCCCAAAACAAAGAGGAAGGCGCGGACCCGACAGACTGCTGGCCGCCCCCATAGTCCTGCTCTTCCCTCCCGCCCCACGTCTCCGGATGCTGAACGGACGGTGGAGGGCACACCACCTGTTGTGTCCTGTGCAGGGGATGCCCACACCCCCACGGCCTCGAGTGGAGGCCCTCCTGCCACGCCCCGGGGCCCCGTCCAGAGCCGGCTCAACTTCGTCTCTCCTGCGGCCTCCACGCCAGCCACACCTACAAGGAGACCCACCCGTCACGTAAATACGATCAATAAGACCAAAGAGTGGGGTCTGCTGGCGAGGGAGAAATGGTTAGTGCTGGGTGATTCTAATGTAGGTAGAATCCCATCTTTCCAGCATGAGGGATTGCAGATCGATGCTTTTCCGGGTGCCACCTTCAGGCACGCCGTGTCCATCCTGTCGAAGACTACCGTCTCCACAGTTGTGGAAAAGGTCATTTTGGCCTTCGGGTTGAACAATAGGGCCCACAAGGTAGACCAATCTGTTATCCGACAGCTGCAGAGTACTCTCCGTATGGCTAAACTCGTTTTCCCCCAAGCTCAGATCTTCATACCGGAAATCAGCTTCTCCAGGTCCCTCCCTCATCGTGAACAGGACAACCTGAGGCAGCTCAACGCCCACATTGTCTCCCACCACCCCTTCATTCCGGCCCTGTCCAGAAACTCCTTCAAGACCGAGAGGGACGGCATCCACTGGTCGCACCACACGGCCAAACTGGTATTGGAGCACTGGGTGCAGATGTTAAACTAGGGGTCCCCGCGGCTTTTAATACGCAGAAGGGGTATAAATCTGTTATTAATTTATGCAAAGAATTCACATTGACGGGGGCCCAGCTTTCTGTTCTCGACCGGGGTCTCCACTTTATCCCCACCAAGGGTAGCAACAGTAACAGTGCAACCCCAGGTGGTCGACTTCTAAGAGACGCCAGTTAGAGCGGGTCTGGATCTACAGACTGGGCACCTTACAACCAGGGGGTCTTAACGTGCGTGGGGGCTTGGGGATTGGATCCCAGAGAACAGTTTAATGGACAGTGCATTTCGGCGTCGCTTCCAGTGGGAGCGTCGTTTTTCTAACCCTAACCTAACCCGCCCGTGCCTTGCTGTTCACCTGCCCTTTCTCCTTGCCTCCCTGCATGTGGGCTTCCCTGTTCTCCTCCTCTGTACTATTGTATAAGGAGTTGATGTATTCCCATGTTGATATTGTGTATATTGTGTACCTTTAACCCAATTCCCTATTCATGGTTGATATTTATGGTTCATACTTAGTGATGTATGTTGCCACTATATGCATTCTGTATTCCTTTTAACCCAATTCCTATTCGTGGTTAATATTAATATTAATGGTTTATTGTTGGTTTATGTTGCTACTGTGTGTTGGGTATCTTTTAACCCTATCCGCTTATTCGTGGTTATCGCATGTTGACACCACCATTGTTTGTTCATGAGCCTAAAATGTTGGTCATGTGTATCTCCAGCCGAGCCGTAGGCACCCTGTTATGCTATTTTGTTTGGGCCCCGTCCAACCCCTAGCCCCCACCCAAACCTCTCCATCCCCTTGCCAATCTTTCCTACCTAGCCCTAAACCTAACCTTAACCCCAACCCTTGCCTAACCCTAACCTTTTATCCCCACCCTAACCCCTAACCCTAACCCCTACCTAGCCTTAAACCTAACCCCAACCCTTGCCTAACCCTAACCTTTTATCCCCACCCTAACCCCTAATCCTAACCCCAACTCTATCCCCACCTAGCCCTAAACCTAATCCTAACCCCAACCCTTTCCTAACCCCAACCCTTTATCCCCACCCCATCCCTTAACCTAACCTTCCTCTAACCCTTATCCTGACCTTAACCCCTCCCCTCCCGTACCTAACCCTAACCCTTACTCTAATCCTAACCTTTAACCCCCATCCCATCCCTTAACTTAACCTTCCCCTAACCCTTACCCTCACCCTAACCCCTTCCCTCCCGTACCTAACCCTAACCCTTACCCCAACCCTTACCTAAACCTAACCTTCAACCCCCATCCCATCCCTTACCTTAACCTTCCCCTAACCCTAACCCCCAACCCTTATCCTCACCCTAACCCCTCCCTTCCCATACCTAACCCTAACCCCGATCCTAACCTTTACCTAACCCTAACCCTCATTCTTACCCTTACCCCTCCCCTCCCTTGCCTTACCTTTACCCTCCCTCCCCTGACCCTAACCATTTTACTTAGCCATTCCTGTACATAAACCCACTCCCGGTTATGTAGGTCTGTAACACTATTTTCGTTTTCTTTGGTTTTCTGTTTCCCTGTTTTTGTTTTTATTTACTTATTCATTTGTTTTACTATTTATTATTACCATTATTATTATTATTATTATTATTATTATTATTATTTGTTATTTTTTTATTTTTTATTTATTATTAATGGAGTGTGGGTGAGCGCCTTATAGGACTAGTATCACCATAAAAGGTATTTCCTCATCCGATGAACACGCCGACATCCCATTGGCCAATGATCTACTGCCCCCTAGCGGGTTTATTGCGATCAGTCACCTCCCACCTCTGACCCCTCTCTCCTATTTTCCACTGCCACGGCTCGGACGCTTTTTACAGCACGGAAAGTTTATACACCTATCGCCTGAAGAAGATATAATAATATCGAAACGTTGCGAACCTTTTTTGTAAATTTGTACCGACAAATAAAGGTATTTTCTTTTTGACCACTGGCTCATAATTGTATGAACAAACCATCGCTCCATGAATCACCACCGAGATTACGAGGCCTGGACCCTGGTCCAGAGGAGACGGGGCCGAGCAGTGTTCCGGGACCACCCCGCTACCTTACAGCCGGTGAGTCGGCGGGTTTTTGAACCGAATTATCCCCGGGCTGACCCGATAAGGCGCACTGTTGCACACGGGATGGAGGGCCGCCACCAGGAGTGGGCCTCCCGTCGTTCACCGCCACGAGGCCGTGACCACGGGGGCCGAGGCCTTGACCACGAGGGCCGAGGCCGTGGCCCTGGAGGCCCAGGCTTCCACCCACACCGCCAGTATGACCCGTCACCTGATGGGGAGGATCATTACGGCCGGGGCCTGCGTCCTGGCTACCAGCCACCGGCTCCCCGCTACACCCCAGCTCCGCGTAGTCCGCCCCGGGGGCCGTGGCGCCAGCGCCACTCACGCAACGCCGAGGCTTGGGCCTTCCACCGCAGCCCCGCGCGCGGCTGCGCACCACGCGCTGAGGAGCGTCACCGTCGGGACCCGGAGATCCCGGCGCCCGTCTGGACCCGCGACCGGGTCCCCCGACGGACCTACGACGACCGGGGTCGTCCACCACCCGGTAGGGGTCCTCGTCGCGGCCCAGCCCGAACGGGGGCCGACGACGGAACACGCAACAGACGCGTGGAGGAGCGCAGCCGCGCCGGGGCCCCGAGCGTCCCGCGCTCGTCAGACCCCGACTTCAGCACCAAAAATAAGGTTATTTATAACATTATTAAGGCTGTACATCATCTGGACAATATCATGGGCCCTAACCCCCCTATCACGATCGCCAGAATGGCCCATACGCTAAATTCAATAATTAAACCGGCATCTCCCAATCCCGCTACGTTGACCCTCATTAAGGGTAACGCAGAGAATTGGGCCTATACTACTACCATCATCCTCAGAGACCATTATCTGGACACAATAATCAACCAGGTCCGGGTGTTTTCCCTATTAATGGGCCCCCGTTGGGACCAGAATTTTGACATCGCCTCGGCTTGGGCGAGGAGACACTTTGGCCCTAGACTCCTGCAGACGTCACTGGACGACGCACACACCAGATTGTGCTCTGCAACGGGCAACGATGGATCGTCCACGGACCCACTCCCGGACCAGAGGCCCACAGCACGGACCCCTCCATGTCCCCCGGTATCGCAGACGATGGAACCGACCAGGGACCCGCCCATCATCACCGCCCAGGTCCACGCCCCGGACGACGGGGGCGTTCTACTCACCACCCCCCCATCGCCATCGGTCCAGCCATCCTCCAGCGCGCTCCCACGAGAGGGGAGTCCCCCAGCATCGCAGCCAGACGCGGATGGAGGCCGGTCTCCTGTTTTCCCTCTTTTCCTCCTCCCCCCCTTGTCTCCCCCTCTGTTTGTCCCCTCTCCTCCCCCCCCTCCCGACTTTTCTCTCCCTTCCTCAGGCCCGGTTACCTGCCCGGTACCGCCCAAAACAAAGAGGAAGGCGCGGACCCGACAGACTGCTGGCCGCCCCCATAGTCCTGCTCTTCCCTCCCGCCCCACGTCTCCGGATGCTGAACGGACGGTGGAGGGCACACCACCTGTTGTGTCCTGTGCAGGGGATGCCCACACCCCCACGGCCTCGAGTGGAGGCCCTCCTGCCACGCCCCGGGGCCCCGTCCAGAGCCGGCTCAACTTCGTCTCTCCTGCGGCCTCCACGCCAGCCACACCTACAAGGAGACCCACCCGTCACGTAAATACGATCAATAAGACCAAAGAGTGGGGTCTGCTGGCGAGGGAGAAATGGTTAGTGCTGGGTGATTCTAATGTAGGTAGAATCCCATCTTTCCAGCATGAGGGATTGCAGATCGATGCTTTTCCGGGTGCCACCTTCAGGCACGCCGTGTCCATCCTGTCGAAGACTACCGTCTCCACAGTTGTGGAAAAGGTCATTTTGGCCTTCGGGTTGAACAATAGGGCCCACAAGGTAGACCAATCTGTTATCCGACAGCTGCAGAGTACTCTCCGTATGGCTAAACTCGTTTTCCCCCAAGCTCAGATCTTCATACCGGAAATCAGCTTCTCCAGGTCCCTCCCTCATCGTGAACAGGACAACCTGAGGCAGCTCAACGCCCACATTGTCTCCCACCACCCCTTCATTCCGGCCCTGTCCAGAAACTCCTTCAAGACCGAGAGGGACGGCATCCACTGGTCGCACCACACGGCCAAACTGGTATTGGAGCACTGGGTGCAGATGTTAAACTAGGGGTCCCCGCGGCTTTTAATACGCAGAAGGGGTATAAATCTGTTATTAATTTATGCAAAGAATTCACATTGACGGGGGCCCAGCTTTCTGTTCTCGACCGGGGTCTCCACTTTATCCCCACCAAGGGTAGCAACAGTAACAGTGCAACCCCAGGTGGTCGACTTCTAAGAGACGCCAGTTAGAGCGGGTCTGGATCTACAGACTGGGCACCTTACAACCAGGGGGTCTTAACGTGCGTGGGGGCTTGGGGATTGGATCCCAGAGAACAGTTTAATGGACAGTGCATTTCGGCGTCGCTTCCAGTGGGAGCGTCGTTTTTCTAACCCTAACCTAACCCGCCCGTGCCTTGCTGTTCACCTGCCCTTTCTCCTTGCCTCCCTGCATGTGGGCTTCCCTGTTCTCCTCCTCTGTACTATTGTATAAGGAGTTGATGTATTCCCATGTTGATATTGTGTATATTGTGTACCTTTAACCCAATTCCCTATTCATGGTTGATATTTATGGTTCATACTTAGTGATGTATGTTGCCACTATATGCATTCTGTATTCCTTTTAACCCAATTCCTATTCGTGGTTAATATTAATATTAATGGTTTATTGTTGGTTTATGTTGCTACTGTGTGTTGGGTATCTTTTAACCCTATCCGCTTATTCGTGGTTATCGCATGTTGACACCACCATTGTTTGTTCATGAGCCTAAAATGTTGGTCATGTGTATCTCCAGCCGAGCCGTAGGCACCCTGTTATGCTATTTTGTTTGGGCCCCGTCCAACCCCTAGCCCCCACCCAAACCTCTCCATCCCCTTGCCAATCTTTCCTACCTAGCCCTAAACCTAACCTTAACCCCAACCCTTGCCTAACCCTAACCTTTTATCCCCACCCTAACCCCTAACCCTAACCCCTACCTAGCCTTAAACCTAACCCCAACCCTTGCCTAACCCTAACCTTTTATCCCCACCCTAACCCCTAATCCTAACCCCAACTCTATCCCCACCTAGCCCTAAACCTAATCCTAACCCCAACCCTTTCCTAACCCCAACCCTTTATCCCCACCCCATCCCTTAACCTAACCTTCCTCTAACCCTTATCCTGACCTTAACCCCTCCCCTCCCGTACCTAACCCTAACCCTTACTCTAATCCTAACCTTTAACCCCCATCCCATCCCTTAACTTAACCTTCCCCTAACCCTTACCCTCACCCTAACCCCTTCCCTCCCGTACCTAACCCTAACCCTTACCCCAACCCTTACCTAAACCTAACCTTCAACCCCCATCCCATCCCTTACCTTAACCTTCCCCTAACCCTAACCCCCAACCCTTATCCTCACCCTAACCCCTCCCTTCCCATACCTAACCCTAACCCCGATCCTAACCTTTACCTAACCCTAACCCTCATTCTTACCCTTACCCCTCCCCTCCCTTGCCTTACCTTTACCCTCCCTCCCCTGACCCTAACCATTTTACTTAGCCATTCCTGTACATAAACCCACTCCCGGTTATGTAGGTCTGTAACACTATTTTCGTTTTCTTTGGTTTTCTGTTTCCCTGTTTTTGTTTTTATTTACTTATTCATTTGTTTTACTATTTATTATTACCATTATTATTATTATTATTATTATTATTATTATTATTTGTTATTTTTTTATTTTTTATTTATTATTAATGGAGTGTGGGTGAGCGCCTTATAGGACTAGTATCACCATAAAAGGTATTTCCTCATCCGATGAACACGCCGACATCCCATTGGCCAATGATCTACTGCCCCCTAGCGGGTTTATTGCGATCAGTCACCTCCCACCTCTGACCCCTCTCTCCTATTTTCCACTGCCACGGCTCGGACGCTTTTTACAGCACGGAAAGTTTATACACCTATCGCCTGAAGAAGATATAATAATATCGAAACGTTGCGAACCTTTTTTGTAAATTTGTACCGACAAATAAAGGTATTTTCTTTTTGACCACTGGCTCATAATTGTATGAACAAACCATCGCTCCATGAATCACCACCGAGATTACGAGGCCTGGACCCTGGTCCAGAGGAGACGGGGCCGAGCAGTGTTCCGGGACCACCCCGCTACCTTACAGCCGGTGAGTCGGCGGGTTTTTGAACCGAATTATCCCCGGGCTGACCCGATAAGGCGCACTGTTGCACACGGGATGGAGGGCCGCCACCAGGAGTGGGCCTCCCGTCGTTCACCGCCACGAGGCCGTGACCACGGGGGCCGAGGCCTTGACCACGAGGGCCGAGGCCGTGGCCCTGGAGGCCCAGGCTTCCACCCACACCGCCAGTATGACCCGTCACCTGATGGGGAGGATCATTACGGCCGGGGCCTGCGTCCTGGCTACCAGCCACCGGCTCCCCGCTACACCCCAGCTCCGCGTAGTCCGCCCCGGGGGCCGTGGCGCCAGCGCCACTCACGCAACGCCGAGGCTTGGGCCTTCCACCGCAGCCCCGCGCGCGGCTGCGCACCACGCGCTGAGGAGCGTCACCGTCGGGACCCGGAGATCCCGGCGCCCGTCTGGACCCGCGACCGGGTCCCCCGACGGACCTACGACGACCGGGGTCGTCCACCACCCGGTAGGGGTCCTCGTCGCGGCCCAGCCCGAACGGGGGCCGACGACGGAACACGCAACAGACGCGTGGAGGAGCGCAGCCGCGCCGGGGCCCCGAGCGTCCCGCGCTCGTCAGACCCCGACTTCAGCACCAAAAATAAGGTTATTTATAACATTATTAAGGCTGTACATCATCTGGACAATATCATGGGCCCTAACCCCCCTATCACGATCGCCAGAATGGCCCATACGCTAAATTCAATAATTAAACCGGCATCTCCCAATCCCGCTACGTTGACCCTCATTAAGGGTAACGCAGAGAATTGGGCCTATACTACTACCATCATCCTCAGAGACCATTATCTGGACACAATAATCAACCAGGTCCGGGTGTTTTCCCTATTAATGGGCCCCCGTTGGGACCAGAATTTTGACATCGCCTCGGCTTGGGCGAGGAGACACTTTGGCCCTAGACTCCTGCAGACGTCACTGGACGACGCACACACCAGATTGTGCTCTGCAACGGGCAACGATGGATCGTCCACGGACCCACTCCCGGACCAGAGGCCCACAGCACGGACCCCTCCATGTCCCCCGGTATCGCAGACGATGGAACCGACCAGGGACCCGCCCATCATCACCGCCCAGGTCCACGCCCCGGACGACGGGGGCGTTCTACTCACCACCCCCCCATCGCCATCGGTCCAGCCATCCTCCAGCGCGCTCCCACGAGAGGGGAGTCCCCCAGCATCGCAGCCAGACGCGGATGGAGGCCGGTCTCCTGTTTTCCCTCTTTTCCTCCTCCCCCCCTTGTCTCCCCCTCTGTTTGTCCCCTCTCCTCCCCCCCCTCCCGACTTTTCTCTCCCTTCCTCAGGCCCGGTTACCTGCCCGGTACCGCCCAAAACAAAGAGGAAGGCGCGGACCCGACAGACTGCTGGCCGCCCCCATAGTCCTGCTCTTCCCTCCCGCCCCACGTCTCCGGATGCTGAACGGACGGTGGAGGGCACACCACCTGTTGTGTCCTGTGCAGGGGATGCCCACACCCCCACGGCCTCGAGTGGAGGCCCTCCTGCCACGCCCCGGGGCCCCGTCCAGAGCCGGCTCAACTTCGTCTCTCCTGCGGCCTCCACGCCAGCCACACCTACAAGGAGACCCACCCGTCACGTAAATACGATCAATAAGACCAAAGAGTGGGGTCTGCTGGCGAGGGAGAAATGGTTAGTGCTGGGTGATTCTAATGTAGGTAGAATCCCATCTTTCCAGCATGAGGGATTGCAGATCGATGCTTTTCCGGGTGCCACCTTCAGGCACGCCGTGTCCATCCTGTCGAAGACTACCGTCTCCACAGTTGTGGAAAAGGTCATTTTGGCCTTCGGGTTGAACAATAGGGCCCACAAGGTAGACCAATCTGTTATCCGACAGCTGCAGAGTACTCTCCGTATGGCTAAACTCGTTTTCCCCCAAGCTCAGATCTTCATACCGGAAATCAGCTTCTCCAGGTCCCTCCCTCATCGTGAACAGGACAACCTGAGGCAGCTCAACGCCCACATTGTCTCCCACCACCCCTTCATTCCGGCCCTGTCCAGAAACTCCTTCAAGACCGAGAGGGACGGCATCCACTGGTCGCACCACACGGCCAAACTGGTATTGGAGCACTGGGTGCAGATGTTAAACTAGGGGTCCCCGCGGCTTTTAATACGCAGAAGGGGTATAAATCTGTTATTAATTTATGCAAAGAATTCACATTGACGGGGGCCCAGCTTTCTGTTCTCGACCGGGGTCTCCACTTTATCCCCACCAAGGGTAGCAACAGTAACAGTGCAACCCCAGGTGGTCGACTTCTAAGAGACGCCAGTTAGAGCGGGTCTGGATCTACAGACTGGGCACCTTACAACCAGGGGGTCTTAACGTGCGTGGGGGCTTGGGGATTGGATCCCAGAGAACAGTTTAATGGACAGTGCATTTCGGCGTCGCTTCCAGTGGGAGCGTCGTTTTTCTAACCCTAACCTAACCCGCCCGTGCCTTGCTGTTCACCTGCCCTTTCTCCTTGCCTCCCTGCATGTGGGCTTCCCTGTTCTCCTCCTCTGTACTATTGTATAAGGAGTTGATGTATTCCCATGTTGATATTGTGTATATTGTGTACCTTTAACCCAATTCCCTATTCATGGTTGATATTTATGGTTCATACTTAGTGATGTATGTTGCCACTATATGCATTCTGTATTCCTTTTAACCCAATTCCTATTCGTGGTTAATATTAATATTAATGGTTTATTGTTGGTTTATGTTGCTACTGTGTGTTGGGTATCTTTTAACCCTATCCGCTTATTCGTGGTTATCGCATGTTGACACCACCATTGTTTGTTCATGAGCCTAAAATGTTGGTCATGTGTATCTCCAGCCGAGCCGTAGGCACCCTGTTATGCTATTTTGTTTGGGCCCCGTCCAACCCCTAGCCCCCACCCAAACCTCTCCATCCCCTTGCCAATCTTTCCTACCTAGCCCTAAACCTAACCTTAACCCCAACCCTTGCCTAACCCTAACCTTTTATCCCCACCCTAACCCCTAACCCTAACCCCTACCTAGCCTTAAACCTAACCCCAACCCTTGCCTAACCCTAACCTTTTATCCCCACCCTAACCCCTAATCCTAACCCCAACTCTATCCCCACCTAGCCCTAAACCTAATCCTAACACCAACCCTTTCCTAACCCCAACCCTTTATCCCCACCCCATCCCTTAACCTAACCTTCCTCTAACCCTTATCCTGACCTTAACCCCTCCCCTCCCGTACCTAACCCTAACCCTTACTCTAATCCTAACCTTTAACCCCCATCCCATCCCTTAACTTAACCTTCCCCTAACCCTTACCCTCACCCTAACCCCTTCCCTCCCGTACCTAACCCTAACCCTTACCCCAACCCTTACCTAAACCTAACCTTCAACCCCCATCCCATCCCTTACCTTAACCTTCCCCTAACCCTAACCCCCAACCCTTATCCTCACCCTAACCCCTCCCTTCCCATACCTAACCCTAACCCCGATCCTAACCTTTACCTAACCCTAACCCTCATTCTTACCCTTACCCCTCCCCTCCCTTGCCTTACCTTTACCCTCCCTCCCCTGACCCTAACCATTTTACTTAGCCATTCCTGTACATAAACCCACTCCCGGTTATGTAGGTCTGTAACACTATTTTCGTTTTCTTTGGTTTTCTGTTTCCCTGTTTTTGTTTTTATTTACTTATTCATTTGTTTTACTATTTATTATTACCATTATTATTATTATTATTATTATTATTATTATTATTTGTTATTTTTTTATTTTTTATTTATTATTAATGGAGTGTGGGTGAGCGCCTTATAGGACTAGTATCACCATAAAAGGTATTTCCTCATCCGATGAACACGCCGACATCCCATTGGCCAATGATCTACTGCCCCCTAGCGGGTTTATTGCGATCAGTCACCTCCCACCTCTGACCCCTCTCTCCTATTTTCCACTGCCACGGCTCGGACGCTTTTTACAGCACGGAAAGTTTATACACCTATCGCCTGAAGAAGATATAATAATATCGAAACGTTGCGAACCTTTTTTGTAAATTTGTACCGACAAATAAAGGTATTTTCTTTTTGACCACTGGCTCATAATTGTATGAACAAACCATCGCTCCATGAATCACCACCGAGATTACGAGGCCTGGACCCTGGTCCAGAGGAGACGGGGCCGAGCAGTGTTCCGGGACCACCCCGCTACCTTACAGCCGGTGAGTCGGCGGGTTTTTGAACCGAATTATCCCCGGGCTGACCCGATAAGGCGCACTGTTGCACACGGGATGGAGGGCCGCCACCAGGAGTGGGCCTCCCGTCGTTCACCGCCACGAGGCCGTGACCACGGGGGCCGAGGCCTTGACCACGAGGGCCGAGGCCGTGGCCCTGGAGGCCCAGGCTTCCACCCACACCGCCAGTATGACCCGTCACCTGATGGGGAGGATCATTACGGCCGGGGCCTGCGTCCTGGCTACCAGCCACCGGCTCCCCGCTACACCCCAGCTCCGCGTAGTCCGCCCCGGGGGCCGTGGCGCCAGCGCCACTCACGCAACGCCGAGGCTTGGGCCTTCCACCGCAGCCCCGCGCGCGGCTGCGCACCACGCGCTGAGGAGCGTCACCGTCGGGACCCGGAGATCCCGGCGCCCGTCTGGACCCGCGACCGGGTCCCCCGACGGACCTACGACGACCGGGGTCGTCCACCACCCGGTAGGGGTCCTCGTCGCGGCCCAGCCCGAACGGGGGCCGACGACGGAACACGCAACAGACGCGTGGAGGAGCGCAGCCGCGCCGGGGCCCCGAGCGTCCCGCGCTCGTCAGACCCCGACTTCAGCACCAAAAATAAGGTTATTTATAACATTATTAAGGCTGTACATCATCTGGACAATATCATGGGCCCTAACCCCCCTATCACGATCGCCAGAATGGCCCATACGCTAAATTCAATAATTAAACCGGCATCTCCCAATCCCGCTACGTTGACCCTCATTAAGGGTAACGCAGAGAATTGGGCCTATACTACTACCATCATCCTCAGAGACCATTATCTGGACACAATAATCAACCAGGTCCGGGTGTTTTCCCTATTAATGGGCCCCCGTTGGGACCAGAATTTTGACATCGCCTCGGCTTGGGCGAGGAGACACTTTGGCCCTAGACTCCTGCAGACGTCACTGGACGACGCACACACCAGATTGTGCTCTGCAACGGGCAACGATGGATCGTCCACGGACCCACTCCCGGACCAGAGGCCCACAGCACGGACCCCTCCATGTCCCCCGGTATCGCAGACGATGGAACCGACCAGGGACCCGCCCATCATCACCGCCCAGGTCCACGCCCCGGACGACGGGGGCGTTCTACTCACCACCCCCCCATCGCCATCGGTCCAGCCATCCTCCAGCGCGCTCCCACGAGAGGGGAGTCCCCCAGCATCGCAGCCAGACGCGGATGGAGGCCGGTCTCCTGTTTTCCCTCTTTTCCTCCTCCCCCCCTTGTCTCCCCCTCTGTTTGTCCCCTCTCCTCCCCCCCCTCCCGACTTTTCTCTCCCTTCCTCAGGCCCGGTTACCTGCCCGGTACCGCCCAAAACAAAGAGGAAGGCGCGGACCCGACAGACTGCTGGCCGCCCCCATAGTCCTGCTCTTCCCTCCCGCCCCACGTCTCCGGATGCTGAACGGACGGTGGAGGGCACACCACCTGTTGTGTCCTGTGCAGGGGATGCCCACACCCCCACGGCCTCGAGTGGAGGCCCTCCTGCCACGCCCCGGGGCCCCGTCCAGAGCCGGCTCAACTTCGTCTCTCCTGCGGCCTCCACGCCAGCCACACCTACAAGGAGACCCACCCGTCACGTAAATACGATCAATAAGACCAAAGAGTGGGGTCTGCTGGCGAGGGAGAAATGGTTAGTGCTGGGTGATTCTAATGTAGGTAGAATCCCATCTTTCCAGCATGAGGGATTGCAGATCGATGCTTTTCCGGGTGCCACCTTCAGGCACGCCGTGTCCATCCTGTCGAAGACTACCGTCTCCACAGTTGTGGAAAAGGTCATTTTGGCCTTCGGGTTGAACAATAGGGCCCACAAGGTAGACCAATCTGTTATCCGACAGCTGCAGAGTACTCTCCGTATGGCTAAACTCGTTTTCCCCCAAGCTCAGATCTTCATACCGGAAATCAGCTTCTCCAGGTCCCTCCCTCATCGTGAACAGGACAACCTGAGGCAGCTCAACGCCCACATTGTCTCCCACCACCCCTTCATTCCGGCCCTGTCCAGAAACTCCTTCAAGACCGAGAGGGACGGCATCCACTGGTCGCACCACACGGCCAAACTGGTATTGGAGCACTGGGTGCAGATGTTAAACTAGGGGTCCCCGCGGCTTTTAATACGCAGAAGGGGTATAAATCTGTTATTAATTTATGCAAAGAATTCACATTGACGGGGGCCCAGCTTTCTGTTCTCGACCGGGGTCTCCACTTTATCCCCACCAAGGGTAGCAACAGTAACAGTGCAACCCCAGGTGGTCGACTTCTAAGAGACGCCAGTTAGAGCGGGTCTGGATCTACAGACTGGGCACCTTACAACCAGGGGGTCTTAACGTGCGTGGGGGCTTGGGGATTGGATCCCAGAGAACAGTTTAATGGACAGTGCATTTCGGCGTCGCTTCCAGTGGGAGCGTCGTTTTTCTAACCCTAACCTAACCCGCCCGTGCCTTGCTGTTCACCTGCCCTTTCTCCTTGCCTCCCTGCATGTGGGCTTCCCTGTTCTCCTCCTCTGTACTATTGTATAAGGAGTTGATGTATTCCCATGTTGATATTGTGTATATTGTGTACCTTTAACCCAATTCCCTATTCATGGTTGATATTTATGGTTCATACTTAGTGATGTATGTTGCCACTATATGCATTCTGTATTCCTTTTAACCCAATTCCTATTCGTGGTTAATATTAATATTAATGGTTTATTGTTGGTTTATGTTGCTACTGTGTGTTGGGTATCTTTTAACCCTATCCGCTTATTCGTGGTTATCGCATGTTGACACCACCATTGTTTGTTCATGAGCCTAAAATGTTGGTCATGTGTATCTCCAGCCGAGCCGTAGGCACCCTGTTATGCTATTTTGTTTGGGCCCCGTCCAACCCCTAGCCCCCACCCAAACCTCTCCATCCCCTTGCCAATCTTTCCTACCTAGCCCTAAACCTAACCTTAACCCCAACCCTTGCCTAACCCTAACCTTTTATCCCCACCCTAACCCCTAACCCTAACCCCTACCTAGCCTTAAACCTAACCCCAACCCTTGCCTAACCCTAACCTTTTATCCCCACCCTAACCCCTAATCCTAACCCCAACTCTATCCCCACCTAGCCCTAAACCTAATCCTAACACCAACCCTTTCCTAACCCCAACCCTTTATCCCCACCCCATCCCTTAACCTAACCTTCCTCTAACCCTTATCCTGACCTTAACCCCTCCCCTCCCGTACCTAACCCTAACCCTTACTCTAATCCTAACCTTTAACCCCCATCCCATCCCTTAACTTAACCTTCCCCTAACCCTTACCCTCACCCTAACCCCTTCCCTCCCGTACCTAACCCTAACCCTTACCCCAACCCTTACCTAAACCTAACCTTCAACCCCCATCCCATCCCTTACCTTAACCTTCCCCTAACCCTAACCCCCAACCCTTATCCTCACCCTAACCCCTCCCTTCCCATACCTAACCCTAACCCCGATCCTAACCTTTACCTAACCCTAACCCTCATTCTTACCCTTACCCCTCCCCTCCCTTGCCTTACCTTTACCCTCCCTCCCCTGACCCTAACCATTTTACTTAGCCATTCCTGTACATAAACCCACTCCCGGTTATGTAGGTCTGTAACACTATTTTCGTTTTCTTTGGTTTTCTGTTTCCCTGTTTTTGTTTTTATTTACTTATTCATTTGTTTTACTATTTATTATTACCATTATTATTATTATTATTATTATTATTATTATTATTTGTTATTTTTTTATTTTTTATTTATTATTAATGGAGTGTGGGTGAGCGCCTTATAGGACTAGTATCACCATAAAAGGTATTTCCTCATCCGATGAACACGCCGACATCCCATTGGCCAATGATCTACTGCCCCCTAGCGGGTTTATTGCGATCAGTCACCTCCCACCTCTGACCCCTCTCTCCTATTTTCCACTGCCACGGCTCGGACGCTTTTTACAGCACGGAAAGTTTATACACCTATCGCCTGAAGAAGATATAATAATATCGAAACGTTGCGAACCTTTTTTGTAAATTTGTACCGACAAATAAAGGTATTTTCTTTTTGACCACTGGCTCATAATTGTATGAACAAACCATCGCTCCATGAATCACCACCGAGATTACGAGGCCTGGACCCTGGTCCAGAGGAGACGGGGCCGAGCAGTGTTCCGGGACCACCCCGCTACCTTACAGCCGGTGAGTCGGCGGGTTTTTGAACCGAATTATCCCCGGGCTGACCCGATAAGGCGCACTGTTGCACACGGGATGGAGGGCCGCCACCAGGAGTGGGCCTCCCGTCGTTCACCGCCACGAGGCCGTGACCACGGGGGCCGAGGCCTTGACCACGAGGGCCGAGGCCGTGGCCCTGGAGGCCCAGGCTTCCACCCACACCGCCAGTATGACCCGTCACCTGATGGGGAGGATCATTACGGCCGGGGCCTGCGTCCTGGCTACCAGCCACCGGCTCCCCGCTACACCCCAGCTCCGCGTAGTCCGCCCCGGGGGCCGTGGCGCCAGCGCCACTCACGCAACGCCGAGGCTTGGGCCTTCCACCGCAGCCCCGCGCGCGGCTGCGCACCACGCGCTGAGGAGCGTCACCGTCGGGACCCGGAGATCCCGGCGCCCGTCTGGACCCGCGACCGGGTCCCCCGACGGACCTACGACGACCGGGGTCGTCCACCACCCGGTAGGGGTCCTCGTCGCGGCCCAGCCCGAACGGGGGCCGACGACGGAACACGCAACAGACGCGTGGAGGAGCGCAGCCGCGCCGGGGCCCCGAGCGTCCCGCGCTCGTCAGACCCCGACTTCAGCACCAAAAATAAGGTTATTTATAACATTATTAAGGCTGTACATCATCTGGACAATATCATGGGCCCTAACCCCCCTATCACGATCGCCAGAATGGCCCATACGCTAAATTCAATAATTAAACCGGCATCTCCCAATCCCGCTACGTTGACCCTCATTAAGGGTAACGCAGAGAATTGGGCCTATACTACTACCATCATCCTCAGAGACCATTATCTGGACACAATAATCAACCAGGTCCGGGTGTTTTCCCTATTAATGGGCCCCCGTTGGGACCAGAATTTTGACATCGCCTCGGCTTGGGCGAGGAGACACTTTGGCCCTAGACTCCTGCAGACGTCACTGGACGACGCACACACCAGATTGTGCTCTGCAACGGGCAACGATGGATCGTCCACGGACCCACTCCCGGACCAGAGGCCCACAGCACGGACCCCTCCATGTCCCCCGGTATCGCAGACGATGGAACCGACCAGGGACCCGCCCATCATCACCGCCCAGGTCCACGCCCCGGACGACGGGGGCGTTCTACTCACCACCCCCCCATCGCCATCGGTCCAGCCATCCTCCAGCGCGCTCCCACGAGAGGGGAGTCCCCCAGCATCGCAGCCAGACGCGGATGGAGGCCGGTCTCCTGTTTTCCCTCTTTTCCTCCTCCCCCCCTTGTCTCCCCCTCTGTTTGTCCCCTCTCCTCCCCCCCCTCCCGACTTTTCTCTCCCTTCCTCAGGCCCGGTTACCTGCCCGGTACCGCCCAAAACAAAGAGGAAGGCGCGGACCCGACAGACTGCTGGCCGCCCCCATAGTCCTGCTCTTCCCTCCCGCCCCACGTCTCCGGATGCTGAACGGACGGTGGAGGGCACACCACCTGTTGTGTCCTGTGCAGGGGATGCCCACACCCCCACGGCCTCGAGTGGAGGCCCTCCTGCCACGCCCCGGGGCCCCGTCCAGAGCCGGCTCAACTTCGTCTCTCCTGCGGCCTCCACGCCAGCCACACCTACAAGGAGACCCACCCGTCACGTAAATACGATCAATAAGACCAAAGAGTGGGGTCTGCTGGCGAGGGAGAAATGGTTAGTGCTGGGTGATTCTAATGTAGGTAGAATCCCATCTTTCCAGCATGAGGGATTGCAGATCGATGCTTTTCCGGGTGCCACCTTCAGGCACGCCGTGTCCATCCTGTCGAAGACTACCGTCTCCACAGTTGTGGAAAAGGTCATTTTGGCCTTCGGGTTGAACAATAGGGCCCACAAGGTAGACCAATCTGTTATCCGACAGCTGCAGAGTACTCTCCGTATGGCTAAACTCGTTTTCCCCCAAGCTCAGATCTTCATACCGGAAATCAGCTTCTCCAGGTCCCTCCCTCATCGTGAACAGGACAACCTGAGGCAGCTCAACGCCCACATTGTCTCCCACCACCCCTTCATTCCGGCCCTGTCCAGAAACTCCTTCAAGACCGAGAGGGACGGCATCCACTGGTCGCACCACACGGCCAAACTGGTATTGGAGCACTGGGTGCAGATGTTAAACTAGGGGTCCCCGCGGCTTTTAATACGCAGAAGGGGTATAAATCTGTTATTAATTTATGCAAAGAATTCACATTGACGGGGGCCCAGCTTTCTGTTCTCGACCGGGGTCTCCACTTTATCCCCACCAAGGGTAGCAACAGTAACAGTGCAACCCCAGGTGGTCGACTTCTAAGAGACGCCAGTTAGAGCGGGTCTGGATCTACAGACTGGGCACCTTACAACCAGGGGGTCTTAACGTGCGTGGGGGCTTGGGGATTGGATCCCAGAGAACAGTTTAATGGACAGTGCATTTCGGCGTCGCTTCCAGTGGGAGCGTCGTTTTTCTAACCCTAACCTAACCCGCCCGTGCCTTGCTGTTCACCTGCCCTTTCTCCTTGCCTCCCTGCATGTGGGCTTCCCTGTTCTCCTCCTCTGTACTATTGTATAAGGAGTTGATGTATTCCCATGTTGATATTGTGTATATTGTGTACCTTTAACCCAATTCCCTATTCATGGTTGATATTTATGGTTCATACTTAGTGATGTATGTTGCCACTATATGCATTCTGTATTCCTTTTAACCCAATTCCTATTCGTGGTTAATATTAATATTAATGGTTTATTGTTGGTTTATGTTGCTACTGTGTGTTGGGTATCTTTTAACCCTATCCGCTTATTCGTGGTTATCGCATGTTGACACCACCATTGTTTGTTCATGAGCCTAAAATGTTGGTCATGTGTATCTCCAGCCGAGCCGTAGGCACCCTGTTATGCTATTTTGTTTGGGCCCCGTCCAACCCCTAGCCCCCACCCAAACCTCTCCATCCCCTTGCCAATCTTTCCTACCTAGCCCTAAACCTAACCTTAACCCCAACCCTTGCCTAACCCTAACCTTTTATCCCCACCCTAACCCCTAACCCTAACCCCTACCTAGCCTTAAACCTAACCCCAACCCTTGCCTAACCCTAACCTTTTATCCCCACCCTAACCCCTAATCCTAACCCCAACTCTATCCCCACCTAGCCCTAAACCTAATCCTAACCCCAACCCTTTCCTAACCCCAACCCTTTATCCCCACCCCATCCCTTAACCTAACCTTCCTCTAACCCTTATCCTGACCTTAACCCCTCCCCTCCCGTACCTAACCCTAACCCTTACTCTAATCCTAACCTTTAACCCCCATCCCATCCCTTAACTTAACCTTCCCCTAACCCTTACCCTCACCCTAACCCCTTCCCTCCCGTACCTAACCCTAACCCTTACCCCAACCCTTACCTAAACCTAACCTTCAACCCCCATCCCATCCCTTACCTTAACCTTCCCCTAACCCTAACCCCCAACCCTTATCCTCACCCTAACCCCTCCCTTCCCATACCTAACCCTAACCCCGATCCTAACCTTTACCTAACCCTAACCCTCATTCTTACCCTTACCCCTCCCCTCCCTTGCCTTACCTTTACCCTCCCTCCCCTGACCCTAACCATTTTACTTAGCCATTCCTGTACATAAACCCACTCCCGGTTATGTAGGTCTGTAACACTATTTTCGTTTTCTTTGGTTTTCTGTTTCCCTGTTTTTGTTTTTATTTACTTATTCATTTGTTTTACTATTTATTATTACCATTATTATTATTATTATTATTATTATTATTATTATTTGTTATTTTTTTTTTTTTTATTTATTATTAATGGAGTGTGGGTGAGCGCCTTATAGGACTAGTATCACCATAAAAGGTATTTCCTCATCCGATGAACACGCCGACATCCCATTGGCCAATGATCTACTGCCCCCTAGCGGGTTTATTGCGATCAGTCACCTCCCACCTCTGACCCCTCTCTCCTATTTTCCACTGCCACGGCTCGGACGCTTTTTACAGCACGGAAAGTTTATACACCTATCGCCTGAAGAAGATATAATAATATCGAAACGTTGCGAACCTTTTTTGTAAATTTGTACCGACAAATAAAGGTATTTTCTTTTTGACCACTGGCTCATAATTGTATGAACAAACCATCGCTCCATGAATCACCACCGAGATTACGAGGCCTGGACCCTGGTCCAGAGGAGACGGGGCCGAGCAGTGTTCCGGGACCACCCCGCTACCTTACAGCCGGTGAGTCGGCGGGTTTTTGAACCGAATTATCCCCGGGCTGACCCGATAAGGCGCACTGTTGCACACGGGATGGAGGGCCGCCACCAGGAGTGGGCCTCCCGTCGTTCACCGCCACGAGGCCGTGACCACGGGGGCCGAGGCCTTGACCACGAGGGCCGAGGCCGTGGCCCTGGAGGCCCAGGCTTCCACCCACACCGCCAGTATGACCCGTCACCTGATGGGGAGGATCATTACGGCCGGGGCCTGCGTCCTGGCTACCAGCCACCGGCTCCCCGCTACACCCCAGCTCCGCGTAGTCCGCCCCGGGGGCCGTGGCGCCAGCGCCACTCACGCAACGCCGAGGCTTGGGCCTTCCACCGCAGCCCCGCGCGCGGCTGCGCACCACGCGCTGAGGAGCGTCACCGTCGGGACCCGGAGATCCCGGCGCCCGTCTGGACCCGCGACCGGGTCCCCCGACGGACCTACGACGACCGGGGTCGTCCACCACCCGGTAGGGGTCCTCGTCGCGGCCCAGCCCGAACGGGGGCCGACGACGGAACACGCAACAGACGCGTGGAGGAGCGCAGCCGCGCCGGGGCCCCGAGCGTCCCGCGCTCGTCAGACCCCGACTTCAGCACCAAAAATAAGGTTATTTATAACATTATTAAGGCTGTACATCATCTGGACAATATCATGGGCCCTAACCCCCCTATCACGATCGCCAGAATGGCCCATACGCTAAATTCAATAATTAAACCGGCATCTCCCAATCCCGCTACGTTGACCCTCATTAAGGGTAACGCAGAGAATTGGGCCTATACTACTACCATCATCCTCAGAGACCATTATCTGGACACAATAATCAACCAGGTCCGGGTGTTTTCCCTATTAATGGGCCCCCGTTGGGACCAGAATTTTGACATCGCCTCGGCTTGGGCGAGGAGACACTTTGGCCCTAGACTCCTGCAGACGTCACTGGACGACGCACACACCAGATTGTGCTCTGCAACGGGCAACGATGGATCGTCCACGGACCCACTCCCGGACCAGAGGCCCACAGCACGGACCCCTCCATGTCCCCCGGTATCGCAGACGATGGAACCGACCAGGGACCCGCCCATCATCACCGCCCAGGTCCACGCCCCGGACGACGGGGGCGTTCTACTCACCACCCCCCCATCGCCATCGGTCCAGCCATCCTCCAGCGCGCTCCCACGAGAGGGGAGTCCCCCAGCATCGCAGCCAGACGCGGATGGAGGCCGGTCTCCTGTTTTCCCTCTTTTCCTCCTCCCCCCCTTGTCTCCCCCTCTGTTTGTCCCCTCTCCTCCCCCCCCTCCCGACTTTTCTCTCCCTTCCTCAGGCCCGGTTACCTGCCCGGTACCGCCCAAAACAAAGAGGAAGGCGCGGACCCGACAGACTGCTGGCCGCCCCCATAGTCCTGCTCTTCCCTCCCGCCCCACGTCTCCGGATGCTGAACGGACGGTGGAGGGCACACCACCTGTTGTGTCCTGTGCAGGGGATGCCCACACCCCCACGGCCTCGAGTGGAGGCCCTCCTGCCACGCCCCGGGGCCCCGTCCAGAGCCGGCTCAACTTCGTCTCTCCTGCGGCCTCCACGCCAGCCACACCTACAAGGAGACCCACCCGTCACGTAAATACGATCAATAAGACCAAAGAGTGGGGTCTGCTGGCGAGGGAGAAATGGTTAGTGCTGGGTGATTCTAATGTAGGTAGAATCCCATCTTTCCAGCATGAGGGATTGCAGATCGATGCTTTTCCGGGTGCCACCTTCAGGCACGCCGTGTCCATCCTGTCGAAGACTACCGTCTCCACAGTTGTGGAAAAGGTCATTTTGGCCTTCGGGTTGAACAATAGGGCCCACAAGGTAGACCAATCTGTTATCCGACAGCTGCAGAGTACTCTCCGTATGGCTAAACTCGTTTTCCCCCAAGCTCAGATCTTCATACCGGAAATCAGCTTCTCCAGGTCCCTCCCTCATCGTGAACAGGACAACCTGAGGCAGCTCAACGCCCACATTGTCTCCCACCACCCCTTCATTCCGGCCCTGTCCAGAAACTCCTTCAAGACCGAGAGGGACGGCATCCACTGGTCGCACCACACGGCCAAACTGGTATTGGAGCACTGGGTGCAGATGTTAAACTAGGGGTCCCCGCGGCTTTTAATACGCAGAAGGGGTATAAATCTGTTATTAATTTATGCAAAGAATTCACATTGACGGGGGCCCAGCTTTCTGTTCTCGACCGGGGTCTCCACTTTATCCCCACCAAGGGTAGCAACAGTAACAGTGCAACCCCAGGTGGTCGACTTCTAAGAGACGCCAGTTAGAGCGGGTCTGGATCTACAGACTGGGCACCTTACAACCAGGGGGTCTTAACGTGCGTGGGGGCTTGGGGATTGGATCCCAGAGAACAGTTTAATGGACAGTGCATTTCGGCGTCGCTTCCAGTGGGAGCGTCGTTTTTCTAACCCTAACCTAACCCGCCCGTGCCTTGCTGTTCACCTGCCCTTTCTCCTTGCCTCCCTGCATGTGGGCTTCCCTGTTCTCCTCCTCTGTACTATTGTATAAGGAGTTGATGTATTCCCATGTTGATATTGTGTATATTGTGTACCTTTAACCCAATTCCCTATTCATGGTTGATATTTATGGTTCATACTTAGTGATGTATGTTGCCACTATATGCATTCTGTATTCCTTTTAACCCAATTCCTATTCGTGGTTAATATTAATATTAATGGTTTATTGTTGGTTTATGTTGCTACTGTGTGTTGGGTATCTTTTAACCCTATCCGCTTATTCGTGGTTATCGCATGTTGACACCACCATTGTTTGTTCATGAGCCTAAAATGTTGGTCATGTGTATCTCCAGCCGAGCCGTAGGCACCCTGTTATGCTATTTTGTTTGGGCCCCGTCCAACCCCTAGCCCCCACCCAAACCTCTCCATCCCCTTGCCAATCTTTCCTACCTAGCCCTAAACCTAACCTTAACCCCAACCCTTGCCTAACCCTAACCTTTTATCCCCACCCTAACCCCTAACCCTAACCCCTACCTAGCCTTAAACCTAACCCCAACCCTTGCCTAACCCTAACCTTTTATCCCCACCCTAACCCCTAATCCTAACCCCAACTCTATCCCCACCTAGCCCTAAACCTAATCCTAACCCCAACCCTTTCCTAACCCCAACCCTTTATCCCCACCCCATCCCTTAACCTAACCTTCCTCTAACCCTTATCCTGACCTTAACCCCTCCCCTCCCGTACCTAACCCTAACCCTTACTCTAATCCTAACCTTTAACCCCCATCCCATCCCTTAACTTAACCTTCCCCTAACCCTTACCCTCACCCTAACCCCTTCCCTCCCGTACCTAACCCTAACCCTTACCCCAACCCTTACCTAAACCTAACCTTCAACCCCCATCCCATCCCTTACCTTAACCTTCCCCTAACCCTAACCCCCAACCCTTATCCTCACCCTAACCCCTCCCTTCCCATACCTAACCCTAACCCCGATCCTAACCTTTACCTAACCCTAACCCTCATTCTTACCCTTACCCCTCCCCTCCCTTGCCTTACCTTTACCCTCCCTCCCCTGACCCTAACCATTTTACTTAGCCATTCCTGTACATAAACCCACTCCCGGTTATGTAGGTCTGTAACACTATTTTCGTTTTCTTTGGTTTTCTGTTTCCCTGTTTTTGTTTTTATTTACTTATTCATTTGTTTTACTATTTATTATTACCATTATTATTATTATTATTATTATTATTATTATTATTTGTTATTTTTTTATTTTTTATTTATTATTAATGGAGTGTGGGTGAGCGCCTTATAGGACTAGTATCACCATAAAAGGTATTTCCTCATCCGATGAACACGCCGACATCCCATTGGCCAATGATCTACTGCCCCCTAGCGGGTTTATTGCGATCAGTCACCTCCCACCTCTGACCCCTCTCTCCTATTTTCCACTGCCACGGCTCGGACGCTTTTTACAGCACGGAAAGTTTATACACCTATCGCCTGAAGAAGATATAATAATATCGAAACGTTGCGAACCTTTTTTGTAAATTTGTACCGACAAATAAAGGTATTTTCTTTTTGACCACTGGCTCATAATTGTATGAACAAACCATCGCTCCATGAATCACCACCGAGATTACGAGGCCTGGACCCTGGTCCAGAGGAGACGGGGCCGAGCAGTGTTCCGGGACCACCCCGCTACCTTACAGCCGGTGAGTCGGCGGGTTTTTGAACCGAATTATCCCCGGGCTGACCCGATAAGGCGCACTGTTGCACACGGGATGGAGGGCCGCCACCAGGAGTGGGCCTCCCGTCGTTCACCGCCACGAGGCCGTGACCACGGGGGCCGAGGCCTTGACCACGAGGGCCGAGGCCGTGGCCCTGGAGGCCCAGGCTTCCACCCACACCGCCAGTATGACCCGTCACCTGATGGGGAGGATCATTACGGCCGGGGCCTGCGTCCTGGCTACCAGCCACCGGCTCCCCGCTACACCCCAGCTCCGCGTAGTCCGCCCCGGGGGCCGTGGCGCCAGCGCCACTCACGCAACGCCGAGGCTTGGGCCTTCCACCGCAGCCCCGCGCGCGGCTGCGCACCACGCGCTGAGGAGCGTCACCGTCGGGACCCGGAGATCCCGGCGCCCGTCTGGACCCGCGACCGGGTCCCCCGACGGACCTACGACGACCGGGGTCGTCCACCACCCGGTAGGGGTCCTCGTCGCGGCCCAGCCCGAACGGGGGCCGACGACGGAACACGCAACAGACGCGTGGAGGAGCGCAGCCGCGCCGGGGCCCCGAGCGTCCCGCGCTCGTCAGACCCCGACTTCAGCACCAAAAATAAGGTTATTTATAACATTATTAAGGCTGTACATCATCTGGACAATATCATGGGCCCTAACCCCCCTATCACGATCGCCAGAATGGCCCATACGCTAAATTCAATAATTAAACCGGCATCTCCCAATCCCGCTACGTTGACCCTCATTAAGGGTAACGCAGAGAATTGGGCCTATACTACTACCATCATCCTCAGAGACCATTATCTGGACACAATAATCAACCAGGTCCGGGTGTTTTCCCTATTAATGGGCCCCCGTTGGGACCAGAATTTTGACATCGCCTCGGCTTGGGCGAGGAGACACTTTGGCCCTAGACTCCTGCAGACGTCACTGGACGACGCACACACCAGATTGTGCTCTGCAACGGGCAACGATGGATCGTCCACGGACCCACTCCCGGACCAGAGGCCCACAGCACGGACCCCTCCATGTCCCCCGGTATCGCAGACGATGGAACCGACCAGGGACCCGCCCATCATCACCGCCCAGGTCCACGCCCCGGACGACGGGGGCGTTCTACTCACCACCCCCCCATCGCCATCGGTCCAGCCATCCTCCAGCGCGCTCCCACGAGAGGGGAGTCCCCCAGCATCGCAGCCAGACGCGGATGGAGGCCGGTCTCCTGTTTTCCCTCTTTTCCTCCTCCCCCCCTTGTCTCCCCCTCTGTTTGTCCCCTCTCCTCCCCCCCCTCCCGACTTTTCTCTCCCTTCCTCAGGCCCGGTTACCTGCCCGGTACCGCCCAAAACAAAGAGGAAGGCGCGGACCCGACAGACTGCTGGCCGCCCCCATAGTCCTGCTCTTCCCTCCCGCCCCACGTCTCCGGATGCTGAACGGACGGTGGAGGGCACACCACCTGTTGTGTCCTGTGCAGGGGATGCCCACACCCCCACGGCCTCGAGTGGAGGCCCTCCTGCCACGCCCCGGGGCCCCGTCCAGAGCCGGCTCAACTTCGTCTCTCCTGCGGCCTCCACGCCAGCCACACCTACAAGGAGACCCACCCGTCACGTAAATACGATCAATAAGACCAAAGAGTGGGGTCTGCTGGCGAGGGAGAAATGGTTAGTGCTGGGTGATTCTAATGTAGGTAGAATCCCATCTTTCCAGCATGAGGGATTGCAGATCGATGCTTTTCCGGGTGCCACCTTCAGGCACGCCGTGTCCATCCTGTCGAAGACTACCGTCTCCACAGTTGTGGAAAAGGTCATTTTGGCCTTCGGGTTGAACAATAGGGCCCACAAGGTAGACCAATCTGTTATCCGACAGCTGCAGAGTACTCTCCGTATGGCTAAACTCGTTTTCCCCCAAGCTCAGATCTTCATACCGGAAATCAGCTTCTCCAGGTCCCTCCCTCATCGTGAACAGGACAACCTGAGGCAGCTCAACGCCCACATTGTCTCCCACCACCCCTTCATTCCGGCCCTGTCCAGAAACTCCTTCAAGACCGAGAGGGACGGCATCCACTGGTCGCACCACACGGCCAAACTGGTATTGGAGCACTGGGTGCAGATGTTAAACTAGGGGTCCCCGCGGCTTTTAATACGCAGAAGGGGTATAAATCTGTTATTAATTTATGCAAAGAATTCACATTGACGGGGGCCCAGCTTTCTGTTCTCGACCGGGGTCTCCACTTTATCCCCACCAAGGGTAGCAACAGTAACAGTGCAACCCCAGGTGGTCGACTTCTAAGAGACGCCAGTTAGAGCGGGTCTGGATCTACAGACTGGGCACCTTACAACCAGGGGGTCTTAACGTGCGTGGGGGCTTGGGGATTGGATCCCAGAGAACAGTTTAATGGACAGTGCATTTCGGCGTCGCTTCCAGTGGGAGCGTCGTTTTTCTAACCCTAACCTAACCCGCCCGTGCCTTGCTGTTCACCTGCCCTTTCTCCTTGCCTCCCTGCATGTGGGCTTCCCTGTTCTCCTCCTCTGTACTATTGTATAAGGAGTTGATGTATTCCCATGTTGATATTGTGTATATTGTGTACCTTTAACCCAATTCCCTATTCATGGTTGATATTTATGGTTCATACTTAGTGATGTATGTTGCCACTATATGCATTCTGTATTCCTTTTAACCCAATTCCTATTCGTGGTTAATATTAATATTAATGGTTTATTGTTGGTTTATGTTGCTACTGTGTGTTGGGTATCTTTTAACCCTATCCGCTTATTCGTGGTTATCGCATGTTGACACCACCATTGTTTGTTCATGAGCCTAAAATGTTGGTCATGTGTATCTCCAGCCGAGCCGTAGGCACCCTGTTATGCTATTTTGTTTGGGCCCCGTCCAACCCCTAGCCCCCACCCAAACCTCTCCATCCCCTTGCCAATCTTTCCTACCTAGCCCTAAACCTAACCTTAACCCCAACCCTTGCCTAACCCTAACCTTTTATCCCCACCCTAACCCCTAACCCTAACCCCTACCTAGCCTTAAACCTAACCCCAACCCTTGCCTAACCCTAACCTTTTATCCCCACCCTAACCCCTAATCCTAACCCCAACTCTATCCCCACCTAGCCCTAAACCTAATCCTAACCCCAACCCTTTCCTAACCCCAACCCTTTATCCCCACCCCATCCCTTAACCTAACCTTCCTCTAACCCTTATCCTGACCTTAACCCCTCCCCTCCCGTACCTAACCCTAACCCTTACTCTAATCCTAACCTTTAACCCCCATCCCATCCCTTAACTTAACCTTCCCCTAACCCTTACCCTCACCCTAACCCCTTCCCTCCCGTACCTAACCCTAACCCTTACCCCAACCCTTACCTAAACCTAACCTTCAACCCCCATCCCATCCCTTACCTTAACCTTCCCCTAACCCTAACCCCCAACCCTTATCCTCACCCTAACCCCTCCCTTCCCATACCTAACCCTAACCCCGATCCTAACCTTTACCTAACCCTAACCCTCATTCTTACCCTTACCCCTCCCCTCCCTTGCCTTACCTTTACCCTCCCTCCCCTGACCCTAACCATTTTACTTAGCCATTCCTGTACATAAACCCACTCCCGGTTATGTAGGTCTGTAACACTATTTTCGTTTTCTTTGGTTTTCTGTTTCCCTGTTTTTGTTTTTATTTACTTATTCATTTGTTTTACTATTTATTATTACCATTATTATTATTATTATTATTATTATTATTATTATTTGTTATTTTTTTATTTTTTATTTATTATTAATGGAGTGTGGGTGAGCGCCTTATAGGACTAGTATCACCATAAAAGGTATTTCCTCATCCGATGAACACGCCGACATCCCATTGGCCAATGATCTACTGCCCCCTAGCGGGTTTATTGCGATCAGTCACCTCCCACCTCTGACCCCTCTCTCCTATTTTCCACTGCCACGGCTCGGACGCTTTTTACAGCACGGAAAGTTTATACACCTATCGCCTGAAGAAGATATAATAATATCGAAACGTTGCGAACCTTTTTTGTAAATTTGTACCGACAAATAAAGGTATTTTCTTTTTGACCACTGGCTCATAATTGTATGAACAAACCATCGCTCCATGAATCACCACCGAGATTACGAGGCCTGGACCCTGGTCCAGAGGAGACGGGGCCGAGCAGTGTTCCGGGACCACCCCGCTACCTTACAGCCGGTGAGTCGGCGGGTTTTTGAACCGAATTATCCCCGGGCTGACCCGATAAGGCGCACTGTTGCACACGGGATGGAGGGCCGCCACCAGGAGTGGGCCTCCCGTCGTTCACCGCCACGAGGCCGTGACCACGGGGGCCGAGGCCTTGACCACGAGGGCCGAGGCCGTGGCCCTGGAGGCCCAGGCTTCCACCCACACCGCCAGTATGACCCGTCACCTGATGGGGAGGATCATTACGGCCGGGGCCTGCGTCCTGGCTACCAGCCACCGGCTCCCCGCTACACCCCAGCTCCGCGTAGTCCGCCCCGGGGGCCGTGGCGCCAGCGCCACTCACGCAACGCCGAGGCTTGGGCCTTCCACCGCAGCCCCGCGCGCGGCTGCGCACCACGCGCTGAGGAGCGTCACCGTCGGGACCCGGAGATCCCGGCGCCCGTCTGGACCCGCGACCGGGTCCCCCGACGGACCTACGACGACCGGGGTCGTCCACCACCCGGTAGGGGTCCTCGTCGCGGCCCAGCCCGAACGGGGGCCGACGACGGAACACGCAACAGACGCGTGGAGGAGCGCAGCCGCGCCGGGGCCCCGAGCGTCCCGCGCTCGTCAGACCCCGACTTCAGCACCAAAAATAAGGTTATTTATAACATTATTAAGGCTGTACATCATCTGGACAATATCATGGGCCCTAACCCCCCTATCACGATCGCCAGAATGGCCCATACGCTAAATTCAATAATTAAACCGGCATCTCCCAATCCCGCTACGTTGACCCTCATTAAGGGTAACGCAGAGAATTGGGCCTATACTACTACCATCATCCTCAGAGACCATTATCTGGACACAATAATCAACCAGGTCCGGGTGTTTTCCCTATTAATGGGCCCCCGTTGGGACCAGAATTTTGACATCGCCTCGGCTTGGGCGAGGAGACACTTTGGCCCTAGACTCCTGCAGACGTCACTGGACGACGCACACACCAGATTGTGCTCTGCAACGGGCAACGATGGATCGTCCACGGACCCACTCCCGGACCAGAGGCCCACAGCACGGACCCCTCCATGTCCCCCGGTATCGCAGACGATGGAACCGACCAGGGACCCGCCCATCATCACCGCCCAGGTCCACGCCCCGGACGACGGGGGCGTTCTACTCACCACCCCCCCATCGCCATCGGTCCAGCCATCCTCCAGCGCGCTCCCACGAGAGGGGAGTCCCCCAGCATCGCAGCCAGACGCGGATGGAGGCCGGTCTCCTGTTTTCCCTCTTTTCCTCCTCCCCCCCTTGTCTCCCCCTCTGTTTGTCCCCTCTCCTCCCCCCCCTCCCGACTTTTCTCTCCCTTCCTCAGGCCCGGTTACCTGCCCGGTACCGCCCAAAACAAAGAGGAAGGCGCGGACCCGACAGACTGCTGGCCGCCCCCATAGTCCTGCTCTTCCCTCCCGCCCCACGTCTCCGGATGCTGAACGGACGGTGGAGGGCACACCACCTGTTGTGTCCTGTGCAGGGGATGCCCACACCCCCACGGCCTCGAGTGGAGGCCCTCCTGCCACGCCCCGGGGCCCCGTCCAGAGCCGGCTCAACTTCGTCTCTCCTGCGGCCTCCACGCCAGCCACACCTACAAGGAGACCCACCCGTCACGTAAATACGATCAATAAGACCAAAGAGTGGGGTCTGCTGGCGAGGGAGAAATGGTTAGTGCTGGGTGATTCTAATGTAGGTAGAATCCCATCTTTCCAGCATGAGGGATTGCAGATCGATGCTTTTCCGGGTGCCACCTTCAGGCACGCCGTGTCCATCCTGTCGAAGACTACCGTCTCCACAGTTGTGGAAAAGGTCATTTTGGCCTTCGGGTTGAACAATAGGGCCCACAAGGTAGACCAATCTGTTATCCGACAGCTGCAGAGTACTCTCCGTATGGCTAAACTCGTTTTCCCCCAAGCTCAGATCTTCATACCGGAAATCAGCTTCTCCAGGTCCCTCCCTCATCGTGAACAGGACAACCTGAGGCAGCTCAACGCCCACATTGTCTCCCACCACCCCTTCATTCCGGCCCTGTCCAGAAACTCCTTCAAGACCGAGAGGGACGGCATCCACTGGTCGCACCACACGGCCAAACTGGTATTGGAGCACTGGGTGCAGATGTTAAACTAGGGGTCCCCGCGGCTTTTAATACGCAGAAGGGGTATAAATCTGTTATTAATTTATGCAAAGAATTCACATTGACGGGGGCCCAGCTTTCTGTTCTCGACCGGGGTCTCCACTTTATCCCCACCAAGGGTAGCAACAGTAACAGTGCAACCCCAGGTGGTCGACTTCTAAGAGACGCCAGTTAGAGCGGGTCTGGATCTACAGACTGGGCACCTTACAACCAGGGGGTCTTAACGTGCGTGGGGGCTTGGGGATTGGATCCCAGAGAACAGTTTAATGGACAGTGCATTTCGGCGTCGCTTCCAGTGGGAGCGTCGTTTTTCTAACCCTAACCTAACCCGCCCGTGCCTTGCTGTTCACCTGCCCTTTCTCCTTGCCTCCCTGCATGTGGGCTTCCCTGTTCTCCTCCTCTGTACTATTGTATAAGGAGTTGATGTATTCCCATGTTGATATTGTGTATATTGTGTACCTTTAACCCAATTCCCTATTCATGGTTGATATTTATGGTTCATACTTAGTGATGTATGTTGCCACTATATGCATTCTGTATTCCTTTTAACCCAATTCCTATTCGTGGTTAATATTAATATTAATGGTTTATTGTTGGTTTATGTTGCTACTGTGTGTTGGGTATCTTTTAACCCTATCCGCTTATTCGTGGTTATCGCATGTTGACACCACCATTGTTTGTTCATGAGCCTAAAATGTTGGTCATGTGTATCTCCAGCCGAGCCGTAGGCACCCTGTTATGCTATTTTGTTTGGGCCCCGTCCAACCCCTAGCCCCCACCCAAACCTCTCCATCCCCTTGCCAATCTTTCCTACCTAGCCCTAAACCTAACCTTAACCCCAACCCTTGCCTAACCCTAACCTTTTATCCCCACCCTAACCCCTAACCCTAACCCCTACCTAGCCTTAAACCTAACCCCAACCCTTGCCTAACCCTAACCTTTTATCCCCACCCTAACCCCTAATCCTAACCCCAACTCTATCCCCACCTAGCCCTAAACCTAATCCTAACCCCAACCCTTTCCTAACCCCAACCCTTTATCCCCACCCCATCCCTTAACCTAACCTTCCTCTAACCCTTATCCTGACCTTAACCCCTCCCCTCCCGTACCTAACCCTAACCCTTACTCTAATCCTAACCTTTAACCCCCATCCCATCCCTTAACTTAACCTTCCCCTAACCCTTACCCTCACCCTAACCCCTTCCCTCCCGTACCTAACCCTAACCCTTACCCCAACCCTTACCTAAACCTAACCTTCAACCCCCATCCCATCCCTTACCTTAACCTTCCCCTAACCCTAACCCCCAACCCTTATCCTCACCCTAACCCCTCCCTTCCCATACCTAACCCTAACCCCGATCCTAACCTTTACCTAACCCTAACCCTCATTCTTACCCTTACCCCTCCCCTCCCTTGCCTTACCTTTACCCTCCCTCCCCTGACCCTAACCATTTTACTTAGCCATTCCTGTACATAAACCCACTCCCGGTTATGTAGGTCTGTAACACTATTTTCGTTTTCTTTGGTTTTCTGTTTCCCTGTTTTTGTTTTTATTTACTTATTCATTTGTTTTACTATTTATTATTACCATTATTATTATTATTATTATTATTATTATTATTATTTGTTATTTTTTTATTTTTTATTTATTATTAATGGAGTGTGGGTGAGCGCCTTATAGGACTAGTATCACCATAAAAGGTATTTCCTCATCCGATGAACACGCCGACATCCCATTGGCCAATGATCTACTGCCCCCTAGCGGGTTTATTGCGATCAGTCACCTCCCACCTCTGACCCCTCTCTCCTATTTTCCACTGCCACGGCTCGGACGCTTTTTACAGCACGGAAAGTTTATACACCTATCGCCTGAAGAAGATATAATAATATCGAAACGTTGCGAACCTTTTTTGTAAATTTGTACCGACAAATAAAGGTATTTTCTTTTTGACCACTGGCTCATAATTGTATGAACAAACCATCGCTCCATGAATCACCACCGAGATTACGAGGCCTGGACCCTGGTCCAGAGGAGACGGGGCCGAGCAGTGTTCCGGGACCACCCCGCTACCTTACAGCCGGTGAGTCGGCGGGTTTTTGAACCGAATTATCCCCGGGCTGACCCGATAAGGCGCACTGTTGCACACGGGATGGAGGGCCGCCACCAGGAGTGGGCCTCCCGTCGTTCACCGCCACGAGGCCGTGACCACGGGGGCCGAGGCCTTGACCACGAGGGCCGAGGCCGTGGCCCTGGAGGCCCAGGCTTCCACCCACACCGCCAGTATGACCCGTCACCTGATGGGGAGGATCATTACGGCCGGGGCCTGCGTCCTGGCTACCAGCCACCGGCTCCCCGCTACACCCCAGCTCCGCGTAGTCCGCCCCGGGGGCCGTGGCGCCAGCGCCACTCACGCAACGCCGAGGCTTGGGCCTTCCACCGCAGCCCCGCGCGCGGCTGCGCACCACGCGCTGAGGAGCGTCACCGTCGGGACCCGGAGATCCCGGCGCCCGTCTGGACCCGCGACCGGGTCCCCCGACGGACCTACGACGACCGGGGTCGTCCACCACCCGGTAGGGGTCCTCGTCGCGGCCCAGCCCGAACGGGGGCCGACGACGGAACACGCAACAGACGCGTGGAGGAGCGCAGCCGCGCCGGGGCCCCGAGCGTCCCGCGCTCGTCAGACCCCGACTTCAGCACCAAAAATAAGGTTATTTATAACATTATTAAGGCTGTACATCATCTGGACAATATCATGGGCCCTAACCCCCCTATCACGATCGCCAGAATGGCCCATACGCTAAATTCAATAATTAAACCGGCATCTCCCAATCCCGCTACGTTGACCCTCATTAAGGGTAACGCAGAGAATTGGGCCTATACTACTACCATCATCCTCAGAGACCATTATCTGGACACAATAATCAACCAGGTCCGGGTGTTTTCCCTATTAATGGGCCCCCGTTGGGACCAGAATTTTGACATCGCCTCGGCTTGGGCGAGGAGACACTTTGGCCCTAGACTCCTGCAGACGTCACTGGACGACGCACACACCAGATTGTGCTCTGCAACGGGCAACGATGGATCGTCCACGGACCCACTCCCGGACCAGAGGCCCACAGCACGGACCCCTCCATGTCCCCCGGTATCGCAGACGATGGAACCGACCAGGGACCCGCCCATCATCACCGCCCAGGTCCACGCCCCGGACGACGGGGGCGTTCTACTCACCACCCCCCCATCGCCATCGGTCCAGCCATCCTCCAGCGCGCTCCCACGAGAGGGGAGTCCCCCAGCATCGCAGCCAGACGCGGATGGAGGCCGGTCTCCTGTTTTCCCTCTTTTCCTCCTCCCCCCCTTGTCTCCCCCTCTGTTTGTCCCCTCTCCTCCCCCCCCTCCCGACTTTTCTCTCCCTTCCTCAGGCCCGGTTACCTGCCCGGTACCGCCCAAAACAAAGAGGAAGGCGCGGACCCGACAGACTGCTGGCCGCCCCCATAGTCCTGCTCTTCCCTCCCGCCCCACGTCTCCGGATGCTGAACGGACGGTGGAGGGCACACCACCTGTTGTGTCCTGTGCAGGGGATGCCCACACCCCCACGGCCTCGAGTGGAGGCCCTCCTGCCACGCCCCGGGGCCCCGTCCAGAGCCGGCTCAACTTCGTCTCTCCTGCGGCCTCCACGCCAGCCACACCTACAAGGAGACCCACCCGTCACGTAAATACGATCAATAAGACCAAAGAGTGGGGTCTGCTGGCGAGGGAGAAATGGTTAGTGCTGGGTGATTCTAATGTAGGTAGAATCCCATCTTTCCAGCATGAGGGATTGCAGATCGATGCTTTTCCGGGTGCCACCTTCAGGCACGCCGTGTCCATCCTGTCGAAGACTACCGTCTCCACAGTTGTGGAAAAGGTCATTTTGGCCTTCGGGTTGAACAATAGGGCCCACAAGGTAGACCAATCTGTTATCCGACAGCTGCAGAGTACTCTCCGTATGGCTAAACTCGTTTTCCCCCAAGCTCAGATCTTCATACCGGAAATCAGCTTCTCCAGGTCCCTCCCTCATCGTGAACAGGACAACCTGAGGCAGCTCAACGCCCACATTGTCTCCCACCACCCCTTCATTCCGGCCCTGTCCAGAAACTCCTTCAAGACCGAGAGGGACGGCATCCACTGGTCGCACCACACGGCCAAACTGGTATTGGAGCACTGGGTGCAGATGTTAAACTAGGGGTCCCCGCGGCTTTTAATACGCAGAAGGGGTATAAATCTGTTATTAATTTATGCAAAGAATTCACATTGACGGGGGCCCAGCTTTCTGTTCTCGACCGGGGTCTCCACTTTATCCCCACCAAGGGTAGCAACAGTAACAGTGCAACCCCAGGTGGTCGACTTCTAAGAGACGCCAGTTAGAGCGGGTCTGGATCTACAGACTGGGCACCTTACAACCAGGGGGTCTTAACGTGCGTGGGGGCTTGGGGATTGGATCCCAGAGAACAGTTTAATGGACAGTGCATTTCGGCGTCGCTTCCAGTGGGAGCGTCGTTTTTCTAACCCTAACCTAACCCTAACCCTAACCCTAACCCTACTAACCCTAACCCTAACCCTAACCCTAACCCTAACCCTAACCCTCTCCCCCTCCCCCTGCAGGCTCTCGGCCCCCTCCGGCTACGCCCTTGCCGCGGAGGACGGCGCGCACCTCTGGCTTGGCCGGGCGCCGGACCCTCACCACGCCCCTTCAGACGGCTCCGGCTTCTTCTGGCACGACACCCCCCAATGGGTTTGCCCGGACCAGCACTCGTCGGGACGCTGTCCCCACCGACACTCCCCTTGGCTCCACCCGCACCCGGCTGGCCTTCGACCTTCCAGCTGACGGCGTCACCCCGGACACGCCCACCAGGAGGTCCACGAGACACGTCGCAGCACTCACCGACCAACGGGGACCGGTCCAGAGTCTGCTGCGTTTTGGTCCTATTGCAGCTTACACACCATGCCTACCTGCTAGAATTTCCACCAGACGCATTGCTGCTCTCGAGAAGAGAACGAAGCGGGCGATCAAGGGCAAGTACGTTATGAATGTGGGGGTGGGTCGGAGATTCCGGGATGTTGTGTGATGATGGCCTGTGCACTCGACGTTGCCGCCTTCGGCGGCGCCGTCTTTAATCTTGTACCTAACCCCTAACCCTAACCCTAACCCTAACCCCTAACCCTAACCCTAACCCTAACCCCTAACCCCTAACCCTAACCCTAACCCTAACCCTAACCCTAACCCCTAACCCCTAACCCTAACCCCTAACCCTAACCCCTAACCCTAACCCCTAACCCTAACCCTAACCCTCCTCCCCCGCGCCCGCTTTTAATTTTTTCTACAACGGACACAGAGTCACTGAGCTCCCCCTCACCCCTCCCAGTGGGATCCCCCCCCCCCATACCCAGACCCCAGGGAGGAGGTCCTCCTGGGTGAAGAAGGACCAGAAGGTGTGGAGGTGTGTCAGTGTGTCTGAGGACCCTCCTCCACCTGGGGACACTCTGTAGAAGGACAGAGAGCCAGCAGGCCGGTCCAGATACACTCCTACTCTGGTGGAGCCAGCGGGGCGGAGAGGGAGGACTGTTACTGTACCGTTGTACCGGGCAGAGTAACGACCATCATCACAATAAAGACTCCAGGACTTGTTGTTCCATCCAAGCCCGCTGTCATCACCCAGTCCTCTCCTTGTGATTCCTCTGTATGTCACTCCTATAACAACAGGTCCTTCCCTCTCTACCTCCCAGTAACAGCGGCCAGTCAGAGCCTCTCTACCCAACACCATGGGCCAGGAGTCAAATCTCTCTGGGTGATCCGGATACGACTGGTCCTCTCCAACCCACGTCACCTTCCTGTTGTCCTCAGACAGAGAGAGGTCTCTGTATGCCGTGTTGGGGTCCAGTGTGAGTTCACAGGCATCTGAGGGAGAACCAGACATGATGAGCTGCTGAACCGCTCTTCGTCCTCATCATCATCACTGGTACTTTTCTCCTGAACATGACATGTGAGGGGGGGGGGGGGTCATGTGATGTCATAGTAACGCTATTGCTTCAGACTCCGCCTTCACCCCCTCCCCCGCCCCCGAGCCCAGACCCTCCCCTCAGCACCCTTTGTGTGTGTGTGTGTGTGTGTGTGTGTGTGTGTGTGTGTGTGTGTGTGTGTGTGTGTGTGTGTGTGTGTGTGTGTGTGTGTGGACCCTCAGCCCATCTCCCCCCCCCTCCCCCGAGCCCAGATGTTATCTTCATGATGATTGGACAGTATTAATATATGGAAGATACATGATGTCAGCCATCATCCTCATTCCCAGTAGGATCTGATCTCACTTCCTGCTGTGTGGATGGACTTTCCATCTCAGTAGTGAGTGTGTGATGTGATGAATCAAACAGACACTTACACTTCTTTAGAGCTGGTTTCAGCCTCCACACTCCACCGTCCTCCACACTGGGGGGGAAACAAAGTGAGAGCAGCATGTTGAAACATTCACCTTCATCATCTGCCGTCTCATCACGTTCTACACAACATGAGTGACAGCTGCCTCTTCAAACCACTTCATCTAGCAGCAGCTTAAATCCTCGTAGGAGACTTTGTCCCTGAGTGGTGAGCTGTCCTCTCCATACCTGAGAGTGTCCAGTCTCCAGCGTGGATCCTCCAGTCCAGCAGAGAGCAGCGCAGCTCCAGAGTCTCCTGGGTGATTGTAGCTCAGGTCCAGCTCTCTCAGATGGGAGGGGTTGGAGCTCAGAGCTGAGGCCAGAGAAGAACAGCCTTCCTGTGTGACCAGGCAGCCAGACAAGCTAGACACACACACACACACACACACACCACACACAACACAGACACACACACACACTTTATTATATTTATTTTATACTTGGATGTGAAACAGGATCATAAACAAATGCTCCTTTCTCAATAGCTACAACTCAATGAGATATTGTTTGGTTAGAGTCAGGAGAAGACCGCTGTGTTTGGTACACTGAGACCGTTTCTTCACAGGTTCTAACATTGTGTAGAACCAGGGAGAGTTTTGTCAGCAGGCAAAAGAGCAACAGAAAGGCATCGGACATGAGCAGCACTACACCAAACTAATGTGAAGTTAATAAAGTCCATCTTTAATGTTCAATATGATTCACTTTACCACGGCCAGTGATGTTCTATGGTGAGGTGTACATTATATTTAGATCACAGCACAGCTAAAGCCTCATCCCCATGTCTACACTAATGACAACTCCTCAGCTCACATCTGCTGACCAGAGTTACATAACATATAACATACATAACATACTAGTAGTTAACAGGTCAACCCCTAACCCTCACATCAGAGGTCCAGACTTACATAACATATAACAAACATAACATACTATTAGTTAACAGGTCAACCCCTAACCCTCACATCAGCTGGAAAGAGCTACGTAACATATAACAAACATAACATACTAGTAGTTAACAGGTCAACCCCTAACCCTCACATCAGCTGGCCAGAGCTACATAACATATAACATGCATACCGTCTTGTGTGTTCTTTTCGATAACGGTCCAACTAGTCGTGGACCATCCCTTACATATTAAACAACCCCAAGACCCAGTTTGAAGAGGCTGAAAACTGACCTGAGAGTTTCCAGTGTACAGTGTGGACTCCCCAGTCCAGCAGAGAGCAGCTTCACTCCTGAATCCTGCAGATCATTGGTACTCAGGTCCAGCTCTCTCAGACTAGAGGAGTTGGAGCTGAGAACTGAGGCCAGAGCTTCACAGCATCTCTCTGACAGATCACAGCCCTTCAGCCTTCACACAAAATAAAGAGAACAGGTTAGGAACTGTGATTAAAATAACTTACATCTTCAACTTATTACATAATGAAGAAATTGTGGTTTTTCAAATTGGGTGTAAAATGTATAACAATAAGATAGTTGTTTTGCAGCATTTGAAAAGTCGTTTGTATATTAAAATTACTTTTTGTTGCAGTATTATGTATATTATGTATTGCAATGTTATCAGTTAATCTAAAGCAATGCTTTGTATATAATTAGAAGTTTTACTCCAATATTATGTTTATTGCGTTGTGAGGAGAATAAACATCACAGCGTTCAGGAAAACACTTTGCTAGCACGAGAAGTAAGACAGCATTTGTGCGCTTGGCGTTGTCAGTTGCTTGCTGCTTCACTTTATGTGTGCACTTTTATGGATGTAAATCTGTTAAATTTCTTCTGATATTGAACCTTGTGGTGTAACTGTTTGACCATTGGGTAAAACGGACCTGAGAGTTTCCAGTGTACAGTGTGGACTCCCCAGTCCAGCAGAGAGCAGCTTCACTCCTGAATCCTGCAGATCATTGGTACTCAGGTCCAGCTCTCTCAGACTAGAGGAGTTGGAGCTGAGAACTGAGGCCAGAGCTTCACAGCATCTCTCTGACAGATCACAGCCCTTAAGCCTTCACACAAAATAAAGAGAACAGGTTAGGAACTGTGATTAAAATAAAATACATCTTCAACTTATTACATAATGAAGAAATTGTGGTTATTCAAATTGGGTGAAAAATGCATAACAATAAGATAGTTTTTTTGCAGTGTTTAAAAAGTCGTTTTGTATATTAATATTACTTTTAGTTACAATATTATGTATATTATGCATTGTATTGTAATACATGTTATCAGTTCATCTAAAGCGATATTTTGAATGTAATTAGAAGTTTTATTCCCATATTATGTATATTGTGTTGTGAGGAGAATAAACATCATAGCGATCAGGAAAACACTTTGCGAGCACGAGAACTAAGACATTATTTGTGCGCTTGGGGGTGTCAGTTGCATGCTGCTTCACTTTACGTGCACACTTTTATGGATGTTAATCTGTTAAATCCCTTCTGATATTGCACCTTGTGGTGTATCTGTTTAACCATTGGGTAAAACTGACCTGAGAGTTTCCAGTGTACAGTGTGGACTCCCCAGTGCAGCAGAGAGCAGCTTCACTCCTGAATCCTGCAGATCATTGGTACTCAGGTCCAGCTCTCTCAGACTAGAGGAGTTGGAGCTGAGAACTGAGGCCAGAGCTTCACAGCATCTCTCTGACAGATCACAGCCCTTCAGCCTTCACACAAAATAAAGAGGTTAGGAACTGTAATTAAAATAACTTACATCGTAAACTTATTACATAATAAAGAAATTGTAGTTATTAAATATTTGGTCTAAAATGTATTACTATATGAAATTTGTTGTGAAGAGGCGGCAGTAGCTCAGGAGGTATAGCGGGTTGGCTGGTAACCTGGAGGTTGCTGGTTCAATCCCCTCTCCTCCTAGCTGAGTGTTGAGGTGTGCTTGAGCAAGGCACCTGACCCTAACTGCTACCGACGAGCTGGCTGTCGCCTTGCATGGTTGACTCCGCGGTCGGTGTGTGCGTGTGCGTGTGTGTGTGTGGCAATATTGTAAAGCGCTATGGGTGGCCAATCGTTAGAAAAGCGCTACTTAAATGCAGTCCATTTCTTTTGCAATGTTTGAAAACCATTTTTGTATATTAATATTACTTTTTGTTGCAGTTGTATGTATATTATTGTAATACATTTTATTAGTTCATCTAAAGCGATGTTATGTATATAATTAGAAGTTTTATTCCAACATTATGTATATTGTGTTTTGAGGAGAATAAATATCATAGCGATCAGGAAAACACTTTGCGAGCACGAGAACTAAGACATTATTTGTGTGCTTAGGGATGTCAGTTGCATGCTGCTTCACTTTATGTGTGCACTTTTATGGAGGTAAATCTGTTAAATCCCTTCTGATATTGAACCTTGTGGTGTAACTGTTTGACCATTGGGTAAAACTGACCTGAGAGTTTCCAGTGTACAGTGTGGACTCCCCAGTCCAGCAGAGAGCAGCTTCACTCCTGAATCCTGCAGATCATTGGTAGTCAGGTCCAGCTCTCTCAGACTAGAGGAGTTGGAGCTGAGAACTGAGGCCAGAGCTTCACAGCATCTTTCTGACAGATCACAGCCCTTCAGCCTTCACACAAAATAAAGAGAACAGGTTAGGAACTGTGATTAAAATAACTTACATCTTAAACTTATTACATAATGAAGAAATTGTGGTTATTCAAATTGGGTGTAAAATGTATAACAATAAGATAGTTGTTTTGCAGCGTTTGAAAAGTCGTTTTGTATATTAATATTACTTTTTGTTGTTGTATTATGTATATTATGTATTGTAATGTTATCAGTTAATCTAAAGCGATTTTTTGTAGATAATTAGAAGTTTTATTCCAATATTATGTATAGTGTGTTGGGAGGAGAATCAACATCATAGCGATCAGGAAAACACCTTGCGAGCACGAGAACTAAAGGTACGGCCACACTGAACGCGTTACGCGAGTTTGATTAGGCCTAACCTGCCGCTTCATCATTGTGTCACAAAAATGGTTCAACGCGCCTATGGAGCTAGATGAGCCGGCCCAAAACTTATTTTACCCCGCTACTTTTCATTTGCTCCACAAACATGGCTGAGATCACCACCATCGCTGCGCTGTATTTGTTGCGGGAGTTCGACGAGAGTAGGAAACCCAAACGCCGTCGTGTTTGGGTGCATGACATCCTCCGTAGGCGCTCACAGCTGGGTGAGTTTCACCACCTCCTCCAGGAACTCCGCCTGGATGACGGCCGGTTCCAGCGGTATTTTGGGTTGACTGGGGCCATGTTCGATGACCTGCTAGCCCGGGTTGGTGCCAGGATCTCCCGTCAGGACACCAACTACAGGCGCTCCATATCAGCTGCGGAGCACCTGTCCTCCGTCACTCTGCCAGTGACGTCGGGTCAAGCTCAACGCTGATTGGCTATCGCGGCTAAGCGTCACGCGTAGGAGCGTAAAAAGTTAAATTTTTTGAACTCCGCACATAGGTGCGTTGGGCACGTAGGTGCGCTGGGCGCGTTATTTAGGTGCATAAAACGCGTCTAACACGCCTAAAGCGCTACTTTTAGCGCGTGTAACGCATATACGCCCCAAAAACCAATGGTTCCCAATGCAAAAATGCGGATTTTCTACGCCTTTAACGAGCATGAAGCGTTCAGTGTGGCCGTACCTTTAGACAGCATTTGTGCGCTTGGGGATGTCAGTTTCGTGCTGCTTCACTTTACATGCACACTTTTACGGATGTAAATCTGTTAAATGTCTTCTGATATTGCACCTTGTGGTGTAACTGTTTGACCATTGGGTAAAACTGACCTGAGAGTTTCCAGTGTACAGTGTGGACTCCCCAGTCCAGCAGAGAGCAGCTTCACTCCTGAATCCTGCAGATCATTGGTACTCAGGTCCAGCTCTCTCAGACTAGAGGAGTTGGAGCTGAGAACTGAGGCCAGAGCTTCACAGCATCTCTCTGACAGATCACAGCCCTTCAGCCTTCACACAAAACAAAGAGAACAGGTTAGGAACTGTGATTAAAATAACTTACATCGTAAACTTAATACATATTGAAGAAATTGTGGTTATTCAATATTGGGTGTAAAATGTATAACTATGAAATTTGTTGTGAAGAGGCGGCAGTAGCTCAGGAGGTATAGCGGGTTGGCTGGTAACCTGGAGGTTGCTGGTTCAATCCCCGCTCCTCCTAGCTGAGTGTTGAGGTGTGCTTGAGCAAGGCACCTGACCCTAACTGCTACCGACGAGCTGGCTGTCGCCTTGCATGGCTGACTCCGCCGTCGGTGTGTGAATGTGTGCGTGAATGTGAGGCAATATTGTAAAGCGCTTTGGGTGGCCAAAGGTTAGAAAAGAGCTATATTAATGCAGTCCATTTAAAATTGTTTTGCTGTGTTTGGAAATCGTTTTTTCTATTAATATTAGTTTTTGTTGCAGTATTATGTAATGTATTGTAATACATGTTATTAGTTCATCTAAAGCATTGTTTTGCGTATAATTAGAAGTTTTATTCCAATATTATGCATATTGTGTTTAGAGGAGAATAAATATCATAGCAATCAGGAAAACACTTTGCGAGCACAAGAACTAAGAAAGCATTTGTGCGCTTAGGGATGTCAGTTTCATTCTGCTTCACTTTACGTGCGCACTTTTATGGATGTAAATCTGTTAAATGTCTTCTGATATTGCACCTTGTGGTGTATCTGTTTAACCATTGGGTAAAACTGACCTGAGGGTTTCCAGTGTACAGTGTGGACTCCCCAGTCCAGCAGAGAGCAGCTTCACTCCTGAATCCTGCAGATCATTGGTACTCAGGTCCAGCTCTCTCAGACTAGAGGAGTTGGAGCTGAGAACTGAGGCCAGAGCTTCACAGCATCTCTCTGACAGATGACAGCCCTTCAGCCTTTACCCAAAATAAAGAGAACATGTCAGGAACTGTGATTAAAATAACATACATCTTTAAGTTATTCAATAATGAAGGAATGTTATTAGTTTAACAAAAAAAAACTAAATAATTAGATGTATAAATGAATACTCCTATATTCTATTTTTCTGAATATTCTCTTATGTATACTATAATACATTACACGTTAATAGGACACCTACAGAGATGTTTTGTATATTATTATAGCTAGTATGTTTATTCTGTTATGAGCAGAATAGTAATACATGTTGTAATGAACCTACAGAAATCTTTTTCATATTATTTTAACCTTATATTCCAGTTGTATTTATATTGTGTAGTGTGTATTGTAATACATGTTATGAGTGAACCTACAGAGATATTTTGGAGGCTTTGACCACTGGCAGCAGCCTGAGAAGACCATCTTCTGAAGCAGAGTATTTTTTCAGGTCAAACACGTCGAGCTCCTCTTCTGATGTCAGTAAGATGAAGACCAGAGCTGACCACTGAGCAGGGGAGAGAGATTCTCCGGAGAGACTTCCTGATGTCAGGTACTGTTGGATCTCCTTCACTAGAGAACAGTCGTTCAGCTCATTCAGACAGTGGAACAGATTGATGCTTCTCTCTGGAGATAGGTCTCCTTTTATCTTCTCCTTGATGTAAGACACTGTTCCCTTATTGGTCTTTGAGCTGCTTCCTGTCAGTCGCAACAGACCTGTTTTAATCTGAGTGGTCAGTGATCTTTTTTTCTGTCCCAGCAGACCGCGTAGGACAATCTGATTGGTCTCCAGAGAGAGGCCCAGGAGGAAGCGGAGGAACAAGTCCAGGTGTCCGTTCTCACTCTGTAAGGCCTTGTCCACAGCACTCTGGTAGAAGAGGAGTTTATCTTTCATGGAGGTTGGTGGTTCTTCTGAGAGCAGATTGACACCACTATCGATGAAGGACAGAAAGACATAAAGGGCAGCCAGAAACTCCTGGATGCTCAGATGGACAAAGCAGAACACCTTGTCCTGGTACAGCCCACACTCCTCTTTAAAGATCTGGGTGAACACTCCTGAGTACACTGAGGCTGCTTTGATATTGATGTCACACTCTGCCATATCTGCCTCGTAGAAGATCAGGTTCCCTTTCTCCAGCTGGTTAAAAGCAAGTTTTCCAAGAGAAACAATGATCTCCCTGCTCTCTAAACTCCAGTCCGGATCTGTTTCAGCCCTCCCATGGTACTTCCTGTCCCCCTGTATGGACTGAACCCTCAGGAAGTGGCTGTACATCTGAGTCACGGTCTTGGGCATCTCTTCGATCTGGGATTTTTTTAAGATGTCTTCCAGAACTGAAGCAGTGATCCAACAGAAGACTGGGATGTGACACATGATGTGGAGGCTTCTTGATTTCTTGACGTGGGAGATGATTGTTCTGGCCAGCGTCTCCTCTCGGAATCTCTTCCTGAAGTACTCCTCCTTCTGTTGGTCGGTGAACCCCCTCACCTCTGTCACCATGTCAACACACTCAGCAGGGATCTGATTGGCTGCCGCAGGGCGTGTGGTTATCCAAATGCGAGCAGAGGGAAGCAGGTCGCCCCTGATGAGGTTTGTCAGAAGCACGTCCACCGAGGTGGACTTTGTGACATCATTCCATATCGGGTTGTTCTGGAAGCCCAGAGGAAGTCGACACTCATCCAGACCATCCAAGATGAAGACAACTTGGAACCGGTCGAATCTGCAGATTCCTGCTTCTTTGGTCTCACTAAAGAGGTGATGAAGAAGTTCCACCAAGCTAAACTCTTTCCTTTTCAGTAAATTCAGCTCTCTGAAAGTGAGGAGAAATGTGAAGTGTATGTCCTGGTTGGTTTTCCCTTCAGCCCAGTCCAGAATGAACTTGTGTGTTAAGACGGTTTTACCAATGCCGGCCACTCCAGTTGTCATTATTGTCCTGATTGGTTGATCGTTTCCAGGTAAGGGTTTAAAGATGTCTTCACATCTGATTGGTGTTTCTTCCTTGGCTGGTTTCCTGGAAGCTGTTTCAATAAGTCTGACCTCATGTTCCTTGTTGACCTCTCCACTGCCTCTCTCTGTGATGAAGATCTCTGTGTAGAAGTCGTTCAGATCTGTTCGCTTTCCTGCTTTAGCGATTCCCTCAAACACACACCTGAACTTCTTCTTCAAATGAGACTTGATTTTATGCTTGCAATCGACAGCATCAGATCCTAAATGAGAAAACAGATGACATCAGATAGTGGATGGTGATCAGTGGAACCAGGTCAATATTTCCTGTTAAATTACCAAATTCATGATATTTAGTGGCTTCATTACTTGGTGGTCGGCAAAGCTGGTTGTGAAGGACTGCATGTAACAGATTCAAAATGGTAAGGACTATTATTTCCGCAGCAATATGATTGTTCTAATGATAGTAATAATGATAGTGAATCAGTGTAAAGTGATTTGCTATGCTGATACAACAAGACAGGGTTTCATCACTTCCACTGAGTTGTTCTGCTGTTGGTCACCAGTATAATGTTTAACGTTAATGTGGCTTCATAACTTGTGGTCGGAGAAGCTGGTCGTGACAAAGACTGCATGTTACATATTCAAAATGTTCAGGACTTTGTTTTTTCCACAGCAATATGATTGGTCTAATGATAATAATAATGATAGTGAATTGGTGTAAAATGACATGCTGATATAACAAGATAGTGTTGCATCTCTTCCACAGAGTTATTCTGCTGTTGATCTGCAGCTTACGTTAGATATTATTATTATTATTATTATTATTATTATTATTATTATTATTATTAATAATAATAATAATAATAATAATAATAATAATAATAATAATAATAACATTTTATTTCAAGGCACCTTTTATGATACCCAAGGTCCCCTTACAATTCATAAAACAATCTAGGGTCAAGAACAGCAGGAGCTGCATCGCCAACAGCATGATCAAAACAAGACATAAGACCCAAGTAGGAGGGGGTAAGAACAGTGAGGAGACCCAAGTAGGAGGGGGTAAGAACAGCAGTGAGGAGACCCAGGTAGGAGGGGGTAAGAACAGTGAGGAGACCCAGGTAGGACGGGGTAAGAACAGTGAGGAGACCCAGGTAGGAGGGGGTAAGAACAGCAGCACAACGGGGATATGAGGGGAACCCACGGTAGGGGGTCATTACAGTGAGCAGGCCAGTGGGAGCACATGTGTTTTGAGGAGGGATTTCAATGTTGTCAGGGCGTCTCTTTCAGTTCAGGTCAGAGCCCTAGCACCCGCGGTGCTGAGAGCCCTAGCACCCACGGTGCTGAGGCGGGAGGTCGGGACGGTGAAGACCAGCTGAGGATGACGAAGGGAGCGGCAGGGCCTGTCCTCCTGGAGGAGGTCGGGGAGATAAGTGGGGGCCACGTTGTGGAGGGCTTTGTCGGTGAGCAGAAGGGTTTTAAGGTCAATCCGGTGTTGGACACTGAGCCAGTGTAGTTGGACGAGAATGGGGGTGATGTGGTCGGGTTATTTGGTGCTGGTAATGATGATGTTTAACGTTCTTTAACCTGAGACCCCCACCATTACCCTACATATCCGGATCAAACCATTTAACCTGGTACCCCACAACAACCCAACATTTGGATCAAACCATTTAACCCCAAAGAGGAAAGATTGTCTCCACATGGAAGTTTGAAATGTATTAGTCTCACATTATGTCATTTAGTCTGAAGAGAACAAATAATAATCTCCTACTGCTCATCAAAATGTGTATTTCTCTGTTTTCAAGATAAGAGCCTCTTACCGCCCCCCAGTGTGTCGGCCAGTTCCTCCTGGTTCATCTCCATCAGGCAGAGCTTTGTGATGTCCACCACTCCCTCTATGGCGCGCCTCCTCTGCTCCTCCTTCTTACCATCCACCTCCTCCTCCTCCACTCTCTGACCCTCTGAGCATTGTGGGTAATCTGAGAAGAGATCCCTCCAGAGCTTCTTCAGCTCCTTGTCGAGTAAAGCGTGTGCGTTCTCCTCAGCCCTCTGGAACAGAACAAACATCAAGGAAAACTTTACTTTGAACTAACTGAGACATCAGAAGCATCTGTCCTGGATCCACGTCCCGCTGGACAAGAGATGCTTTCTAATGTCCATGGAGAGCTGAAGTCAAACGTCTTGGTGGACATTTACACACCTTGATCAGCTCTGTTTGATGCTGCTGTAGAGACTGAGTGCTGGTAACCTTTGACCTCTTCTGTTGTCTGTGGGGGATCACGCGCACACACACACACAATTATATTTCGCCAGACTTATAGACATCAGTATCAGAAGAGCCTGATAACAACCAACTGGTCCGTTTTCCTCGTCTGTTTGAAAGTCCTACCTCTTCTTTCTGGAGGGGCGTCCATCTTTAAATTCAAGTGGTATACCCATAGAGCGGTCACTCTTCATGGAGACACAGCTGGGTCCAGGGGAGTCTGCTCTCTCCTTCTTGGCTCTTCTAGAAAAACAAAAACCAGGATTTATGGACTTTTGGTAGAAGTTGTGTCTTTATGATCTCTGATAAATCCTCACCTCCTCTCAGTAAACTGATTTCCATCGTTAAAGTTATCAGGATGTTCCATAGAATCGGCACTCTCAAAAGGAGTCACAGCTGGAGCTGGGTCCAGGGGAGTCTGCTCTCTGCTGCTGCTCTGGGCTTCAACACACACACACACACACACACACACACACACACACACACACACACACACACACACACACACACACACACACACACACACACACACACACACACACACACACACACACACCTTTTACTCAGACAAATGATGGAGTCATGATGTATCACTGCTGAGCTCTGAGATGGACAACAGTCACAGACAGAGAGATCCTCTTCTTACCTCTTAGCTTTGCTCTGGCGGCCATGTTCCCCAGACAGAGTGGTCTTAGAGGCAGGACCCCCCTCCTCTCTCTCCTCATCCATAGCAGACTGGAGACCTGGACACAAACACAACTCCATACTGTTTCTACTGGCACTCGGCGTTGGTTTACTCTCTGCTTTTATATGAGCTGTGTATTCCGCTCACAGGGGGCAGTTGTCTCTGTTAACTTTGGACAAGACGCAGACGCAGATTCATAGACGCAGATTCATAGACCTTCTCAATCCAAGACGTTTCTCATATACTCTTTAATAACGTATCATCATTCAACACAGAAGGTCTCAAAAGGCTACAAAATGTGTCTGGTAATATCAAGTTCACCGAGCGGAACTTGAATCAACTGCTCCCTGTGCTGGTTAAACCGCTCTGAAGGCAGGACCATACATGGACTTCCTCATGTGGTGACATCACAACCAGATCTGTGAGGCAGGCCCACAGAGAACAAGACCCGGTAAGAGAGGACGTTTAAACACCTTCACAAAGCAAGATGGCCGACTTCCTGTCTAAATAATGTATCATAATACTGCACCACAAATATAACAGCTGTACATTCTGTCCTAAGTACCTTTAGAGTCACCCAAGGAAACAAGGAGACACAAGAAGGAAAAGTCATTATTAACGTCAACCTGACACCTGACTCCATCATGCGCGGAGTTTGGGGGTGGCTTTCGGGACTGAAGCCCTGAATCTCACGTCAAAAGCCCCGGATCTTTTTTAAGCTTTTGAAGTTATGACAACCCTGACATGTTCCCTCATGTTTCGACTGGTAGTGATTTTCACCTCTTGAAATTGATTTATTTTCATTTTGAAAGAAACACATGGAAGCAATGGAGAATGCCATCTCTCGTTCGGTTGTTTAGAACGGACAACGTGACGCCAGGACAACGTGACGTTTTCTAACCATTCCCATCTCTCAGCAGTCTTGTTAAAGTAGCCTCAGGGTGTGGAACACACATTACCATGGACATTAGAAATTATTGTTCTAAACCAACATCCAGTGATACCGTAGCAGCAGCAGCCCCTGCCAATGACCTGTCAAATGTTTCAGCTCAGTGAGATCACCTTGATGTGCTGGTGCTAGTGCTAACTAGCCTGCCTCGGCTAGCTAGGCTGCTATGATAATTACTCCTTTCACACAAAATAGATTACCAGCGTTGTTTAAAATGTCAGAAATCTGTTTTTCCGATTGCGATTCTGTCTCAGCCAATATTGTACAGTGTTGTGTGTTACCAAATGTTACCTTAAATTAAATGTTGAGGTCCACTGAACATCATGAAGAGGTAAAAAATATCCATGTCTGACATATCGGTTATTTTAAACTCAAACTTTAGTAACGATTTAGATAAGAAATGTACAGATATCGCGTTGCTGCATTCGCTGTTCGACCAGCAGCCAACATGTTACCGATGTTACCGATGCGTGGCTGGTGCTAGACTGTCTTGTTGACTTTCAGCTTGCGTCCATATCCACGTTCATTGAACTTTGACCCCTTTTTAAATGAGTTCTACCAGAGTGATAGATGCGGACAAACCTCTAAAACAATGTAGTACTTATGTGTGCATATGTTTAATACTTCAGTGCATTATCATTATCATTTTAAATTAAAATAAAATTGATAATGCACTGATATTTCAATCAGTGAGTAGGCCTAATGATGTTGTTAATCTAGATGGATTCATTTTAAAAAATAATATTTATTTTGATCTACTTTTAGCCCTATTTGTATTAATTATATTATCTGATATTATATTATATATTTAAATTTGATTGTATCATATCATATTATATAGTCCAAATTTTCATGAGTCTACTTTGTTACACAGATGAGTCAGGTGAAATCAGGGAAGAGGCAGAAGAGACGTCACAGCAAGGGACAGCCGGTTGAATTGCTAGGTGTTTGATCCCAGAAGGAGACCAAAACAGGGCAGTGGAAGAACAGGCCGAGCTAGGGGCAGCAGGAGGAATGGCAGGGTGTGACCTAGGATCTCCAGAAAGTGGTCCGGAGCAGGTGCGCCTGTCACAATATCCCTTCAGCCAGTTTGGATCTCAGAAAAGAGCTTTCAACAAAATTTGGTTTGAGCAATTCAAATGGCTTGAGTATTCTGCGGAGGGCAATTCTGCATTATGCTTTTCCTGCCGTGTATTCGGAAAGCAGAATACACGCATTAATAAAGATTCACTCAGTGGATCTGGTTTTTCCAACTGGAAAAGGGCTTTGGATACATTCCGGGAGCATGAAAAGAGAACCTTCCATGTCTCAACCATGTCCTGCTGGCATGGCTTCAAAACCACAAAGAGCAAAGGAGATGTGATAACCCAGCTTCATGCTGCAAATGCAGCTGAAATTTTAGAAAGAAGAGAATACCTTCGGCGAATTGCAGCCATCACCACCTTCCTTGGCAAACAAGGAATTCCATTTAGAGACCATGATGAGCAAGAGTCTAGCCTTAATCAAGGCAACTTCTTGGAATGCTTCAAGTTCCTTAACAAATTCGATCTTTTTTTTTTACAAAATTACACTCCAAGTTCAGCTGCCACCTATCTTTCTCATTTTTCCCAAAATGAGGTGATCACAAGTGTTTCAAGAGAGGTTACAGGGAACATAGTGAAGCAGATAAAGGCGGCAGGAATGTACTCTGTAATGGCAGAGGAGGCCAGAGACGGACACACTGAGCAGCTTGCTGTGTGTGCGTTTCGTGACCAAAGAGGGCCAATCACAGAAAGTTTTCTTGGGCTATGGAAACTGAAGGGATTGGATGCCAAGTCCATTACAGATGCAATTGAGGAACTGCTGCAGTCACACACGTTGGGAGGTCTGCTGTATGCTGCCCAAGCTTATGACGGTGCATCCGTCATGAGTGGAGAAGTGGGGGGTGTGCAGGCCCGCTTCAGGGAGCTACACCCTGAAGCAGTATATGTGCACTGCTATGCACACCAATTGAATCGTGTTTTGTGCTATACATGCAAAGCAGTACCAGCAGCTTCCAAGAATTTTAAGCTGTTGGAAAATCTGTACACCACTTTCAGTACTTCCCAAGTGAACCACGACAAGTTCCTAGAAGTACAGAAAGAACTTGGATTAACACCATCTGACCTGGTGCAGCTCTCCACCACACGATGGGCATGCAAGCTGAGGTCTATCAAAGCTGTGCTGAGAAACCTTCCTGCCATCCTGTCCTGCCTCAGCTCAACAAAGACCTCCATGAACAAGGGGATCCTATCAAACCTCTGCAGGCCAAAGACGATGTACATGCTGCTCATGTTTTCCAAACTCCTTGGAATAACGGAAGGATTACACAGGTATCTTCAGGGGGAAAGTGTGGACTTGGGCAAAGCTGCCCAGTACAAAATGGCAGTACATCAGACTTTGAAACGGCTCCGCACAGATGATAGTGCTGAGGAGATGTTCAGAAGATCCATGGTCTTATGCGAGGAACATCATATTCAGCTTCCAGCTGGTCCCAGACAAAAGCAAAAACGCTTCGATGATTTTGTGGTGGAGTCAGCCTGTGGATCAACCTCAAGCATGACCAGCTCAGATGATTTAAAATGTCAGCTTTTTTATCCATGCCTGGACAGGATGTTGGAGGAGCTCACCTGTCGGTTTTCAAGTGTGGGAGAAGAGATTATGTCAGGTATTCAAGCCTGCAACCCAACATCTGAGGTCTTTCTCTCTGAAGATTTCCTCAAAAACCTTGCCCGCCATTACAAGATTGAGCTGAGGGTAGAAGAAGTTCTGGTGACTACAACATTCATCTGGAGAAAGATGGAAACCCAGACCATCCCTGACACTGCCAGTGTCTTCCAAATGCTGGATGCTGACATGTTTCCCACTCTCAGAGCTGTAGTTCAAGTTGCTTTGACTATTCCAGTCAGCAGCTGTAGCTGTGAGCGTTCCTTCGGTGCCGTGCTGCGCCTTCACACTTGGCTTAGGAGCACTATGGGGCAAGAAAGGCTCAACGACCTGGCCGTTATGATGATTGAAAGAGAAAACGTTTCCGTCATAAGCAGGGAAAGTGTAATTGACAGGTTTGCTAATCTCAAACCACGCAGGTATAGCCTTATGTTGCCACCACAAAACTAGGATAATCACTGGGGTAGGGGTAGACAATAGTTGGAATGGAGTGTGAAGAAGAAATTAAATGAGAAGTGTAAGAATCCATAGAAGACAGATAAGAGAAAAAGAAATGGGGTCGGAATAAAGATGAATCATTTTTAGACTTAATTCCTTCAGTTAAAACATTTTGGCTCATAGTTTTAATACAGTTAATTGAATCAGTCTCTCACAATAATTCATTCAATATTTTATTCATTCAGTCATTCAACTTATTCTCATTTACAATAAAGAGATGTACCAACTAAGGAATGAGAATCTTGTTTCAAAATACTTTGCATTTGTAATATGTTTTCTTTGCATTAAATAGAGTTGCCTTATAGGAGAAACCTTTCAGTCTCTTCCTTTTTTTAAATAAAAAAGAAAAATGGCATTTAACATGACAAGGCACTTTGAATCTACTGAAAGTTAGTCTCAAATTATAAGTCTCCATTTTCCCATTGTAGTTTACATAAAAATCTCTAGAAGTCAATAGTTAAGTGGTTATTGTTTCTTTCCATTAACTAGTATTGTCTTCAGCAGGCCCTGCAACTGAAAATGTAGGCTATGAATTAGAAGAGGTTTAGGATTTGCCAATGTCCAGCAGGTCACCCTAAAATGGACTAGAATGCAGGAAATCGCATTTTAGAAATTCAAATTTTTCTGGCGGAGGACTCCCAGACCCCCCTCTGGGCTAAGCCCCCGATGTACACAAAGTCTGGCTCCGCCTCTGGACTCCATGCTGGAAGGTTCTGGGTTCGATCCCCAAAGCCCACAGTCTAACATGTAGCATTCTACAGAGCAGAAATCTTAAAAATGTTCAACCAACTGATAAGATTCAAAGTTATTCATATTTATGATCTGTCACAGATAAGAGTGGACTACAGTATCTTAATCTTCCTCCTACAGTGATAAAGTCAGCCAAACCAAACCATCCGACTCATAACAAGGAAATGGTGAACCAACCAGTTGGACAAGTTCCCCTCCCAGTTCATACTCCTCCCAGACTAACCTCTTATAGGTGGCTGATCCATGACCTCATTCAGTGATGAATAGTAATCACTGTTTTTAAATATGAAGAATGGACAGAGAGCTCTGAGCTCTGTCCACTCTGAGTACAGAATACTCAGAGTGCACAGAGTACTCAGTGTGGACAGAGTACTCAGAGTTCACACACACACAGAAGAAAAAAAGTCACAAACGGTCTACTCTTCTGCAGTCTGTGATTCATTCAACACCAGCGGTAGTAAAGTGGAACATTTTGCTAGGTCCGTTTTGAAACCCTCGAAAAGGTGCACTGCAGCACCACCTGCAGGTGAGAGGATGTCAGTGGGATTGGCTGAGCTGAAGAACACTAACCAGTCGTCACCAGGGACTTCTGTGTTGAGGCGGTTGCGGCAGTGTTAATTCACCTTGCAGGTCATGTCCCTCTCATACGAGTGATGCTCTCAGATATAGAGTAGGCCTACACTACTGCAGAATGATGCAGGCCCACAGAGAACAAGACCCAGTACAAGATGACGTTTAAACAGCTTCACTAACCAAGATGGCCGTCTTCCTGTTGAAATAATGTAATAATAATACCGCACTGCACTAACAACTATCCATTCTATCCTCAGTACCTTTAAAGGTACCACAGGACTTTTGATTAAGAACCAATACTGAATCTTACGAAACAGTCATTATTAACCTCAACCTGACGCGTGACTCAAGGCTGAAAGTTTCTGGGTTCGATCCCCAAAGCCCACAGTCTAACACGTAGCATTTTACAGAGCAGGAATCTTCTCAATTATTCAATAGTAATTTTGACATATAGCATTGCATCCATACATTGACTAACGTTTTTAACCATGTGGTTTTACAGGAAACTAACTATCAACCTATTGATAAGACTAAAAGTTATTCATATTTATGATCTATGATGGATCAGAGTGGACGACAGTACCTTATTCGTCTTCCTGCTGTGATGAAGTGAGCCACAACAAACCGTCTGACTCACATCAAGGAAATGATGTGCAACCAGTTGGACCAGTTCCCCTCCCAGTTCATACTCCTCCCAGACTCTGCTTTTATATGAGCTGCGTTTTTCTGCGTTTTTGGACAAGAGGCAGGGTGGTCTTTCCTAGACGCAGATTCATAGACCCTCTCATTCTCAAGGAAGGCAGGACCATATATGGACTTCCTCGTGTGGTATGACATCACAACCAGATCTGTGATGCGGGCAAAAAGAGTACAAGACTCAGTACGAGATGACGTTTAAATGTCTCCACTAACCAAGATTCCTGTCTGAATAATGTAATCATAATACCGGACTGCAAATATAGCAACAGTTCATTCTGTCCCAAGTACCTTTAAAGTCACCCAAGGCCGCAAGAAGGCACAAGAAGAAAAAGTAATTTTTAACTTCAACCTGACAGCTGACTCCATAGCTGCATCTTATAGAGCAGGAATCTTAAAAATGATCAACCTACTGATTAAGTTATTCATATTTATGATCTATCACGGATAATAGTGGACTACAGTATCTTAGTCTTCTACCTGATGGACCAGTTCCCCTGCCAGTTCATACTCCTCCCAGACTAACCTTGAATAGGCGGCTGATCCATGACCTCACTCAGTGATAAATAATAATCAGCTTAATGAAGCATGGACAGAGAGCTCTGAGCTCTGTCCACTCTGAGTACAGAATACTCAGAGTGGACAGAGTACTAAGCGTACACAGTACTCAGAGTACACAGATTACTCAGAGTGAACACACACACAGACACACAAACAGACGCCACCGTGGGCGTTGAGGCTCTCGTACCTCTGGAATCTCCCGACACCATTACAGGTCTTACTTCGCTGGACGCCATTGTATTGGCAGTTTAGGTGTCATGACGCTGGTGACGGTGTTGTCTCTTCACCCTGCTCCACCTAGGGAACACAACACAATGATAACCTCACTTTAGTACACAATACAACACAACAATGATCTCACTTTAGTACACAACACAATGATGATCTCACTTTAGTACACAACACAACACAACAATGATCTCACTTTAGTACACAACACAACGATGATCTCACTTTAGTACACAACACAATGATGATCTCACTTTAGTACACAACACAACACAATGATGATCTCACTTTAGTACACAACACAACAAAATGATGATCTCACTTTAGTACACAACACAACACAATGATGATCTCACTTTAGTACACAACACGATGATGATCTCACTTTAGTACACAACACAATGATGATCTCACTTTAGTACACAACACAATGATGATCTCACTTTAGTACACAACACAATGATGATCTCACTTTAGTACACTCTTTTGACGTCAGGAGACAAGATGGAGGCCGGTGTTGTGGCAGTCTGTACAGTTGGTGTTGTGGTTCTCCTGGTCTCTGGCGGTGTTTTCCCAACAAGTAAACAAAGTATTTGACTTCCAGAAAACGTGTTTTTGAAGCGGTTTGCCTGAAATAGCTTTTAGGAAAAAATAATTCTCCTACTAGTATTCCCCTCTGTTTCAGTCACTTCAGAATGCACTGTTTCTGGTGTCTGCAGCTTTAATGCAAATGAGATGCTGCCCATTGACCAATGAGCTGTCAGACTGAACCACCGCATGGAGGAGAAGGGGTTGTTGCCGTTTGCGGACTCCTGGAGCTCTATATCTATATAATAAAATATAATTATATTATACATGGGTATTCATATAATATTATATATAATATCAAGGCCAAAAGCTATGTGCACCTTGGATGATATTATGAATCATAAAGACTGCGTCTGACGTCTCCACAAGTAAAGACTCGTAGTGGGGGATATCTCGGCCATGGTTGAGAAGAATTGGGGGAAAGGAACTTTGGCCTGGACTCTCTTAAGTCCATGAACCGCGACATGGAGGAGAAAGGGATTGTCAGCCAAGCTCACACACACACCTACACACACACACACACGGATCTGACTGGGATAGGAGAGGTTAATTCACTTGAGGTGGCAAACAGGTTATGTTTTTAAACTGTTTAATGTTACCTTTTTGACCTTGTACAGTTCTAGAGTTTCTTCTACTGTAACATGTGGGAAAGACGGCCATTATGTTAGCTTTGATATTATCCGGTTGGTAACTCAGTGCCAAAGTCATTGTTTAAAGTCATTCTATTGGGTAGGGTTTAACTTCTGTGGCAATTAATGACACCAGATATTTAGAACGTACAAAAGCTGAAGTAACAAAGAACACTAAGCAATATCGATATTAAATCAAATATCGTCAGCCATATTCAGGTGCAGGGTTCCGTTGAAGAAATGCCAAATCGTCTTCCACCTTGAAATGATTTTCAGCCTTCACTGATGGTCAGAAAGAACGCTGTTTTGTAGGCAGCGAGAGTCCCAACAACGTGGTTAAAAGTACAGCGCAACCGTCGAAAATTAACATATGTACGTGTCAGTATATATTTAATATCAAATTTAAGTTGTTTAAGATAAGGGGCAACAATTCCCAATGGAAACCGACTGAAAAATAGCTTCCATTGGCAACGGCTCGAGGTTACGCAAATAAAATCCAGAACGTTCCGCCAGATACCCTCAGGGGATTCACGTCCAACTAACTGCCAGGTGGGTTCCTATGGTTGTCAAGACTACAACGTTCTATGCTAACCATTGAGGCTAAATCAAGTGACCGCACTCAGAACCTTCCACGGCGGGAAGCTCAAACCGTCCGACTGGAATCCGAACATTCCGGCCGGAACCAACCAAAGAAAAAACAGAACCAGCGCCTCACCTTGAGCTGAACGGAGGAAGACCCTGAAGTCCAGCCATGGTCTTCATTAAAACACAGCCAACAGACTTACCTTGATGTGATCTGTTTGTTGCTGTTGGTCATTAATACTATTCAGTGTACCTTTATATTATTATGCACCCAGTGTGTAGAAGTTATATCACTCAAAAACATACGAAGAACTACCATGTACTACCCACAACAACTTTAAACCTCAGATCCTTGCCTAAAAACAATGGAATCATTCAATACAAAACCTTGTCTACATTTTACAATCAACAATTATCTAGATTTTTCAGGGTACAAACCATACAGAGTAAATCTAAACGTTGAGCTCAGAGAGCCGACCATAGCCCTGCAACGTCACCCTGACCGCCTCATCACCAACAGCATATCATGCCATCCAGCAAACACATGTACAGGTCCAGTGAGAAGTGGGCATTTGAGCGAAAGGACTGCCCATAATAAAATGAAGCCCAATTCCTGAACTATCCAACCATCTTCATGGATTAAAGATTTACAGACTTGACATGCCATTGTGTTCTAATAACCTTTGTCTGCTCCCTCGTTACTTATAAAACTCTACATCTCCATCGCTAGAGTGTTGCATCCTACTCATGAGGGTGTGGTCTGAGTGAGCAGAGATGCATGCTGGGATACAGTGCTGTCTGAAGTCTTCAGTTCTATGGACACGCCCCTCAGGAGAAACCAAGTGTTTGAGAATCTGTCGTGACATCAGTTACATGAGCTGGAATATCCTTCAATATGCCGCCAGGATTCTCAGAGGAGAAAGGCTAAGAGGAAGATGTGAGGGTTCTTCCTCTCAGCCAGTGAAACACAACGGTCTTCATCAGAGTACCATGGAACACTTTGAAACGTTCTCCTCCATACACCGTGAAGCCCCAGTGAAGGTTTCCTTACCTCCTCAGCTGAAGAGTACAACTTCAGCTTGAAGAGTGCACTACTTGGAGTTCCCAGATTGGTTCTGATTTAAGGGAACCAATCGTTCAGCTAGTCCTGTACAAAACAAATACAGTTCAGCCTGAGAAGACGTGCAACGTGGAGCCAGACAAGATCCACCGGGCTCTCCATCAATCCAGCCAGGTAGGAAGAGCCGCCTCACTACAGGTCTGAAGGTCATCTTGAATATCCATTGAGGTCCCTTTCCAACTTCAGACTCTCCTTGTGGAATGCCTTTAGGTGTCCATCCTCCATTGATCCTGATTGGTGTAGTCCTAGTTTGAAGCCACTGATCTGAACACGCCGCTCACATCCTTTTACACTTGATTTGGATCCTCTCCTTCCTGCCCAGTGTGTTGGATATCGCTCCGGAGAGTCGCTCCGGGCTCTTCATGTCTAATGCAGGCCTCAAGCAAACGTGTGGCCGTCCATCAGGTATGATTTAGTTGACCATTCCAATATCCCAAGCCAACCACATAGACCCCCGTATGAACGTTATCACTGTCAAAGCAAGCAGGAGACACACAAGTAGAACCCAGGACACACACATAGAACCGCATGGAGACACACGAGTAGAACCCAGGACACACACATAGAACCGCATGGAGACACACGAGTAGAACCCAGGACACACACATAGAACCACATGCCAGGTGTGAGTGGGAGGGATACACACACACACACACACACACACACACACACACACACACACACACACACACACACACACACACACACACACACACACACACACACACACACACGATGCTCAAATATCATCCATCTCATGTCAAACCCACACACACACACACGCCACTGAGCCATAAAAGGCCAAACACTCATGCAGGGTAAAAACCTCATGCTGAATAACATTCCATCATCCACCCCAGCTCTCCTGCCAGGACACCCAGAACAGATCAATCATTGTCTCCAGAGACGTAAATTATGTACAACATTCTTCAGTGGCGTCCCACATTGGTGATGGATTATGCTTGGTGCCTCCAAAATGTGTCCCAGGTTGATTCAACGTCTCTGAAGTCATGTCTTTGTAGTCCAGTGGTTTCCTGAATGAGGGGCCTTCACAGATGCAAACGGTGCAGCTTCAGTCAGCATGAGGACAGGAAGGAGGTCATCTGTTCAGAAGACCACCCAGTGGAGGGGGGTGGCTCTTGAGGAGCAGGATCCATCTTGGAATGGCCCCGAATAAGACCTTCTTGGAAATGAAACTGTTCCTGAGGAGTCACGATGCCTGGAGGGGACTGTTGAATGTGTTCCATGGTTCTGTGTCAGACTGAAGTTGTGTTTTAGTCGTTGAGATGAGGAGCCCCCTCATCTCCCCCTGGTGTTTCTCCTTCTGAATCCCTGTCACCATCTTAAAGAACATTCTAGTTCATGGAACTAACGCCACGACAGTTTCTCAAACACTCGGTTTCCCCTGAGGGGGCGTGTCTACAGACCTGTAGACTTCAGACAGCTCTGTATCCCAGTATGCACCTCTGCTCTCTCAGACCACACCCTCATCAGTAAACCAACACTCATGTGATGAAGATGCAGAGCTCAGGAGAGTAGCTGGAAAGAAGACTGAAGACATCAGAACCCAAACCATTACCTCGGCTTACAACAATAACTTAGTACCTGTAACCATTTTAACAAACCATTACAACCAACATAAACCAAACGCCTAAGTAACCCATGATCCAAATAAACATCCTTACTCCTCAGATCAACCTTCAGCTAAAGGGTTAACTCACCAGGCAGCCAAAATACATCAATGTGCCCAAGAGTAATAAGATACTAATGACTTACAGTTCGCAGTCCATCTTCATGTTTAAGTTGGGATACTCACAGAACTGCAGGTAAATATCCATGATAGACCTTTGAAGGAACGAACAGTTTACTCATTATTATCCCCAAACTTGGCCACTGTCCCACAGTTCAACATCTACCATCTCCATTAAATCAGATAAATTAATGACAGTATAAAGTCAGGGCTTTTGGGATAATCCAACATTTAAATAATGATTAAGATAATTAAATAATCCATCTTTTTAATATAAGTTATACAAATTATTTGACTGTCATTAGTCAAGAGTGATTTTCCTCTTACTTTAACAAGTTTGAATGTATAGTCTCTAAAATGTTACTTTCAGGTAGAATCATTATTTAAATTTGAAATGAGATTTAAACCACCACAATCCCCGATTTCCTTCACACATTATCAGTGATTTATATTCAACATACAACTCAACGCAGTTGTGCTTTGCTACACACTTCTACTCACATCAGGTCCAGATGAGATGCTCCTCTTTACTTCAAAAAGTGTTTAACCTGTGAAACAGGAAGAGATGACAAATAAGTCACAACAAAGCTCAACAGAACATTACACACACATTCTGGTTTCTGGGAACACAACAACATACCGCGTTTGGGAGACACTACACTGCCAAACAGTGGAGGACACCAACGTACTGTTCGGTTCCCTCTTAAGTGAAACGCACCAGATGCAACCAATTAACAAATTAAGAAAAACACTTGCTGTGCGAGCTGCGGCAGGTGAGCTAATTAGTAAAACTCAACGCAGGTTCGGCGCCCTCTGGTCACCTTGGTAACAGTGAGAGTCTATTCCAGCTCTGTATTCGATCTTAAATGACCTCCCTCATTTTAATTAAAGGCATGAGTCTGATATGACTGATTAAGATTCATACTTCAAAACGAAGAAAGTCTTCATTCAATTCACCTTACTGTGTGTGTGTGTGTGTGTGTGTGTGTGTGTGTGTGTGTGTGTGCGTGTGTGTGTGTGTTACTACTGTTTGATGTCAAGTTGGTGAAAAGGAAGTCACGTGTGATCTTAAGTCCCTGTGTGTGTAGTGAGAAAATGTGGACAGCAGAGGGCGATGTTTCCACACGAGAACATCTGCTCTCTGCAAGCTCTGGGAGCAGGGACGCGGGAAGTCAGTCCGAGGGGGGGGGTTGCTGAGAGAGAGTATAAAATGACGACATAATAAATGCTGCGCAACATCCATTACTGGTGTGTAAAAAGACTAACTCTGCCAACTAGCCACTGTTATTCACAAACGTTAGCAAGTAAACAATGTGGAAATTAGAGTCAACTCGGCTGATACTGTGCTGAATTTCACACACTAACAACATGCCGATAGGTCCGGGATTATACACAGCGTTATAACAAGGATTCAGGAGGTTATTTCTAAAGGTTTACAAAGGAAAGTGACAATATAAGAAAGCCTTCATTTTCATCCAGAGTTACGAGTTGTCTGATATGAGGAAAGTGACGGTTTCTCCGTCAAGTGAACCGTCCGTCATTGCTCTTTTTTTGCCAACCAGTCTGTCCAGAACTCTGCGGTCATATGCTCCTTACCTACTGCTTGTGACATAAGCACATTAATTGGGGTCCTTTTCAATGCCGCCAGCTTGCTTGTGGCTTCTGTATGGAAACGAGATTTTTCATGCTCCCAAAACTTTTCACCTGCCTTTTGCCAATTGCCAAACCCTCCTTTAATGAAGTTGCCAGCATTAATTATCCCGTCTGCCCTGACAAGCTTTTTCTCTATTGCAGAGCAGCACACGAAGCATAACGCGTGTCGGTTTCCCTCACGTAGTGTAGCCACGTCCACTGGCCAAAACAACCAACCTTAAATGACCTGCTAAAGTTCTCAAATGCCGATCGCCTGACTGGGAAGTGAAACTCCTTTGGCTGGCAGGGCTCTTCACCAACAGAATAACTAGTTGTTACGACTGCCGGCAGTTGCACGTTAGCCAAAGCCAAGATATTAGGATCGACCGGAGGGGGGTTAGCGTCATTGTGGCCGGCGCAGTCGATGTTAGGCTCGACCGGAGGGCGCGGGCTAGCAATAGCACCATTGTTGCCGGCGCCGTCTTGCAGCAATAGCGTCTGTGAACATGAACTCTCTTCCTCAGGGGTGCTGGGGAGACAGCGGGCTGCTGACAGGGAATCGGATGACCGGCTGGTGTTTTGATGAAGTCTTGCCTTCTTCGGGCCAAAAAAATATGATATACATCTTTTCTGCGACATGTTGCTCTTGTAACAAGCTTGACTTTTTGAACTTTCCTGCAGCGCATAGCATTGTTCTGCGTTGTGCGTCATAGCCTACGTCAGCCTACACAGACAATGTTCTAAATAAAATGAAATGATGATATGATAAATATCATGAAAAGGGTGGATGTCAATAATTTAATGAAAAATCATGTATGATAAAATTATACTCAAAAAAAAAAGTGCTGATTTGTTCAGAAAGCTTTCTCACTTGCAGTTACAGCCAGGGGCCGCCAGGGGGGGGGCTGCAGCACCCTAAGCACCCCCACTTCCCACGACCCTGTCTAGGAGATACCGTCTCCATAGCAACCGTAACTTGGCAGCATCCTGAACGGCCCTTTGAGGAGTGGGAAGGAAGCCTTCATCAAAGAGACCAGAGAGACTCATTAACTGGTTAAACTGGAGTCATCGCACACCACCACACACGTTAACACACACACACACACACACACACACACACACACACATGTCACATGGGGCTCCAGGTGGGAGGTCAGAGGTCAGAACTTGTCCTTCCTGTATCTGTGGATCAGCTCTGAGGCGTCCTCCTTACACACCTTCACCCAGCCATCCGCCTTCATGTGGTACAGTACACACACACACACACACACACACACACACCATACAGACATACACCAATACACCATATAGATTCACACCATATGCACGCACACACCACAGATACACACATACAGATTTACACACAATATCTATACACACAACACATAGATACAAATATATATTTATTTATTTATTTATTTTGAACCAAAAATAATATGCGGGGCTATTAAATAACATCAGAATAAAACAGCATAGTGACGCCACTGGTCAATGCATTGTGTGTGTGTGTGTGTGTGTGTGTGTGTGTGTGTGTGTGTGTGTGTGTGTGTGTGTGTGTGTGTGTGTACCAGGGCGCACATTTGGGTGGGCTGAGGCCACCCTTGCCCCTGGCTACCGCCGGCCCTGCTATAGACCTGACTCCAGCCCCTATGGCCCCCCGGTGGGGGGCCCGGAGCCTCGCCGACCCAGCCACTACACCTTGGGGACCAGGACTCCGGAGCTGGCCCTCCCGCTGGGCCTGGACGTGAGTCTCTTCTGACGAGGTCGCTGCTTTTACCGCGTTCTCCGAGTCTGCTTCATCCGTCATGTGCTGCGCGCGGAACACGTCCGTCGGCCCAGGTGCGTTTTGAGGCGTTTTACGCGCCTTGTTTTCACGGGTCCGTGCCCTTACGTCATCTAGCTCCATTCAGACTTTTCTTTCACTTTCTCCCAACCAGTTTAGAATCAGTAGGGAGCGTGTCGCACGCGAGTTGATGAATGCGTTAAGAGTGTCCACTAGACCGCTAGAGATCCACTAGATTACACCCACTGCTGGTCCTCCACCAACACCAACCACCATAGCGGACCTCAGTCCTCACCAACCCATTTATACAACAGCAATTACTAGTAACTCACCCATATCAGGATGCCCGCCCTCGACCCCCCCCCCCCCCCCCTTTGGTCACTGGGCCTAATGGCCTCTCACTGGGACAGCGCCAGCCCCCCCGTCGTCCACCAGAGGGCGCCTGTACCTTTGGTTCCTCCACCACTCTCCCGACTAGCAGAACCTGCTCCTGAAAACAACAAGCAGAGTGATATTAGCACTGATTTAAATAATAAACAACCAAAACTGTTCACCTTTACTGCCCAAATTCATTCTCATCCTCACTCACCCCCTCCAATAACTGTTTTAGATGCAAAAAAAGTCTCCCCTTATCGTCTTTATTTTATTTACATTTGCATAAATTATCACATGTATTTCTTTTGATTATAGTTTTTTTGTTTTAAGGTTGCAAAAGCTACAGGTCCATCTTTAGTTGCTTATGCCCGTGCCTATCTTCACTTGTACCACCAGATGGGGTGAAGGGACTGATCCTCTATCCCTAATCCTCACCCTGACCCTGACCCTCACCCTCACCCTGACCCTAAACCTCACCCTCACCCTGACCCTCACCCTGACCCTCACCCTCATCCTGACCCTCACCCTGAACCTAACCCTTACCCTTACCTGCGAGTTACCTTACCTAGCCTCTGAAGAAGTTGTTGTACAACGAAACGTCAGGTACCTCTCTTTTTACCTTTTTTATTTATTTTATCATCCCTAGTTTTTCAAAGGCCAATCCTTTTACGCCATTAGGGTTTTTATCACTTTTATTCATTTTATTCCTTTTTAAAGAAGCTTGTCAAGCTAAGTGACCACCGAACAAATACCTTCGCCGGGCCGAGCTGTTTAAAGCTAGGGTGGGTAATTTTTTTTACTGTATTTTGCAAAACTGTCATAATAGCCAGTCAGCTATATGTAGGTGAGTGCTCTGAGAATATCTGCCCATTACTTTGCTCTCCCCTGCCTCTGTGTGCCGCCCCCAAAAATTGCCACCGCTCATGTACACTTTGACCGATCAGAGCGAGGCTCTGATTCTCCGTTCTTATTGGCTGTGGGACTGTCCGTTCACCTTGGTAACGACGTTGGTGCGTCCCTGCGTGAGCGTTCACGAGCCTAGCAGTCTGACAGTTTTGCACTACTACGGCGACAACAAATGAATAGCAATGTCTTCATCAACGGCCCCTAAATTTCCCATTCCCCGATACCAACAACTAACACCGCTAAGACAGCGAAAAAAAGAGGAAAGACACTTGTTGAAAGGACAGCTACTAAAAGGGAGGCGGAGGGAACTCGAAATAAAACCAGAGTAAACATCGGCGTGGCTTATGAGCGATGGAGAGAGTTACGTGACCTGAGAAACGTAAAATCGGATGCTGAGATGGCTACATTTCTTATAGACAGGTAAGGAATAGTGTTATCTCTCCATGGTATATTGTAAAGAATATGTAAAGTGTCGGCTGGTATGGTTTTTTACTAGGCAGAGCCACGATAACTGTTACATTACGGTTCTGTAATGTAACCGTTTCAATACGGTTCCGTAGGATGTCTTGCATCGGCCCATGGTTCTTTTCTGGTCCGTTTTATGTGTTAGTTATGGTCACACTAACCTGTCGGAATAATACAGAGATTGTGCTCACACGTCGCCTAGGCCTCAACACAACTGTGGATAATGTCAGAGTCACGTTTGTGTAAAAGCTACTTTGACACAACTGCCAAGATAAGCACAGCGAGGGAAGTGTAGCATATGATATTCCATGTATTGTTATGACGTTGTTGCAAGCTAGCAGCAGCTTTGCTAAGTTTCGTGATCGCTTTAAAGTGACGGTTCCCTTGTGTGTAATCTGGATTTCTGTGTCATTTTAACAAATATATAATCATATTTTTAGTTCAGATGTTTTTCTTTATTGTCCAATCACTGTTGTGCTTGACCTGTTTTGATGTTGATGCAGCTCAATATGTACTTATGTAGTTATCAGCACTAATGTTTAATTACCTCGAAATCTGACATGGTGTTTCGTCTTCCTATCAATGTAACTGAATTCACATGAACGCGCATAACTGACGTTGGGAGGGAGGAGCTTCAGCAGGTAGAGCATGGCAGGGAGGGACCAGAGAGAACACTACGGAATCTCAACGGCTGTTTTCTCCAAAATTACCCACCCTAGCTTTAATGTTTTTATCTTTTTATTCCTTTTAGTATTCTTTGGTAAGCTCTTACCTGGGGTGTTTTAAGTTGGGCATGTGAACCAGCTCCCAGGAGACCTCCAGAACACAGCAGAACCACAGAAAAACTCTTCCCTGTTGGTTGGAGAAGCCAATCACGGGCCCCCACTGACCCCCGGCAGGCCTCAGGAAAAGGGCCCCCGGACTATCACCACCTGGGGGACACAAACGGAGGCAGAGACTCACCAATCCATACTAAGGACCTTCCACTCACCACCCCCCATTGCTGGGGGGCAGCCCACTTCTACCCCCCTGGTTTAACCTCTTTTTATCACCAGATCCACTGTTCTCTTCTGCTTTGATTCATCGGATTGTTTTTATCCCTTTTTATTTTGCTCTTGGCTTTCTATTCTTGTTGGTCACTATGTTCCACCAGGGATCTAGATATGAGCCCCGTTCCCACTCTAGTGGAGACACGGACACACACACACACACACACACACACACACACACACACACACACACACACACACACACACACACACACACACACACACACACACGGACACACACACACACACACACACACAGACACACACACACACACACACACACACACACACACACACAGACAACCAGCCCCCAACACACACCCCCTACCTCCACTCACCCACAACACCAAGACATACTTTAAAACGATACGAGCAGTTCACCACCAAGCAGTCATCCCCCCATCACCACCAGCACCCCCCCATCAGGGAGGGGGAGACAGGGGAACACATGAGCAGAGTCCATCATCATCATGGTGTTCTGTTCAGCCACCTCTGGGTGGCTGAACAGAACACCATGATGATGGGTCAAAGCAAAGGGAAATGTCCCACAAAGCAATCCCAATCTGAAGCAGCCTCTAACAACACCAAGCCTCCTCCGCTGTCCGTCCAGTCCACGAGCACACCCTCACAGCGCACTGTGCAGCTTAGACTCCACCACGCCCTTAATTCGGCCACGTTAAGTCCCCTCACCATCACTCCCGAGCGCCGACGGCCGAGTGTAACCACCGACCCGAAGCCTCGACCGAACAAGACGGTATTCAAAATGACCAGACACGATCCTACAGGGCATAAAGTAAGGGATTGGACTATTTGATCCATCAATCCCATAGTGATCATCGGTGACTCAAACTTGAGTCGGATGCCTCCCCACACACACACAGACGTCCACATTGACAGTTATCCCAGTGCCAAATACCAACACATCACACAGATCTTAGATGAAAATCCTCCCAATTCACACACAAAGATTGTGGTGGTCGCTCTGGGCATCAACCATAGGGACAACCTGGTGGAGTCGACGACGGACAAACCCGCAGGCCACCATCTATGTCGCCATCATTCATTTCTCACATCATTTAGCTGCACCACATCAGACCCTATTAACACGACTTAATGCATTCATCACTACATAATACAACTCACCTTTTGAAATACACCACTCTGAATTCCACACAACTCACGACCACATACATTGGACAGCAGACACCGCATAACACATACTACAACATCGGCTGACTCAGTTAGACTTCGGGCGGGGTCTCCGTCCCAACAGGGACCCCCCCGTCCCCAGGAATCTAACATTCTGAACCTATCCACCGTCTTCCATCTGTCAGGAACGGAGACTCAGCTGCTGCAGAGGGGCCTTAGTTTCATCCCCACCCCCCGTCCACCATTACAACCGGTCACTTAAATGATCAGAAACCTTCCATGGCCGGGCGCGGCCCGCCCCTGCCCTAACCTTAACCCCTGGTCACCCACTCCGTCTCACCTTAACCCCTCGTCACCCACTCCGTCTCACCTTAACCCCTGGTCACCCACTCCGTCTCACCTTAACCCCTCGTCACCCACTCCGTCTCACCTTAACCCCTGGTCACCCACTCCGTCTCACCTTAACCCCTCGTCACCCACTCCGTCTCACCTTAACCCCTCGTCACCCACTCCGTCTCACCTTAACCCCTCGTCACCCACTCCGTCTCACCTTAACCCCTCGTCACCCATTCCGTCTCACCTTAACCCCTCGTCACCCACTCCGTCTCACCTTAACCCCTGGTCACCCACTCCGTCTCACCTTAACCCCTCGTCACCCACTCCGTCTCACCTTAACCCCTGGTCACCCACTCCGTCTCACCTTAACCCACCCGTCCACAGGCCTGCTGAGGGGGGCCCCCACTAGGAGGGCCTGGATCCCTGAGTCAGGTGGTCTTCCCCAACAGGTTCCCTGAGGGGACCCCTGACATCAGGAGCGGAGACGATCAGGGGGGTCAGCCACACACACGCATCATACCCCTCATCAGCACATTGACACATAACATTACACACACTCCAAACTGAACCACGCATTCACACGCACACAACACAACAATCCCACACTCCAGAATATTAGAATATTACAGATATTAGAAGCCCCCCCTCTCCTCCTTGGGGGTTCCCTGCATGGCGTCGGGTCCACTGTGTGTTTTAATATGTTGCATGTTTTTATCTTTACTGTGTGCTTCCTGTGCATCATTATTTTACTGAGGCCTTCCACCTCTTTCACTCCCCCATTTATTACAATGGAGGCTTCTTTTATGTGAAAGGATGGTATGAATGTGTGAATGGTTTTTGAATGTGTGAATGAGCACTTATTTTTCCCTGTGTGTTTTTAATACTTCTTGCATGCTTTTACCATGTTTTTATAGATATGTATATTTGTAAATTGTTACATTAAAGGGGTTCCTGTATTTTTCACCCATGAATTCCTCAGATTGCAGTGTGTGTAACGTGAGCGTTTGGCTGAACCCAAGTGCACAGACGGGCGAAGAGCGTGGAACAGTGTCAATCGTTTATTCGGATTCAGGATCGGCAGGCAGGATAGTCAGACAGGCGGGGATCAGGAACCGGCAGAATAGTCAGACAGGCGGGGATCAGGAGCAGGCAGGATAGTCAGACAGGCGGGGATCAGGAGCAGGCTGGATAGTCAGACAGGCGGGGGTCAGGAGCAGGCAGGATAGTCAGACAGGCGAGGATCAGAGAGCAGGCAGGATAGTCAGACAGGCGAGGATCAGAGAGCAGGCAGGATAGGTGGTAGGTCAGGATTCGAATCGCGGGAAAGCACTGTGAAACACAAGAGACAATCTGACAGGGAATGTTTGGGAGGAAAGGACTGATATAGGGGAAACACAGATGAAGGTGGTTGGGTTAATTGGGAGTGATCAGGGTGGCAGGCAGGTGAATGGGAAAACCAGGGGCGGATCATGACAGTGTGCTCCTTTTTATTCCTATATTTTGTATTCATGTGCAGGATTTACTATTTATGAGAGGATGTGTATGGATGAGTCTGTATGCGTGGATAAATGTGTTTGTGTGTGTCTCTCTCTCTACACATATGTTTATATATGTGTATATAAATATATATATATATAAATATATCTTTTTTTTTATTTATATGCATGTTTGTGCGGTCTTCAGATCCCGCCCGTGTGAGTGTATTTGTGTGTGTGTGTGTGTGTGTGTGTGTGTGTGTGTGTGTGTGTGTGTGTGTGTGTGTGAGTGTGTATGTGTGTGTGTGTGTGTGTGTGTGTGTGTGTGTGTGTACTGTACCACATGAAGGCGGACGGCTGGGTGAAGGTGTATAAGGAGGACGTCTCAGAGCTGATCCACAGATACAGGAAGGACATGTTCTGACCTCTGACCTCCCACCTAGAGCCCCATGTGACCCGGCCAGAGGACGGGCTCTGACCTCTGACCTCCCACCTGGAGCCCCATGTGACCCGGCCAGAGGACGGCCCTGACCTCTGACCTCCCACCTGTAGCCCCATTTGACCCGGCCAGAGGACAGGCTCTGACCTCTGACCTCTCACCTGGAGCCCCATGTGACCCGGCCAGAGGACGGGCTCTGACCTCTGACCTCCCACCTGGAGCCCCATGTGACCCGGCCAGAGGACGGGCTCTGACCTCTGACCTGCCACCTGGAGCCCCATGTGACCAGGCCAGAGGACGGGCCCTGACCTCTGACCTCCCCCCTGGAGCCCCTTGTGACCCGGCCAGAGGACGGGCTCTGACCTCTGACCTCCGACCTGGAGCCCCAAGTGACCCGGCCAGAGGACGGGCTCTGACCTCTGACCTCCCCCCCGGAGCCCCTTGTGACCCGGCCAGAGGACGGGCTCCTGATCAACTCTCATCATCACATCACTCATGAGCACCGAGCGTCGTGTCCAGGTATGTTTTAATAAAGCGCTGAGAGCAGAACGCTGGGACTCCTGTGAGCTCAATACACCAAACATACCCAACGCCTTTAGTTTCAGGACGTTTTCATCTACAAGCTTCAGTTAAAACCCCTAAACAGCATCGCTCTGGTACATTGGAACTCCCCTGAAAAGGTGATGAGTGATTAGTGACTTTTCCTTTGTTTTTCCTGACCTTCCAAGCCCTCTAAGACAGACTTCCAGTGGTGGCGTCAGATAAAACACAAAGTCTTGGATGAAGTGAAGAGAAGATTCAGTGAAGCCTGTAAAATGTGCATCCGAAAAGTTTATACACACAATTTCAATGTGTTTGAATCACACATTATAGCCAAGCTTGTGTTGTTAGTCAATGGATCAATGGGTCGATTAGTGAAGCTCCAGATTGACAGATTGAGGGAGACGGGGGGGGAGACGGGGGGGGGGGGAGACGGGGGGGGGGGGAGGGAGACAGGGGGGGAGAGGGAGACGGGGGGGAGGGAGACGGGAGGAGAGGGAGACGGGGGGAGGGAGACAGGGGGAGAGGGAGACGGGGGGGGAGACGGGGGGGGGAGGGAGACGGGGGGGGGGAGACGGGGGGGGGGAGGGAGACAGGGGGGGAGACGGAGACGGGGGGGAGGGAGACGGGAGGAGAGGGAGACGGGGGGAGAGGGAGACGGGGGGGGGAGACGGGGGGGGAGGGAGACGGGGGGGGGGGGAGACGGGGGGGAGAGGGAGACGGGGGGGGAGAGGGAGACGGGGGGAGAAAGAGAGACAGAGTGTCCGGCCGTCTGTCTGTGGTTTCTTTCCACAACCGACACAGAGACACTGAGAACCCCCCCAACCAAAACCCAGGGAGGAAAAACAATTGTGGTTTTATTTATAATTTCTGATTAATATTAGGTCTGTCAAGCGATTAAAAAACATAATCTAATTAATTACAGGCTCTGTGATTCATTAATCTAAATCCCCTTGATCGCTTCAGAGCTGAGTGTTAATCGGACTCCCTCTGAAAATAATAAAATGGAAGCACTCAGAATAGGGTTCATGAATATAAGGTCGCTTTCATCTAAGGCGCTCTTGGTCCATGATCTAATTGTTGATAATAAGATCGACATACTGGGCCTTTGTGAAACCTGGTTAAAACCAGATGAGTTTCTAGCCCTAAACGAAGCTACTCCCCCCAATTACGTCAGCGCTCAAGTATCTAGAGAAATTAAGAAAGGTGGTGGAGTAGCCCTGATATCTAATTCTAAGCTTAACTTAAAGCCAAAGAATAGATATACATTCAGATCCTTTGAGGTGCTTGCATTCTGCTCCTCAGCTCCCGACAAGCAAAACGAGTTCCAGACTCTTTCGTTTCAGCTGTAGTATACCGTCCCCCAGGACCGTATTCACCTTTTGTTGATGAGTTTTCTGACTTTGCAGCTGATCTGGCTACATATTCACACAATATTTTGCTCATTGGGGATTTCAACATTCATGTGAATAACCCATCTGATGCCCTCGCAAGGACTTTTCTGTCCATTACAGATACGCTTGGCTTCAGCTCGTCCAGCACCCAACCCACACCGGTGGAAACACGCTGGACCTCGTTTTGACCCGCGGTGTAGACATCTCACAGCTAGTGGTCTCTCCCTACACCTCAGCTTAATCAGACCATTATTTGCTCACTTTCCAGGTGGTGGTATCCTGCACCTGCAACGATCAGCAGGCTACTTTCAGCTGTCGCCGCATCACACCTGCAACCATTACAGCGATGGCAGATAAGTTACCCCGTTCACTTGCTCCTCTTTGTAACTATAGGGGTTCTGTGGACTGCCTTACTGATGACCTCAACGCTGCCCTGTCTGCTGCCATTGATTCAGTTGCCCCGCTCGTAATTAAAAAACGATCATTGACAAAAACAGCTCCCTGGTTTAATGCAGAAACGCGCACTATGAAGCGAAGCTGCAGAATCCTTGAACGCAAATGGCGCTCGACTAAACTTGAGGTCTTTCATCTTGAATGGCACAACAGTCTGCTCACCTATAAGGGTGCGCTGACTACTGCCAGGAACGCCTACTTTTCCCGTATCATCAACTTGAATAGAAACAATCCCAAGTTTCTTTTTGACACGGTGAAGAGTCTGACTCAGAATCAGACTGAGACAGTAAGTTCTTCCATCATGGCAGGTGAATTCATGGATTTCTTTGTGAATAAGATTCAATCGATTAGAGAGGAAATTGATGCTTGCCGTGCAGCTTGTCCTACACATCCTGTGGGGCAGGATGGGGTCCTGCCTAGTAGGATGGGGAATTCTGACGCAACTTTCTTGGAGTTCAAGGCAATTCCTCTGGTGGAACTTGAAAAGGTGATAAAGGCATCGAAACCAACAACTTGTATGTTGGATCCTCTCCCTTCCAAGGTTCTTAAAGAACTTCTTCCAACTGTGGGGCCTACTATCCTCTCGCTTATGAATCTTTCGCTTTCAACAGGAATTGTTCCCTCCAATTTCAAGGCTGCGGTGATAAAACCGCTACTCAAAAAGCCTGGCCTAGACCCTGACTTAGTCAGGAACTATCGGCCTATATCGAACCTGACCTTCCTGTCCAAGGTACAGGAAAGGATTGTAGCAAAGCAAATCGTCGATTATCTGACGAGGAACAATCTCTTCGAACCTTTCCAGTCAGGGTTCAGGAATTTCCACTCAACTGAAACTGCTGTTACAAGAGTTGTAAATGACATCCTTCTTGCCTTGGATAAAAATACAAGCTCAATGCTTGTGCTGCTGGACCTGAGTGCTGCGTTCGACACGATCGACCATAGCATTCTTCTTCACCGTCTTGAGCACTATGTTGGTTTCGGGGGTACGGCTCTTGGTTGGCTTGAATCGTACCTCACAGATAGAACCCAATTTGTGCTCCATGAGGGTTCAGAATCAAAACACTGCAAACTACGTTTTGGCTTACCACAAGGGTCGGTCATTGGCCCATTACTTTTTGCAATTTATATGCTTCCCTTGGGCGACGTTATCCGCAGCTTCGGAATTAGTTTCCACTGCTACGCGGATGACACCCAGCTCTTCATTCCAGTGGATTCAGGGAACTCGCCCCAGATCCAGAGGGTTGAGTCCTGTCTAGCTGCGGTGAGGGGCTGGATGTCACAAAACTTCCTCCAGCTTAACACTGGGAAGACAGAGCTGATAATTATCGGCTCGAAGCGGGACCGGAGAGAGTTTGAGGATGTCTCACTGTGGTTGGATGGACTCGCCATCCTACAGAGTGCATCAGTCAAGAATCTTGGGGTCCTGTTCGACCCTCAACTGTGCTTCAACCAACATGTTAGAAGCATAACTAGAATTGCCTTTTTTCATCTGAGAAACATTGCAAGAATCAGACCAATGTTATCTGCAGCGGATGCAGAGACACTGATTCATGCATTTGTTTCATCGAGACTGGATTATTGCAATGCACTGTTCTCGGGACTACCAAAATCTACCACAAAAAGTCTACAGCTTGTACAGAATGCTGCAGCTAGACTGCTGACCAGAACGAGAAGGTTTGATCATATCACACCTATTCTCGCCTCTCTGCACTGGCTACCAATAACTTTCAGATCGGACTTTAAGGTGCTACTGCTAACCTATAAAGCCGTGCATGGATCTTCTCCATCCTACCTGAAGGACCTGATCATTCCTTATAGTCCTTCTCGGTCCCTCCGGTCTTCGGGAGCTGGCCTTCTTTCACTGCCGAAGGTTAAAAAGAAATCGGCTGGACAGAGAGCGTTTGCCTATCGAGCCCCCTTCCTATGGAATAGACTGCCACAAGTGATCAGGGAAGCTGACTCTGTGGAGCTATTCAAAGGAAAGCTCAAAACGCACCTCTACGATCTTGCATTTGGAACATAGGATTGTGAAAACGATTGTGAAAATGCGAAGTGAAGACCACTCTGGTTGTTTGTGTTTTGTTAATGCAGTATACATTCCCGCTATGTACTGTTCCGTTCTAATTCACTATTCTGTCTGTTCTAGCATGTTGCGGTGACTGGACTGGATGCCTGGACTCTCCTCATGGTCAACCGGCCAGCACCACATCACCATTTTTGTGCATGTATTTACCTGTATGTCAATTATGGCACCCATTGCACTCCTGACCATCCCTGGAAGAAGGATCCCCCACTATGCGTTTCTTCTCAAGATTTCTTCCTTGCTAATTTCAAGGGAGTTTTTTCTTGCCCTTGTGGGGGCTTGGGTAAAGGGGGGTGTCATAAATATTTGACTTGTTAAGCCCTTTGAGACTGTAATGGTGATTAAGGGCTATACAAATAAAATTGAATTGAATTGAATTAAATTAATCTCATGCTAACATTTTTCCGAGACGGTATTTCAAAAATAATTTAATTCAAGTAAATTACGGCAGATGAGTGTCTTTCATTAACATACGGTGCATGTTAAGATCAAATGAATAACATTTCCATCTCACTCAGGATTCAATGCATCTCAGTCGAGTGTGGCTTGACGAGGCTGGCTGCTAGCGCCAACTTCAGGGGCGGTGGCAGCTCGTACCTGCCAGCTTGCTACCAAACGTTTTGCGTTGCGGTGATATTTAAGGGTTGATGAACTCCGGTGATAGGAAAATTCCTTACTACAGAGATTGCAGATAACGGTGTTCCTATCTACAGTTCCGTCTGGGAGTTTAAACTTGAACTTTCCGTGCACGGGGCCGAGCAGCGTCTTCTCGTCTGCCTCCATTTTGTTTCAACGCAAATGACGCACCGGGTCAAAGGGCACTATAGAAGCGTGATTAATCTGCGTTAATTTTTTGAACGCGTTATTTTTTCTGTGATTAATTAATCGGAATTAACGTGTTAATTTGACAGCCCTAATTAATATATTATTTTTCTTAAGGCACTTATTGAAGCATTATTCACAAAAGAAGAAAAAATCGGCTGAACACACGAGAACATTCACTTGGATCCACCGAGTTGTTTATTGCAATTATGCTTCATTAACAAATACAACAGAAAAATAGTCCCTTACATGTACACAATAAACAGGAGGACAAAAACAATAGAAGCAGCAGACTTTACAAAGCATCAACAGGTGTGCACATATCTTTAATAACTGATCATGTTCTGTGGATGCTTGGTTCCCATCAGAACACAAAAAATCAAGATTCAGTTTAAAGTAATTTACAACATGCAACATTATCGCATAGACCTTTTGGTTATTATTAATAAAATATAAAATCTGCTTTAAATCAGGTCGTAAATCAGGGTTATAACAAAAATGATGATATCAGAGCCCTTCAGACCAAAACTGGTGACATCTGAAAATACACAAACATTTACCATCAATAGGTATTTTATATACATTTCAAATAATAAATGTGCTTCTCTAACTATGGGAGATCTTAAAAGTCTTTTCATGGTTTATCATACTATACTGTCTAGAAGAGAGAGAGAGAGGGAGAGACAGGGAGAGAGAGAGAGAGAGAGAGAGAGAGAGGGGGAAAAAAAGAGAAAGAGAGAAATAGAGAGAGAGAGAGAGAGAAAGAAAAATAGAGAGAGAGAGAGACAGGGAGAGAGAGAGAGCAAGAGAGAGAGAGAGACAGGGAGAGAGAGAGCAAGAGAGAGAGAGAGATACAGGGAGAGAGAGACAGGGAGAGAGCGAGAGACAGATACAGGGAGAGAGAGACAGGGAGAGAGAGAGAGACTATAACTGAAACAGAGACACTGAGTCATCAGTCCTCTCAGTGTGTGTGTGTGTTCTTTTTTTTCTTCTACAACCGACACAGAGTCGCTGAGCTCCCCCTCCCCCCTCCCCCTGGGGTCCCCCCCCCCATACCCCCACCCCAGGGAGGAGGTCCTCCTGGGTGAAGGAGGACCAGAAGGTGTGGAGGTGTGTCAGTGTGTCTGAGGACCCTCCTCCACCTGGGGACACTCTGTAGAAGGACAGAGAGCCAGCAGGCCGGTCCAGATACACTCCTACTCTGGTGGAGCCAGCGGGGCGGAGAGGGAGGACTGTTACTGTACCGTTGTACTGGGCATAGTAACCATCATCAGAACAATCAAGACTCCAGGACTTGTTGTTCGCTCCAAGCAGGCTGTCATCACCCCGTCCTCTCCTTGTGATTCCTCTGTATGTCACTCCTATCCAAACACCTACTTCCCTCTCTACCTCCCAGTAACAGCGGCCAGTCAGAGCCTCTCTACCCAACACCTGGGACCAGGAGTCAAATCTCTCTGGGTGATCCGGATACGACTGGTCCTCTCCAGCCCGCGTCACCTTCCTGTTGTCCTCAGACAGAGAGAGGAGTCTGTGGGCCGTGTTGGGGTCCAGTGTGAGTTCACAGGCATCTGAGGGAGAACCAGACATGATGAGCGGCTGAACCGCTCTTCATCCTCATCATCATCATCATCATCATCATCATCATCACTAGTACTGTTCTCCTGCGCTCTTCTTCTCTTTATTCTCTTTCAGACTCTTTTTGTGATCGCTCTCTCTTCTTCAAACATTAACATAGAAAGACAAAAAATATATATGATAGGTACTATATTGGAATCATGTGCTGTATATTTTCTAAGCAATAGGACATATTGTGTTTAAGATAATTAAAGTTAAAGTTGATTGGAAATCCCATGTGTGTGTGAGTGGCTGTCCCAATCAAAACATTGAAACGAGGACAAATGTATAAAGTGCATTTACTCCCTCAGTATTTACTTCACATTAACATATCATACATCAAAATGTTCAGTATGATGAGTTGATTACACCCATGAAATATCTAAACAATATTTGTAACATCTTCCAAGATATTCCACTTTTGGATTTCCCAATACACATACATGGCCCTCAACCTTCAAAGGGACACATGTGTAAAGAACAGACTGAAAGAGCTGAGCTCACATACAGGCTGGAGATGGACTGATGAACCATAGAACTGGTTCATTTATTATAGACATCTACTCAGACATACACCTGCTCACCTACACATACATATACACATCACTGGGGGCACTTGGCTAGGATTCATATCTATATCATCATACACACACAGACAGGCTGGAGATGGACTGATGAACCATAGAACTGGTTCATACATCAGGCATGTATTTATTCATGTGTGCATAAGTACACATAGTATAAATACACACTATATATATACAGTATAGTTTGTATCTGTGTGTGTGTGTGTGTGTTTGTGTTTGTCTGACTGTGTGTATATGTGTGTGTTTGTGTGTGTGTGTCTGTGTGTGTGTGTGTGTGTGTGCATGCGTGCGTCCGTGCGTGTGTGGGTGCGTGCGAGGTTGCGTGCTATGAATACATCAACAACAGTGTTATGAATACATCAACAACAGTGTTATGAATACATCAACAACAGTGTTATGAATACATCAACAACAGTGTTATGAATACATCAACAACAGTGTTATGAAAACATCAACAACAGTGTTTTGAATATATCAACAACAGTGTTATGAATACATCAACAACAGTGTTATGAATACATCAACAACAGTGTTATGAATACATCAACAACAACGTTATGAATACATCAACAACAGTGTTATGAATATATCAACAACAGTGTTATGAATATATCAACAACAGTGTTATGAATATATCAACAACAGTGTTATGAATACATCAACAACAGTGTTATGAATATATCAACAACAGTGTTATGAATACATCATCAACAACATTATGAATACATCATCAACAAACACCTCTCTTTGGATCCAGGACTTACCAAAGACAAGCAGTTGAGCGCTGTGATTGGCCGTGCCAGCGCTGTTGCTCGCCATGCAGCAGACCGTGTTCATGCCATACCCCACCCCTCTGACGATGAGGAAGCCCCTCTCCACCCAGGCCTCTGATTGGTCGTCTGTGCCGTCCCTCTCCAGGGGCCTGCCGTTGTGGAGCCACTCTACTGTGGGCTCCGGCGTGCCGCCGGCGTGGCAGGTATAGCGGGCCGTTTGGCCCACGGGCAACACGTGGGTAGAGGAGTGGAACTCTGTGATGCTGGGGGCCTCCTCCTCCGTGGGCATCACTGAACCTGAAGAAAGGAGGAGGAGAGGAGTGAACGTTTACAACACGGATCTAGAGATGCAGCGTCAGACACTCCCTTCACTCTGTCCTAACACCTGTCCACTAGAGGGCGACCCAGGGGATTCACCCCCAGTATTCTCGCCTGCCTCTTCATACATGATTGAATATCACAGCAGTGTCTACAAAGATCTCCCAGGGAGGGGAAGTCACTCCAGCGCAGAGATTAACGAGGCGGGGGCGGAGCTTGCAGAGAAGAACGCAAAACCGCTCAAAGAGAAACTTTGAGCAGCTCAAAGAGAAACTAGTGCAAGTGAACCCAGAAAGGGTTGACCCTTGTGACCTGACCTGAGGAGACCGCAATAGAAACATGACCTTAGTAGACCACGATAGAAACCTTACATTAGTAGACCACAATAGAAACCTGACCTCAATAGACCACAATAGAAACATGACCTCAATAGACCACAATAGTAACCTGACCTCAATAGACCACGATAGAAACCAGACCTTAGTAGACCACAATAGAAACATGACCTCAGTAGACCACAATAGAAACCTGAACTCAATAGACCACAATAGAAACATGACGTAAATAGACCACGATAGAAACCTGACCTTAGTAGACCACAATAGAAACCTGACCTTAGTAGACAACAATAGAAACATGACTTTGGTAGACCACGATAGAAACCTGACCTTAGTAGACCACGATAGAAACCTGACCTCAATAGACCGCAATAGAAACCTGACCTCAATAGACCACGATAGAAACCTGACCTCAGTCGACCACAATAGAAACCTGACCTCAATAGACCACAATAGAAACCTGGCCTCAATAGACCACGATAGAAACATGGCCTCAGTAGACCACAATAGAAACCTGACCTTGGTAGACCACAATAGAAACATGACCTCAGTAGACCACAATAGAAACATGACCTCAGTAGACCACAATAGAAACATGACCTCAGTAGACCACAATAGAAAAATGACCTCAGTAGACCACAATAGAAACCTGACCTCAGTAGACCACAATAGAAACCTTACCTTAGTAGACCTAAACACATCCAACAACCTTTCAACTCTTAAAGAGTGTATTTACTGTATCTACGGCACAGAGAACAGAAAGGAGGAACCGTTCTCCACTCATGAACACAAACAAAGTCTGCGGACCCTCTTTGTTCAGCTCAGCCTCCAGATGATCCAGGTCTACGCTCTTCTCACAGATCCAATGGTGCAGTGTGTAACACGGTTCTTCAGACCAGCCGTCCTCCCCTGCCACGACACAGTCTCTTGCTCCGCCGTCATCGCGTGGTTTGACGTGTCTCCAACTGAGAACCACGAGGAGGAGACAGAGGAGGTCACTCTGTCACTCTCAGAGAAGAGATGCTGCTGAATAGAGTCTTCAGCCTTACCTTGAGGTCATGGGGGTACCATCCACCCACTTGAAGGTCCCCTCTGTCTCTCGATCACTCAGTCCAATCCAGGAAGGACCCATCAATCTGCTGACAAACCTGAAAACCTGGTTCTAAAGGTAAAAGCATCTGTTGTCATGGCCACAAAGTACACACACACACATACACGCACACGCCAGACACACACACACACACACAATCTCTCTCTCTACCTCTCTCTCTCTTACTTACTCACACAAACAATATGTCTCTCCCACACACACACACACACACACACCCCCCCCCCCCACACACACACACACACACACACACACACACACACCAGTTCTTCTCTGCTGTTGATGACCACCAGGTCTGCCTTCCTCTGCAGACAGTCTTCTCTACTGGCCCTCCAGCCCTTCTTAGTAGTAGAAATAAGGTAGAAACTCTTGTCGTGAAACATCCAGCCCTCAAGTGTCAATTCATCTGTTGAATGTAAAAGAAAATCCTGAACAAACAGAGAACTGCTTATCTTACGATCTTCGTCACGGACACACAACCCTGAGACCTGACCTTAACAGACCACATAGAAGCATGACCTTAATAGACGACAATAGAAACCTGACCTTAGTAGACCACAATATGAATCACAAAAGCAGAGGGTGTTTTTGAAATGAATGTTAATGACGCGGTTGATTTAATAACTTGGATAAAACCCTCACCGAGTTCACCCAGTAAGTGCTCTCTCCCCTCCCTCCAGGGTGACGGTGAGTCTAGGACAGGACAGAGGAATACAGAAGATAAGAGCTCTAAAACAGAACGACATCGTCTCTAAACATCACAGGACCCACAGCCAACCAAACACAAGGTCCATAATATTAATACTAATTCAAATAGCAATAACTACAGTCATCAATATCATTATCGTTGCTATTGTTACAATTATTCATTTTAGTAGCACAAATTCTAACAAAAACAATAATGATCATTATCATTGCTACTATTACAACTAGAGGATGAGCGCGCGCAGTGCACCTCTAGTTGTAATTAAACCCATAGCTATAATGTGGAAACCCCAGTCGATATTGTATTTCATTTCTGAGTGCATAATATAACAACATTTTGCCTATAATGTTACAACGTATAACATTTCGGTTCAGCTATTACGTAACGAAGCAAGCCTAATAATTGTCTCTTTAGTTATGAACCGAGCATCCTTTGTCCATTGTCCCCCACGGCCGATAACCACCGCTGTCTCCACCTGTTGTGGAAGAGGGAGAGACGTGGAGAACCCGACGGTCGGTTCATTATATTGTAATGACCACGGAAGAGGCAGTGGATGAAGTATTGATTAGACAGATTTATTAGATACCACCGCGAATAAACCGTTGGAACACACAAGACCGGTAACCATAGCAACGGCGGTAAACAAACCCCTCGAAGCCCAATCCCCACGCGCTACGGCCATCCGGAGCTCACACAGCTTTTGGCCCTGATATTATATATTAAATTATATAATATTATATACTATTATAGAGCTCCGGGAGGGCAAACGGCAACCATCCCTTTCTCCTCCATGCTGCGGTTCAACCCGGACTGCACCGCAGGGAATGGTTGGCCGGTTGACCGCTGATTGGCTGTTACGTTACGTCCCTCAGTGGCCACGCTGTTGAACGCTGATTGGCTGTTACGTTACGTCCCTCAGTGGCCACGCTGTTGAACGCTGATTGACTGTTACGTTACATCCCTCAGTGGCCACGCTGTTGAATGCTGATTGGCTGTCTTTGCTGGCGAGCGAAAGTGTCGCGCTGCAAAACCAGTAAACGCGCTCGCACGTGCCGGGCAAAAGTGTCGCGCTTTAAATCAAATCTTGTCGCGGGTTTTCTGTAGCAAAAAAATTGCCCGATTTACGTCTCTCCGTTGACGTTGTACGGAACCGTGTCGCCCCTTCGCGTTGGATGTGAACGCTCCTTCACTTGTGCGACAGGCCTGCTATTATATAGCAGGGAGATGTTTAAAAACATATCGTCTTACCTGGGCGAGTGTCGCTGCGGTGTGTTCGCGTGCGTGTGTGTTCTTACCTGCGCGTGTGTCGATGGCGGAGCCGTTATGTTTAAAGACATAACCTCTTACTTGGGCGAGTGTGTTGCTGCCTTTGTCTTGACGTGCGGTGTGTGCACTAGTGTTGACTCGTTCGCGAACGATCAGTTCGAATGAACGAATCGTTAAGACGAACGAACTGAACTGGTTCCTCTCTCTCGTTCGCTTAGTTCGTCTCGTTCGCCTCGTTCGTTCTCAGAGTCGACTCCTCCCAGACCCACTAGTCGCTGACTCGCTGACAGTTCGTTCACTCACTGTGTGAGTGTTGAGGAGGGACCGACTGAGAGACTTCACGACTCACGAGAGTCAGCCAATCGTATGCTGTTCTAGGACTGAGTCTAGGACGCTCTCGTTGAATTTTAGTCAATGAGAGACAGAAATCAACAGGTTTAATGGGGAAAAAACAAATGGGCTTAGTGAGCGAGCTATCTATTATTCACATTGGCCATCTGTTGCATGGACGTATTTAAAGGATGCATTGTACATATTTATAATTCGAAATTCGTCCCAGCCTTTATACCACATTTTTCACAACCTACCAGCTCTCGTTGTGAAGACTACTCACCGCGCAATTCGTTTCAATGGAAATCGCGACAGTATACTTTCAACATAAAGTGTACATATTTATCATTTGAAATTCGTCCCAGCCTTTATACTAGAAACTGTAGAGTCTATACTGTAGCGACCCTGGGACATTTAAAGAGTTTGTGTGTTATGTGTTGCATTGTATTTCGTTGTCCGTTATGCCAGTTGTTCTCTGTGCATGCATTGGATGTTCTTCTTGTCAATCAGTGTGGGGGGCGAATCATCAGGTCAGCTGGGGGAGGGCCTTGGGAGAACAGGAGGGTGGGGGCTTGCACGTTGAAGGGACCGGGTTGGGGGGTTGCCCGGGTAACCGGTTGTTGTTAGTGTGGCTTTTTGCCGTTGGTTACGGGTTTTCAGTGACCTGGTTTGTCACCGGCAAGGTCATTACAATAGCGTATAACTGCGTTGTCTGATGACAGTTTAATGCATTTTTCACAATTAACCAGCTCTCGTTTTGAAGGCAGTGTTAATTTGGCAGCTAGATTTAGTCTTTGGCTGCACAGGGTTCTGTTTATGGGAGCCTAAAACACCCGGGACACCCACCATCATTGCTAAATCAAGTCTATTATTTTGCTGATATGTCAAACATCCAATAATCAACTACACCCCCCATCCCGCTGCGTTTGTTTAAAGTTGTAATGTTGACGTATGAGAATGAGAATGAGGGAGGCGTTGAGTCTGAGCCGTTTATTCCATGATTCTACCGGAAACTCGACTGAACCGGAAACTTGACTGAACGAACGAACGAACTAACGAACGAGGGGCTGAGTCTGACTGACTCAGAGAACCGTGTATGATTCGATTCACCGCTACCGGAAACTCGACTGAACGAACGAACGATTCGCGAACGACTTCCCTTGGCGAACTGAATCACGCGAACTGGTTCGCGGAAATTAATCAATAAATCCATCTCTAGTGTGCACGTGTGTGTGTCTGTGCTTCCGTGTATGTTTGTGCGCATGTGCGGTGTGTGGAAATTTCTGAGCGCAATATAAAATAACATTTTTCCTATAATGTTAAAACAAATAACATATTGGTTCACCTATTACGAAATGAAGCAAGCATAATAATTTTCTCTTTACTTCATGAAGCAAGCATAAAAATTTTAAGTTCGCCACATTTGTATATAAGAAGATTCGACCCTGAGGGTAATTCACACTTGATGCTTTATGTGCGGACATCGATGTCATTCAGACATCAGTAGAATCAAGGGGGGTGGGCTTGCAAGGGGCGGGATATGACGTACGGTCTAAGTTCGCAAGAGGCGGGATAAGTGCGGCCGCTGACACTGTATTTTTTTTTGGTTTGCCCGCAGACAGCAAAAAAAAAGGCATCGCGAACGACTGTGTTACCGGAGAACGAGAGCGTATTTTATTGCTTAAAGGTCCCATGGCATGAAAATCTCACTTTATGAGGTTTTCTAACATTAATATGAGTTCCCCTAGCCTGCCTATCGTCTCCCAGTGGCTAAAACTTGTGTTCGGTGTAAAACGAGCACTAGGTACCCTGCTCGCCTTTGAAAAAATGGAAGCTCAGGCGTGCTGATTTGGAATGTGGCCCCACATGTCGTCATAAGGGGCCAAGTTACCTCCCCTTTCTCTGCCTTGACCGCCCAGAGAATTTGACCTGCCAATCAGACAATGAGCTATGACCATGCGAGCGTCACATGTGTGGCGCTTTGTAGTTGCTATAACCGTTCTGCTTTGATGTTATGGCGCATAAAACGTTGGTTCATTGACATCTCTGGTATTTCCACAACGAGACTGTAGTTGGGGTTATCTCCGCCATAGTTGAGAAGGAATTGGGGGAAAGGAACTTTGGCTTTGACTCCCTGAAGTACATGAACCACGACATGGAGGAGAAAGGGATTGTCTCCCACCGGTGCCCCGCTGCCCGCAGCCCGCTGCCGCGAGGCACCACCACCATATAGCACCACCACCACAAAGCACCATCGCCACAAAGCACCATCGCCACAAAGCACGACCGCCCGGCGGCGGGCAGCCGGCAGCGGGCAGCCGCCAGCCGCCAGCCGCCAGCCGCCAGCCGCCAGCCGCCAGCCGCCAGCGCACGGTTCAGTCTACTTAAAATTGACGTGGAAGTGGAAGAACCAGAGATTGGAGAACCCGACGCAGTCGTTTGTGATTCATAATATCGTCTGGAGGCGCACACAGCTTTTGGCCATGATAATATGTATTATATCATATAGATTTCTATGTATTATATGATATTATTTAGATATAGAGCTCCAGGACTGTAACGCAAGTGCTGTACACTTCCTTGTTATTTGGATAACCGTTCTGCTGTTGGTGTTATGGCGCATAACACGTCGGACTCTCGTCTCTGGTATTTCCTCAACGAGACTCGTAGTGGGGGTTATCTCAGCCATGGTTGAGAGAAATTGGGGGAAAGGAACTTTGGCCTTTCCCACTGAAGTACATGAACCATGACATGGAGGAGAAAGGGATTGTTGCCCGTGAATGTCTCCCGCTTGAGCCCCGTTTCCCGCTGCCGAGGGACCACCGCCTCGGCGCTGCAGGAGGCGGTGGTGCCTAAGCGCTGACCGCTGCCGAGGCAGCGAGACCACCGCGGTCAACATTCTCTTTCTCCTCCATGTCGTGGTTCAGTCTACTTCAGATTGATGTGGACGTGGAAGAACCAGAGACGTCGGAGAACCCAACGCGGTCGTTTGAGATTCATAATATCGTCTGGAGGCTCACACAGCTTTTGGCCCTGATAATATATATTATATGATTTAGATATCTACGTATAATGTGATATTATTTAGATATAGAGCTCCAAGACTCCCGCCGGAGCACCCGGAGTGTTCTAGAATATTTACAGAACACGGCCAAAGGCTGTGTGCGCCTCGCCATTGCGATACATCCATTGTAAACAGAGCACATGGTACTGTGGCCGCAAGCTGCTCAGGGCCACACCCCCACCCTCCTCCTTGACCCGCCTCTCTCCTCCTCATTTGCATTAAAGCGACAGACACCGAGACAGTGCATTTGGGGAAAGATCAATGTGCGACTGGCTCGTAGTGGCTGTAATTCTGCACCACGGCTGAATTTCGGGAACGTCTTCAAGTACTGTGTTTGGGGCCTACTAATATCCATATTAAAGCATCCACAAAGTAGCATTCCATTGGACCTTTAATTTCCCATAGCACAAACACTGGGACAAATGCAGTTGATTGCTTGTTTAAACAGGGTGAGAAAACAGGGAGTGGAAGGACGGGACCATATAATGTTCAGCTAACTGTTGGGTTACAGGGGTAATTGTTTAATGGAAAGTGTAGTATACTATGCATACGAATCAATCATTCAATAGCTTTTACTGTTATTCAGGGCTCAAAGTGCATTGATACTTAAAAAATGCACGGCAACTACTATTGGTTAGCTAAAAATAATAATAACAAACTTAACTAAAATTGTGTTCAAGTAACAACAGCTAAGGCAGCAACCTACCTAACTATAGTGAACTAAAGCACGGGCTTGTGTGGGGGAGGGGGAGGGGTTGTGAGGGCAAGATTGCAGATTGTACATTGGCTACCTGACGTGGGAGATGTTTTTTTTGTTAACAGAAGAATGCGTCATTGAGATTAAACATCTCTTCAAGTGATCTGGCCAAGACAGGCAGCAGTAGCCTACAGTCACACATAGCCTACACATGAAACATAAGAAAAATAAAACAACTAAAACAGTCGGCAGGGGGGGAGGGGGGATTTCTATATCGCAAGACATTTCGGGAGGCTCAGGAGTTGGATAATGTTTAAAGAAAAATAACGTTTTGCAAAAAAGTGTCAATGATAGACATAAGGCTCAGGTGGGAGAGTGTGTCGACGGCGGGGCGGTTATCTCAATCTCGCCGTTGTCTTGAAACATCTGCATCCGCATGTGTGCAGTGTGTGTATGCACGTACATGTGTGAGCGTGCGTGTGTGCATGTGTGTGTGGTGTGTGTGTATGCGGTGTTCTGCGCTGCCCTTGTCTTGAAACGTCTGCATCAGCGCGCCCGTGTGTGCAGTGTGTGTCCGTGTGCGTGTGTGTTCGTGCACGTGTTTGTGGATTGTGTGTGCGTGTGTGTATGCGGTGTTTATGTGTGTGCGTGTGTGGTGTATGTGTGCTAACCCTATTATTATCATTAAATCTAACAAAAACAATATGTATCATTATCATTGCTGTTATTACAGTCATTAATATGATTATACTGTATTGTAATTCTATTCAGGATGATATGATTTAGACTCACTGAAGCGCAGGGAGATGAGGAGAATACTCAGCAGTCCGATGCTCACAATGACAGTGATGTGAAACCATAGAGCTGTTCAGGAGTAGGACACACACACACACACACACACACACGGTCACTTTGGCTAAAAGAGTTATTATTTCTTTTAAATACTCTATAAAGGGGCACCTACCAAATCTTCTCTTCCTGGTCTCCTCCCAGTCCAAAGACGTGTCCTCAGGTTCCTCAGAGAGTCCAGGGTCCGGTTCAGAGATGGTGACCATTGTTGCTCCCTGACGTCTTCCACGGCTTCTGAACTTACCCTTCTTCTTTGCTCTACCAGCTGGAAAAACAACGTCAGTTGTTAACATTCTGACCAATTGTCAGCTTGCAATCTGATACCATCAGTGTAAGGAAATGTTTTTCTTCTACTATACACAGACTCACTCAAGCACACACACGGACACACAGAGTAATGTACACACAGATATATTCATACTGCGTGGCTGTCATTCACAGTCCAGACTCCCTACGGTCTGCAGAATCCCTCCCCGTCTTGAAGAAACACCTGAAGACCTCTACTGAGAACACCTCAGTAAGTGATTACTGGTACTGTGGCTCTCGTGTTTAGAACACACTTAAGCAGAGCAAGTACTGGTCTCTAGCATACATGTTATTATTCCCTCATTATTGACATATACGCACACATAGTTTACAGTAATACACACAGAAATACATACGTATACACACAGTAATCGAGGGGGGACCACATGTGGCCTGCGTGTCACCACGGTCTTTCACATCGGCCCACGCAGAAAATATGAGGACATGTATTGTGGGATGATTTGAGATATGTTCATATTAATGACAAACTTTATATAATTATGTTAAATTCATAAGTAAACCTGATACCACTTCAGTTAAATGAGCAGCCTTTATTAAAACACAAAATTGTTGATTAAATAAACCATTGTCACTCTAATGTCACGTTGCACTACCATTAATAATAAGTAATGAAAAAACTAAACTTGTGTTCTGCTCCCTAAAGTTCCTCTGCACTCTGTTCCACGTATATAACGAACATATATCATGAAACACACAACTACTTTAGATGCCTATCAATAGTCCGTAACTCATGGGTGTAATCACAAGTCAAGTAAGGCTAATGTGAGCTTTTTGTCTCAAACACACACATGTTGTTATTTAGGAGAATAAATCTGTCTATATGGTCGCTGGTTCATCAGGTCGGTCCCTTTGGCTAAGAACATTTTCTAAAAGCAAATTTCAAATGTATGCAGATGAAAACACGTTTTTTTACTGGATTATTTATTATTTAAATCCTCTCAAAAGGGCACCTACCAAATATTCTCTTCCTGCGCTTC